>NC_080788.1:14665153-14970153 GCF_028018385.1 Neofelis nebulosa
AAAATAATGTTTATGTAGAACCAGGCTTAAATGGCCAAAACTGTAAGAAGATCAAGTCAATTTTTGAAACACCCACAATATGCAGAGAATAGTTGATAGAGTTCTGAGGCACTATACTCTGAACAACATTCTGGATTGATTTCCCAGGCAAAGCTCTGGTTACACTTCAAGATAAGAGGGTGATGATCAGTACTTTGATGATGAGTCTTCCTGCGGTAAGACTCAGGGCAAATGAGGAGGACCTAGGACTAAGGAGGATGGGAAGGATCCTGGCTATGGTGCTTTAACATCGTTTGCATTTCTCAATGGGAAGATTCCAAGACGGTGAGCTGGAAAATGTGGATTTGAGAAACAGATCGGTGTGAGCTACCGGGTAGGGGTGTCTTGTGCTCATTGCCATTAACCCTCCTCCCACGGGGGAGTTCTGACGAACAGCATACCCATCTCGCCTCAAACTCTAAAATGTCACTTGTCCCTAGATCAAGCCGAATCAAGAGAGGCTTGCTAGTCAAATTGTATCGTCTTTCTCTCCTCCCCAAGAGAATTTCTCTCAACCATTAGCCCACATTAGGGATCTTGGAGGAAATCGCCCAATGTTGCTTTTGCCCCCATCTGTTGGGAGGGTGCCTTGACCCTTCCTCACCACAGGGTACAGTGTCCCATCTATGAGACCGCCCTTCCCAGCAAGAAATGCCTGTCTGAGATTAGTAGTTGTGAATCTCCAAAGCAACTGGCGATCATTCACTTCATGGTGGTATTAAATATACATATGGAAATGTTTTTCTTTTCACTATGGCTGCCAGAAAACTGAAAGCCGGCTCTTGACTTTGCCCGAAATATAAATAAGGGCATCGTGGCCCATCTTGTTAGTGGTATCATTTTGTCGTTTTATTTTTTTTCACTTTTAATTCATTTACTCTCTTATACTATTTTAATTACCCATTAAGACAGTCAGAATACTATTAGGCAAAGGAAGGAAGGAAGGAAGGAAGGGAGGGAGGAAGGGAGGGAGGGAGGGATGAAGGAAGGAAGGGAGGGAGGGAGGGATGAAGGAAGGAAGGGAGGGAGGGAGGGATGAAGGAAGGAAGGGAGGGAGGGAGGGATGAAGGAAGGAAGGGAGGGAGGGAAGGATGAAGGAAGGAATGGAGGGAGGGAGGAAGGAAGGAAGGAAGGGAGGCAGGAAGGGAAGGAGGGAGGAAGGGAGGGAAGGAGAAAAGAAAGAAGGAGGGAAAGAGAAGAAAGGCAGAAAGAACAGGAAATGGTAATGTCAGATGATAAGTTGTGGGAGAGTCGGCATAACCTGTAGATTGTTATACAAACATGGTGTATTTACATTACCAGTAGTAGTTGTGTTATCTAATAGTATTATTTCTATCAGTATGATCATTTCTTTTTTTTTTATTGTGAAGGTGGTGAATGGTAGAGGGGGAAGGAAGAGAACCGTCATTAAGCCAGACTCAGGGCTGGCTGCTCTAGCCAGTGACCTCCTTTGATCCTCAAGAATGTCTGACCATGAAAGCAGGTGTTAAAATGCTCTTTGTGTAACTGAGTCAGGGAGGCCAGGAGGGAAGCCTGCTGAGGTGCCACAGCTAATGCCAGGGCTGATGTTGCGTCCACATGCACGTTCTTTCCAGCGTCCTGTGGGCAAAGAGACGCAAGTCCGGGTCTGTTTGTTTGTTCTGCATACCTCATTCATTGCAGAAAAAATTCAAGAGTGTGACCCCTGATACAGATTTCACATTTTAAGCTCTGAACATGATTCTCGTCCTTCCAGGAGACTTCCGGGATCCCCTCTGGCCCCTTTGGTGCTCCATCATACTCTGCTCTTCGCCCCACATCCACTGGCAGGGAGCACCCTGAGGACAGTGGCTAAGGATGTCTTCTCCAGCACTGTGTCTGTGGTGCCTAGCAGAGTCCCTGGCTGAGGACCAGAGCTCTTAAATAAGTGTGAACTAAGTAAATGAATGATGAATGGAGAGAAACTGAGGCTTCCAGAAGTGTGCATCTCACAGTCTCCTCTCCACACTGTCTTCTGTTCCACTGCAGATGACTAGACCTCTCTATGGAGGGAGCATTGTATCGTCAGCCTCTTGGAACATCTTGTTACTTTCCTGCCAGCATTTCGATTTCTCACCGCTCACACTGGGTCCCTACTGGAACTTCCCACTTTCCTGGTTGACGTGTCGCCAGGGGTTCCTCGACCTGGCCGACCGTATCATCCAAACTACCGAGAAAGCTGTCGGAATCCAGGACTCGCCTCAGATCGCTAGATTGGAATTTCTAGGATTGGGCCTAGGCGGTATTGCTATTCACAATCAATAGCGAAAACAAAAGCCAAACAAACAAAACCACACACAATCTCCCCTCCTCCCCCACAATCCTTCCTGGGGAACATGGACTCTGTCCTCTACAGCAATAACCCACTCCAGTTAATGTACTGATGTAACACTCGGAATAACATCTCCCCTACTCTTCCTCCCCTGCCACATTGGAAATGTGAAGATGACTTTTTTCCCTCTGTGGGATTTTTACCTCTGGTCCCCTCCTGTTCTTCCCAATGTCCAAAGACAGAGGTATACCAAGAGATAGAATTCTCTTTCATTTGGAGATCTGGGAGAATGGGAAGAAGATGGAAAGGGAGATGGGGCAAAGCTAAGAATACATGACATTGGCTTGGTGGGGGGTGGGGGGGTGCGCTGTGGTGGGGAGGAAACAGCTCTCATAGGCTGGAGACGCGGGGATGCTCACCAGGCAAAAATAACCTGTATGCAGACACTGGCACCGGGGTTCGTTTGGAAGAGGGACTCCCTCTGCCGAACTAAGAGAAGAAGCTGGAAAATGGAACACGTAGTTGCCATTAACTGAGTTTGGGAAGATGTTAAAAGGAGATGAGCTCAAGGAAGAAAGTTGTCAGTTTGCAGGCGGTGATGAAAAGACACGAGGTATTTGCAGATATTTGGGTTTTGTGAGGTTGGGCAATGGGAGGGCTTTAGAAATAAGGTTAACAAAGCTTTGAGTGATGAATGTCAGGTAGACCATTCAGTTGACTAAAAACTGTCAGAAGGGGTTCCTGGGGGGCATGGTCAGTTGAGCACCAGACCCTTGATTTTGGCTTAGGTCATGATCACAGGGTCATGGGATCGAGCCCGTGCAGGGCTCTGCACTGGGCATGGAGCCTACTTGAGATTCTCTCTCTCCCTCTGCTTCTCTCCACTGGTCACACACTCTCTCTTTCTCTTTCTAAAATAATAATAATAATAAAATACTGCCAAGGCAAAGGTCAAATTAAAGGTAGGAACCCTCTCAGTTCATTGAAACACTCCAGGGAGAAGATTGCGTTATACTCGTGGCTTCTCCAGTGAAATTTAAGGTCACCACGTAACTGCCATAGAGTTGAAAGAAAGGCCTGAGAAAGGTAGACGAACAAGGAAGAAATATTTCCTTGAGAATATTTAGGAGAAAACTTTGGGTATGGTTTGGACACATTAAACTCACAGTAAGCAGTGAAGATACCCAGTAACTGAGCAGTGGAGAGACAAGGTAAATGAAAACACAGCCCTGACCTTCAGACTTGGGATCTCCTAGGACATGGAAAGAGAATATTAATCACTACTGTTTGTTATGGGCTTACTAAGTGCCAGGGTCGGTACTAAATGTACCTGCCTTTGTAAGATGAGCATATTTTTCTCATTTTATGGGGGGACCAAATAAAGGCTTAGGAAAGCTAATTTGCTAAGGACCACTTAATTATTAAGTAGCAGACCTGGGAGTCTAACCATTGATAAAAAGAAACATCCCTGGACACCTGATAATGGTGACAAGACAAATTTTATTTGGACTGCTGCAAAAAGGGAGAGAGACTCCAGTATAAACTGAGCTCAAGTTCAAGTTGGACAAAAACGATTGAATTTTTTAAAGGAGGAACAGACATGGAACAAAAAGAGATTATGGGGAGAGGTTAAGGGTTGTGGGAACAAAAAGGGGACTATGTGGGCAACAGGAAAATGGAAAGTTACAGAAAAGGGGTCAGTGGAGACCCCCTGGAAATGGGTTGGCAAAGTGGGTTGGGACAATGGACATTTTGTGGTTGGGCAGCACAGTGTTCTCTTGAGCAGACTCGGCGTGGGGTTTAGGGTCCCCCTGGAGGGCATGGCCTAGTGCCGGTGGAAGCCAGGCTGAAGTGTGATCAAGTGTCTCAACACAATGTGGGCACAAGTCCCTTGTGGTACCTGGGAGTTAATGGTTCCCCCTATGGCCTGGCTGAATCTAAAGGCCTTGCATTTAATCCTGTTTGCACACTATGACAAACTGATAATTGCCACACCACTTGAAAACTGGCCCAGTGCCACATTAAAGTAATACGGGTTAGTCAGATGAGAAAGCACGAAGGTGGAATGTGAAAAGTACATAGGGAAGGTCAAACGGGTTTAATACCAGGTCAGTTTGGGATGGCGGGCAGAACCCAGGACACAAAGTCCCTTGAGAGCCAAGTCAAGGCATCTGGGTTCTCTCCTGAGGATCCTGGGTGCCATTCTTGGAGGTTGACGGTGGGAATAATGCGATCGGATGGGCGTTTCGAGAAGTCACTTCATCATGGAGAGCTCTTTGTATCATTCGACCCTTGATATGGATTAAAATATTGGCTTCCGCACAGACTGACTAAACGATCTCGAATGAATCATTTAACCGCCACACAATTTATTTACCTTTAGAAGGCAGTGATCACACTGTTGGTTCCACGAGCATCCATCGCGCCTCTTCCCATTTGGTAGCAGCCATCGGTGGGGTGGGATTGATTCAAGATTCAGCCCCATTCAAGTCTGAATTAGCCCAAGACAATCAGGCTAGTTTACCTTGCCACCATGATGGGTTCAGGGAAGAGCTATTCACCCAATTACAATGAAGCCTAGCACTTAGAATAAGGCAAAGATACCCCTTTTTCTGGAGAGCCTGGTGTGCCTGGATGTGAATTCCTTAAAAAATTTTTTTTTTTTAATGTTTCTTTATTTTTGAGAAAGAGAGAGACAGAGCGTGAGCAGGGTAGAGGCAGAGACAGAGGGAGATACAGAAACTGAAGCAGGTTCCAGGCGCTGAGCTGTCAGCACAGAGCCCGACGCGGGGCTCGAACTCACAAGCTGCGAGATCATGACCTGAGCTGACGTCAGACGCTTAACCAACTGAGCCACCCGGGCACCGCTGGACATAAATTCTGAAACTCTGCAGCCATTTTTCCATTGGTGGAGCTGAAGGCCAATGGGCCAAGCCAAGGAGGCAGAGGATGCCAAGTACAGAGATTCGCGGAGGAATGGAGGTGAGCTTGGGTTCAAACCTCTCCTCCCCATATCTCAAGACTTGCTAGTTGCACAAGGCAATAACTTCTACTTACTGTGCAAAGTGGGTTGGTGTTGGGGCGCCTGGGTGGCTCAGTCGGTTAAGCGTCCGACTTCAGCTCAGGTCACAATCTCACGGTCCGTGAGTTCGAGCCCCGCGTCGGGCTCTGTGCTGACGGCTCGGAGCCTGGAGCCTGTTTCGGATTCTGTGTCTCCCTCTCTCTCTGCCCCTCCCCCGTTCGTGCTCTGTCTCTCTCTGTCTCAAAAATAAATAAATGTTAAAAAAAATTTTTTAAATAATAAAAAAAACAAACAAAAAAAACCCAAAGTGGGTTGGTGTGAACTTTTGCCATTTGCAGCCTACTTCATCAAAAGTTATGTGCTGGGGCGCCTGGGTGGCGCAGTCGGTTAGGCGTCCGACTTCAGCCAGGTCACGATCTCGCGGTCCGTGAGTTCGAGCCCCGCGTCAGGCTCTGGGCCGATGGCTCGGAGCCTGGAGCCTGTTTCCGATTCTGTGTCTCCCTCTCTCTCTGCCCCTCCCCCGTTCATGCTCTGTCTCTCTCTGTCCCAAAAATAAATAAAAAACGTTGAAAAAAAAAAAAAAAAAAAAAAAAAAAAAAAGTTATGTGCTTACCCATAGAGTGATGTAGGCAGAAGAGGTTATATTAAAGCAGGAAGAAGAACTCCAAAACTGTGTTTTGCCCTCAAAATGTACGATGTTTCCAGTGTCCGCGGGAAGCCGATCTCTCTCGTTTTTCCCACTCAAAAGTACCACTCTCTAACCTGATATACAGGCCATTCCTTCTGCATGATGTTCTCTAAAGTCCACAAAGGGTAGTTAATTACATCAGTTAGGATCAGGCCACCATGCTGATTTGAAATTACCTTCCAAAGCGAAAGTACGAATGAGCAGAGGCCATGAAGAACGTCCACCGCTTTCAGAATCTGCTCAAGAGGACCTGGGCACACGTCAAATGACTCGTCCATAAATCCCACTTGTATTCTCCAGGCTGGACGGTCACTACTCTTTCAGCCCCAGTCATGAGACCGATTAGTCAAGTCAAAAAGAACGTGAGACTGATCGTGTTTGTCCCTCTGTGTCAAATCCAGCAATGGGCCTCTCATTTCACCCATCAAGTGAGACAGGAAGCTGGAGTCAAAACCCTCGGAATCACCTGATTCTAACCTCTCTCCTGAGACCACCAGGCCAGGCGGCTTCTTCCTGAAAGAGCCATTTGAATCAGGGAAGACCAAGCCTCAAAAAGTTGCTAGTGCTATTTTACTTATTTATTTTTATTTATTTTATTTATTTCTTTTTGTTTATTTTATTTGTTTAACGGGGTTCCCCAAATTGTGGATGCTTACCTGAATGCTATCTGAGCTATTCACGTCTCGGGGGAGAGCGAAAACTGGGCTGCAAATTTCCCGAAAGACAAACTTCCTTGTAAGTGTTTCAGGCTGGCCTGCTTTGGGTCAGGCGAGAGATACTCTTGCCATCCCTCCGGCTGGACTTCTACGTCTCTGCTGCGGCTGAACAGGTGAGACAGTAGGAGGAAGTCCCCGGTGGAAAATGGTGGGGTAGTCTCAACACCCCCCCAAAAGTCTGCTGCCAGCTCCCACCAAGATCTAGATGTTTTCCCATCATCTGAAACAGCAAGTGCAAGGTCCTCTGGGCACAGCTCCAGGTGGCCTCATTAGTGGAAAATTAAATAAAAGCATTCTCTTCCTTTTCCCCATAGAAAGTAATGATATTTTAATAATGCTATGCCATTACTTTCTTAGGACAACAACCAGAGAGAAGAACAGCAAGGGACATCAGGCCTGGAAAACTGCCCAGAATATCGCATTAGGTGACAGAGAACGGGAGGAGCCAGAGAAGGAAGGGAGAAGGCTGGGAAATACATCGACCGTCAAGGGAGGGGAACAAAAACATCTATGTGGATTTCACAACGTGAGGTCATCGTTTCTGAACGTTCAAAGCTTGATGAACGGTTGGCATTTGACTCTTAACACACACAGCCCTAAGATCCAGAGGCTTTTTTCCCTTTTTCTCAAATGAGAAACCACAGAGAGGCAGAAATGGCTTCTTTCGGGCAGGCCATTCTTCTTTTCAAAAATGTAGATGTCAATTTTCCTTTTACACAAGGTTTATTGATCACTTTCCAAACAAATATAATTCAGGGAAAATGGAGTCAGCCTCGTTTGGCTAATAGTTGGCACTTTCTTTCAGGCTGTGGCATAAAGCTGGAAAGTGCAGGGAGGTGGGGATTTTCACATTATTGTATCTGACTGTTGAGTGAAGTCTCGGGGGATTGTGGGTGATTTGTGACAAGCCGAGGAATTCCTTTGCAGCCTGCAGGAAGCGGGAAGCACATTATTTAAAACCTACCTAGATCATTGATACATTGTCATCTTCTGCTTTTAAAAGGACCCTTCCCGCCCCCCCCCCCCCCCCCCCCCCGCCCCGTAACATATACTTTCCTATATGGCCTTTAGCTTTTTTGTTTCAAATCTTACTCTTTGACGTTATGTTGCTTTTCTCCAGATAAAGAGCCATTTAAAACAGCTATCCCGTTTATTAATCTGAGTATAGATTTTTTTTTTTTTTGGCTTTTCATTATTTTCTAATTTATTTCAGCAAACGTTTATTTAACTTCAAATAAGCAAAGTAACAAATGCATAACTATCGTCGGTGGCTTGTTTGCCTTCTCCTGAAAACATGGCTCGCACTGATTCTGTTGTGCTCTGACCCACTGCGGTCTTTAAGTTTGTCTTCTTCACTTGGGCCATGTTGTATGGTGGCCACCCAACTCCACCGATTCCCCTCAACGGCCCTGCTTCCCATCGTTCGTGGCCTTGCACAGTCTCTTCCCTCACCAGATGGAAGCTGGGCTGTGAGTAGTGTCGGCCAGCAGACCGTGGGGCTGCCCATTCTGAGTTTGAAATAGAGAGAGCCAGACGGAACCACCTTTGCACCTTGGGGAGACTCGAGCCATCCCGTAACAAATCCCAGTACCCTCTGACTGTTTGAAACCCCTACCATTTAGGGATTGCCATTTAAATGGAACTGATACAACTATAGATGCTGAACCTCGTTTTCTTTATGTTTTATCTGGAGGTCAGAGATCTCCACGGTCCGCTATCTTGTGTATCTGAGTGCGTACCTGAATGCCACACATAACAATGTCAAATGAATGAATGAATGAGTGAATGAGTGAGTGAGTGAATGATGGGCGAGTGAATAAATGAATGGGTGAGCGAATGAATGAATGAGTGAATGAATGAGTGAATGACCGAACAAATGAATGAGCATATAGACGCCATGATACTGAGGAGAGAAAAATGAACCACGGATTGACAAGACGTTTTATCTGACATATCCGAGCACATCATTCATGACTCCATTTTAGTTTGTTGTCCTGAACCCAATCCTCTAAGAATGATGTATCTTTTTGCCTATTAACTTAATTATCTATCGATTCATTAATTATCAATTTCCCTACCGGTCAAAACTCTTGTCACTCAGACTGCGGTGAGGGAGAGGAAGCCTCACCCAGGAACTTAGGAAAAATACAGGATCTCGGGCCCCATCCCAGGTCTCCTGAGTCGGAATCTGTATTTTAATAAGATCCCAGGTGGCCCTGCGCACGTTATAGTCGGCGAAGCGTGGCTCCAAGCCATACGCCTTTCTTTGTTCTTTGTGAGCCTACCAAATGAACACGCTGAATAAATGCTTAAAAATATATGACAATAAATAGGATTCTTCGAAGAAGATCTTATTTGTGATTGACTGTGTTTCACAAACAAGTGCATTCCGATGTCAACAACATTCCCATTCTCTAAAGACTCCCCGACTCAGCCCCAGTGTCACCCAGCTGTGACAGCCTGAGTGATTTCAAACACCACTGATTGACATCTTAAACGTTGCCTGGAAATGCCGCGCTCTGCAAAATCCTTCATCGCAAGAACACATCTGCCTTAAAGGCGGCTGTCCAAATGGAGGGGCATTTCCTCCAGAAAGCAAGACGCCGGGCTTTATCTCCTCGGAGCAAACCCACGTCTTTGGGTACAAAGAAGAGTTTTCCTGCCTCTTCCCAGCTACTTGAGTGCCCCTCCTGGGCCAGCGGCAGGCCCTTAGTTCGGGGCCCTGCCCTGAGAACAGGCTGGTGGAAGGATTATGCAGATGACAAACCTCAGGGCTACCAAGCAGTTGCCTTACATCCCAGGATCAAGTTGTGTGAGTGGCTGACAGGAAAAGCCCAGGAGGATTGGGTTACAGGAAAGGGCTGCCATTTATTTATTTATTTTCCTCCTTCTGTAACTAATGCCAAAAACAGAGCCTCGCCTGAGAGCAGGAGCCCCAGAGAACAAGGGGAATTCGACGCAATTCTAATTGGGGAACGGTTGACTTCATTGGTGTCCATTTGGCAGACAATGGGAAAGTCTCCCCAGCTGGGCTGGGAAAGAACCCAGGGGGAATATAGGCAAGAGCCTCCAACACTCTGGAGACCGACTGTTTCCTGAGGTAAAACCTGGAGACCGGGGCTCAGATTAACTCTACAACTGTCAAGCTCCATTAGGGCCAATCAGGGGAGACAGAGCATGGGTTAAACACAGGAAACGGAGCTGACAATAGAAGCATAGGTCTCCAAGAGCCGGGAAGGGAGACAGGCATATATATGTCTAATAACAAACACAAACATTTTTCTTTCAGGTTCAGATGTAGCCCTGATGGGTCAAAGATAGTCCTCAGTGCGAGGTGTTAAATGTCAAATATTAGGAACCTAAGTGGTTCAGTTGCACACGCTTGTTTTGTGCAATTCGATGGTGTTGAAGACATGTCCTCAAATCCACGGAGAATAGAATGGTTGCTGAAAATCGGGAGCTGAGGGCGGGCCTGGCCGGGACCCAGGAGGACCAGCCTCCACTCCCTGCTCTGCCATTAACCAACCGCCTGCCACTGGACCACCTTGCTGGGATCTCTAGACCCCTGTTAAGTCATTTTGGAAACGGGGGGTTATTACTGATCATTTTCGAGGAACTTTTAGCATTCACATTCCATTAGCTTAGCTCTTACTTGAGTTCTAACAACGCAGATTCTTTTCCTCTGTGTGTGGGGGCGTGTGTGTCATAAGCGCGCACAGTGTGAACTGTGTGGGATGCTCTGCCTTTGTGATACAGCACGAAATCTTGTGTCTTGTAATTCGGCGATATTTTAAAATACGGAAGATGAGGTTCAGAAGAATCTGGACAGGCTTTGTTCAGTTTCTGCTACACTCTCCTCATGATCGTCAGCCTACCGTATTTTCCCATGGCTGTCCACTGTCCATCAAATCTAGCAGAAACATACTTGTTTAACCCTTTCCTTGAGTCTCTGTTTCCTAATGAATGCTCTCACCTCACATAAAATTTATGTTAACTAAATGGGTCTGCTGTTTTGTTCATCTGGCTGTGTCAGGTTAATTTTCAGACCCACCCCAGCGTCCCCAAGAGGGCCGAGGGAAACTTTTTCCTTCCCTTTATTACACATAATTGTCATGTATCGTAAAATACCCCAAAATAGAGCACTATGCTATGTTACATTTTTCTATTAATATTTAAAACATCGTAACAGTAAAACTCGTATTATATGCCAGCGTAGAGAGAGCATTAGGCCAAAATTTAAAACCACCCTCATCAAGTGGATGTGCTTAAACTCTACTCATATGAAAGTAGTCCTTTGAAGAACTTGGTTCACAAAGAGGTGCGTGGGGGTGGGTAGCTCATTTGGTTAATTAAGCATCAGACATTCAGCTCAGGTCATGATCTCGGTTGGTGAGTTCAAGCCCCACATCCGGCTCGCTGCCCTCCACCAAGCCCACTTTGGATCTTCTGTCCCTCCTCTCTCTCTCTCTCTGCCTCTCCCCTACTCGTGCTCTCTCTCACACATAAAGAGACATTAAAAAAATTTTTAAAAAGAATTTTTCACACAAATATTTCATCTCCCTCAAAGATAAGGGACCCAACTTTCTCTTTGGGCACGTGTCCTCTAGTTGACTGTGGGCTTCTCAAAGGCAAGAGGTGCATGGAACTCTCAGTGTGTGGCCAGGGTCAGCGTGAACCAAAAAACCAAGGCAGATAGAGGCACATTTTATTAAGGTGGTATCTCAGATCGCCCGAGACTACATCACGGTTGGACTCATCTTTTAAGTTCTCCCAGAACAGACTCCAGATTGAGCGAACGCTCTGACAGGTGAAAAGCGTGGAGGTGGAAGACGAATCCTCTTAGAAGGGAGGGCATAACCATTCGACAAAATTGACCAGTACAGTCTGGAGCAACGAAGCCTGGAGGAAAAGGTTACCTCATGTCATTTTTTTTTTCCAGAATTGTCCAAAATTCATAAATTCATAAATGAAACATCCTTCCTCCACCTCGAGAAGAATAGCCCAGATGACAGGAAGTCATTTTGTTGTCGTAATGCAGACGTCCTCCACAGGCATTTGAAGTCCCAGGGAGAGCAAGGGAAGAATTCTTTTCCTTTTGTTCCCCGGGCATTTCCCCAATGGTGGAAATGAAGTCGGGAGCTTCAGACTAAGAACACAACACAAGTCTGCAACAACCTTGACCTTTAAAATGGAAGGTTGGCAAAATCCATTTTGATCTGAGCTCACCTGTCTGCCTTTCCTCCTTCTCTGAAATGTCAATCTTACCGAAGAATTCGGTTTTGTGAGATATGAAGAATCTTTATAGGCAAAACAGGTATTTAAATGCAACCCTTTTTCTCCTCTCCTGCTAGACTGTTCGACCAGCAAGGAAGAGCTGTGAGTTTTCGGGGATTTTTTTTTTTCCTCTTTTACTCTACAAGTTTAACTTTGAATTAAGGGAAGTACCTTCACTTTCCCGAGAGGAGTAATTAATTCAAAAGGGGCTTTTCTTATTCGGGTCAAGATATTTTTAAAACAGGTGAGCTGTTAACTAGTGATGACAGGAGACTAAGGAAAAGGGAGAAAACCTTTGTGACTGAAAATGGATTAAACTGGAAAATAAAAGTAATGGCAGCAAGAATGCAAGTATTCTTTGGCCTACTTACGCCTCAGCTGTGCAGTAAAATCATGTTTTTGCTTTGTTTTGTTTTCTTTTGTTTTTTTTTTCGTTTCTCCTAAGATGTTGGTCAAGGACGTTGTTATCTCCGGGTCAAGCTGTTTGTGCTGCTGGTGGTGGGTTGTTTATTTTTACCTTCGGAGTATACGGTTCCTCCTCAACCACCTTCTCTTTGTTCTTCGCATCTCCTAGACCAGACCCAGTCAGCCTCCGGGCTTGTCAATTTTATGATTCATGGGCATATTTTTCCTAGCCTCCCACAAAGAAGGTCTTGGAGTAATTTAAAAAGAGTTACTTCCACTGGCAAGCTGGGTTGGAAAAAACAATCCCTTATTGACTGGTCTCATCTCGTATAATCTGATCTAATCACAAGACCTGTTCTCGGAGGAAATATTCAGTAGATGCTACAGTGTAGAAGCAGATTTAACACAGCATGCTCAAACACATTAAAGGTAACAGAAGTGTCCAGTTAGTCTCTGTTTGCCTTGCCACTCGAAAAGGGAGGGGGTGAAGATAGTTTTTCCCCAAGTCGGAGGTGGTCCCTCCCCAGGCTAACATTCCACGTCTATGAGCCCATGATTTGCATTCGCTTTAGACATACTTTTAGACAATAATTAAATGGCCGCTCATTTCTAGAGTTCTTTGCAGTTTTTCAGGTGGTGAAATGCAGAATAACAGCTCAGTTTACTTATAGCAAGTGGATAAGAGTAGCTTCACATGCCAATAAATTCTTTCATCAACTATAATTTTCCGAGCGCTTACATTGGGAAAATTGCTGCACAAGCATGATTTCCTTAGACCATGCAACTGTGTGAATTGGTACCTTGCTTATCTCCGTGGTACTGGGAGCAATAGAAAGGAAGGGAGGTGGAAACGGCAAATACGTGGCTAAGTAGCAAGGCTCAGATAGGATCCGTGTGGTCAAGCTCCATTACCGGATGCTCTTAACCTCACTATACAGCCTCCAATCTTAGATGGTCCGGTCTTCCATTAATTTCCAAATGCGATTATTTTTATCTTAGAAATAGTACTTGGGACTACAAGAGAGGAAAGTGACAGGAAGTTGCTTTTGCTGAATATACACCACACACCTGAATTTGCTCAGCACTTTATGTATCTATAGAATTACCTTTTCTGTTTCATTCATACACAAAATAAGTCTTAGGGTATGTTTTTACAAGCAAGGAAACTGGCGCTTAGAATGTGAAGGAACTTGCTCTGAATCAGTCTCCTTTCTTCGATGTGGGATTTAAACCTAGGTATGTCTGTCTCTAAAGTTCGTTGCCCTTCCGTTAGATGCTCGTGTGTCTTCCTGCTTTCCCGGAAACGTACCCTCCAATTTCACTTCATGAAATCTTTCTTGTTTATGAGGATATCATCTCCAGGCTGCCGTTTCTGGCACTCCTGTGGTCGATATTCTTAATGGGCTCTCTTCATTTCATCCTTTTTTTCATTCATTCGGCACGTTTTTCGGTGACTCACTTCCTGGGAACCAAGACACATTTGTGAAAACAAACATGGCAGCCATTTTCAGCAATCCAAGAAAACGACTCTATGTTGTGGATGTGAAAGGAGACTATTCTGAATTCATTATCTCCTGCTATACCAAAGGTCAGTTAGTCCATAAAGTAATTGTCCTGAGCCCATTATGTGCGAGATGCTGTGCACAGACCTTGCATTAGTTCTAAGGAGAGGTTGTTATTCTCCCGAACTTAGATATTTTCTAGACCCCGTGTGCCTGCCGTAATGATTCTAAAGCAGTTCTGAAAAGCTGCTAGTGACTTATGTCAGAGGGCTTATGGTACTGCTCTCCCATTCTAACATAGGGCACAATGCCAGGCACCTGGAAAACTACTCAGTAAATGCAGAACTCAACTTACTTTCCCAGACTCTCAGTCTAGAAACCTTGCAGTCCTTAAACCCTGAAATTGTTTTAGGCTTATTTATTTATTTTGAGAGAGAGAGAGAGAACAGGTAGGGCAGGGGCAGAGAGAGAGGGAGAGAGAGAATCCCAAACAGGCTCCAAGGTGTCACTGCAGAGCCCGATGTGGGACTCGAACCCACCAACTGTGAGATCATAACCTGAGCTGAAATCAAGAATCAGACACTTAGCAGACTGAGTCACCCAAGTGCCCCTTAAACCCTGACATTTTAAACTACCTTTTTCTACATTCTTGTCATTAAATCCTAGCATGTTTTCCTTCTAGAATGTTTACTTTTCCTTATGCGACTGCTGGGTCCCTAATATTGCTCAGTTAGCACTCTGACCTTCTATCTTATCTTCTGATGAAGGAGGCGTGCTCCATCATCCTTCCTTCCAGATAGATCTAGCTGTATTGGCTGATAGTTTATCCAAGAAGCCACAGTTCCCCGTTGCCAAACTTCTTAAATTATCTTCATTTTCCCACAAATGGGAAATGCTGTTCATACAATGGTGCTCACCGAAGAGGCACTTATGATTCTAAAATGTTGGAAACAAATCTTAATATGCATCCGTAGGAGATTTTTAGATCAACTATGTGCATTCATACAATGAAATACCACTGCAGCAATCAAAAAGTAGGAGGCGGTATGATAAAAGGAGAATTTTCAAGATTTCTTATCGGAAGAAAGTAAGGAACACTGGCGTCTGAGTTAAGGAAAAAAAAAAGAAAAACTTGCATAAATGCTCATTTATTTATTTATGTGAGGATCTCTTGGAAGACTCTACTCAAAACTGATAATAATGTCTGCCTCCAGTGACTAGAGAACTAGGAAGAGAGACTAAGTTTTACAATGAAGCCGGTGGAAAAATTTGCATTATCATTTGCATATATTACTTCTTCAAAGATATAATGTTAAAAAAAAATACTTCGCTTCACTTTCAAAGTTTTCTTTGCTTTGTCCCTATGCTAACTTGTCCCTACCAAAAAAGTAAATATATTTTAGGACATCACTTATAAGACCATACATTTCTTAAACTGAAAATCAGTTCTTTTTTCTTCTGGTTCACGTACATAACGACATTTGCCATTTTAACCCTCGTTAAGTGTACAATTCAGTGTCATTAAATACATTCATGTTTTTGTGCAGCCTTCACTGCCATCCATCTCCAGAAAGGTTACATCTCCTCAATCTAAGCTCTACCCATTAAATAAATAATAGGTCCCATCCCCTTCTCCTTCCATCGCCTGGAAACCACCATTCTGTTTTTTGCCTCTATGAATTTGACTCTTCTAAGTACCCCGTATACGTGGAAACGTACAATATTTGCCTTCTTGTGTCTGGCGTATTTCACTTAACGTCGTGTCCTCAAAGCTCATCCATGTCGTAGCACGTATTAGTATACATATATATTTTTAAGTTTATTTTTATTTTAGAGAGAGACAGAGACCGTGTGAGCAGGGGAGGGGCAGAGAGAGGGAGAGAGAAGGAGAATCTCAAACAGGCTCTGTGCCTGCAGCACGGAGCCCGACGCGGGGCTCGAACTCACAATACCGTGAGATCATGGCCTGGGCCGAAACCAATAGTCAGATGCTTAACTGACTGAGCCACCCCGGTGCCCCCGTAGCACGTATTAGAATGTTATTTTTTTTTTAGGGCTGAATAATATTGCATTGTGTGTATGCACCGTATTTTGTTTATCTATGCTGCGTCAGTGAATATTTGGGTTGAAAATCAATTTTGTTAGAGAGAATCTTTTTGATTTGCCATGTTTCTAGGTCTCCTTTAAGAACTTTTGAAGGTGGTGATATTCACGTGTCACCAATGTGTTGTACCACTGAGTCTGCTGGCCGGCCACATCTAGAACTTCTGTTAGTATCTTGTCGGTGACCCTCTGGAAATGAATTTTTAAAAATTATTCATAATTAACAACATACTCGAATTAAGAAATCCTTCCTCCAAATGAACACTACCTACACTGTATACACACACACACACACACACATTTGGTTAAGATAGTTTAACGCAAAGTACGGAATATGTTTGTGGCAGCTCCTTAAATTAACAATACAGGTACACTCAAGGGCCTGGTAAGCAGAAACATCTTTACTTGAGAAATATTTAAGTGCTCATCTTAATAACTTAACAGGGTTTTTAGCATGAAAGAACAGAGCCTCCAACATAAATGTATCTTTATTAAATTGTAGTCTAAAATTGCCAAAATTTAGTTACCACTCTTGGTAAATTTCCTACGCGTATAAAAATTACACCATTAATTTAAATGGAGCCTCTTTTGGAAACGTACTTTCTTCATTATCATAATTATTATTGTAATTATACATATCTTACCTGGAGTAACCCTGACATGCCTAACATATTTGGGTTATAAATCTGTAAAGAGAGCCTTGAAACTGAAAAACAGTATTTAGAGACTGAGTAACTAAGTTACAGAATGGCTGGACGTCTGAAAAAATCCAAGAATTCAGGCCTGAGCCAGACATTGCTTTTGGAAATGATGCAAATGAAGAATTCTTTGGCTCCTCTGTTTCTCCACCAAATTCTTTTACTGATTTCAGGTTTGCATTTATCACTCCTTGTTTTAACAATCGGTTCTATTACATACACACATAGTTCCATATATCTCGCTTCTTAAATAGGAGCCCCACCGGGTTATTTTATATTTTCAGCTGCTGCACATGTTAAAAAATAAATAAATAAGTCGACCTAAAGCGAGATTTTGGTGCAGCAAGAAAGAGCACGAGCATTTGAGTCAGAGAAATTGGTGTTTGAAACACAGCTTTAATTTTTTTTTTTAAGTTTATTTATTTTGAGAGAGAGAAAGAGAGAGAGCATGAGCGTGGGAGGGGCAGAGAGAGAGAGAGAGAGAGGGAGAGAGAAAGATTCTCAAGTAGGCTCAGTGCTGTCAGCGCAGATCCAGACTCAAGGCTCTCAGCTCATAAACCATGAACGAGGCCGAAACCAAGAGTCAGACGTTTAACCGACTGAGCCCCCCAGGCGCCCTGTAATGCGGCTCTAATTCTCATCCGCTTGTCCTTGGGAAAATTATATAAGCTCTGAATCTCTGTGTGCTGGCGAGTAAAACAGGAAAATTAAAAATAAGCCCATATGGAATGATTGTGGAAATCAAATGAGACGAAGCAGTTGATGTGCCTAGGCCAGGGAAAGTCAGGAACATAGGAGGCGTTCGGCAAACGTTGGTTCTCTTCACTCCTTGAATGGTGCTATTGTACGATCTTATGGCGGGTTCCCTTAAAGAGTTATTTTTTTATTAAGATATAAGATATTTAAAAACCCGCAAGCACTCCTTTTGTCACCAAATTCAGTTCTTTGCAATGAAAGTTCCTAAAATTTTCTACATTGATTTATAACCTTTGAGGGGAAAAAACATTTCTTAATTCTCCATGGTTTCTGATCACTTAGGCTTTTTTGGACCGGGGTAACACGGCATGCCACATGTTTTCCTAACAAATTGCATTCGGACACTTTCCGACACTTTCATTATTTTAACTCAGGTAATAATTAGTCACTGTCAGAGGAAGGACTTAGGTTGTGCAAATCAGAATAAATTTACCTTGCCGTAGCAGCAGTCACAAATGAAGCAATAAATTAGAAATAGCAAATTGTTACGGACTTAAGAGATCACAAATCAAAATCGCTCCCTGAAATCCAGGAAAAGGTAGAGGACTGCCAAGATTTCTTTGAGAGCTTAATTTTTCCAGATAACTTTTGAGTTGAATCAGTTTATGACAAATCCCAGAGACGCTGCAGACACTGATCACAAAGATGACATTCTGGGACTTCGCTCCTGTACCATAAGCTATTTCATAATGCTTCTTATTGAAGAGGAAATGAATTTTCTTCTGATATTTGGGAGCCCCTAAATCTCTTGCGTACACACGCACACACACAGCCACACACAAATGTGCAGGCGCATATACAGAACCCCCCCCCACACGCTCACGCATACACATATACACACACACACACACACACACACACACAGAAAATTAAGAATTCTTCTGAAAAGTTCCCTTGAGTCTACAAAGCCCTTCCCGGCATTCCAGTGATCAAAGGGGTAAAACCTGAGATCACGAGCAGGTCCTGGACTTAGTTCATATTCCCAGGCATGGGCAATTAAGTGAGTTGATACGGTGCCGGGTGGGGGGTGGGGGTGGAGGTGTGTCTAAGGGCGTCTCATGGCCTCCCTGTGCTCAGCTTCCTCTAGTTCCGCCTTTTTTTTCTTTTTTCCGGGATCAGAAGGATGATATTGAAGACGCGCCCGTCAAATTTGCTTCAACAGACCCAGCAAGGATCTTGGACGCAGCGAGTGAAAGAATGCGAATCGGTATGAACGATGCCCCAAATATACAGTAACGTAAGCGGAACAAATGGGAGGTCCCGCGCTTCCTTCCAAAGAAGCAAAGGCCTGAAACTGTTGGAGGAGAAACCCATGGCTTAGTCAAAGCCTCTTGGGCAAAGATTGGCGGCTGCAATTGCGAGAAAGGGCCGTATGTGTCAACTACGTGATGTGACACCCAGGAAGCTGACACAGTGTTGCCTCTGATTACGGAAGTACAGTCACTGTATTGAAGGAGGCAACCCTCCTACTTAAGCACTGGTCAGGGAACGACCAGTGTGGCATGTTCGTTTATGTGTGCGGCCTCCTCAGAAACACACAGAAACATCGAAACAAGGCCTTGTGAGAAAGCACGAGTCTTCCCATTGGAAGAGCATAGGTCTGTTTCACCCAGAGGAGAGAGAGACTCTGGTTCAGGGTGGCTATTCGTGACAGTTGTCCTCCATTACTGGCAGAATTACCCTGCAGAGGAAAGAACAGATTTGTTCTCTTTGGAACAAAGATAGAGAAGAGACTCTGGTCCCAAAAGATGGAACTAAAACCAAAAGGTTTATTTCTGGTTAAATGGCGCTTGACGTTGAGGATCTAATTTTCCACCCCCCGCCCCCCGTTCCTGTGGCCCCACAGGGTTTTCAGTAAAATTATCAAAGTCTCTGTCACCAAGGAAAAGCCTGTGTCATCCATGCAAACAGAGACTGAGGTGGCAGAAATTTAAGAATTGACCGTATACGGTACGGTTATGAAAACCGACTGAAGGGAGACTTTGAGAGCCGTGACGCCCCTTCCTGAGAGACTAGCACCAAATCGTAATAAGCAGAGAAGGCCTCACAGAATCCCGCTAACATTTCTGATTTGTAGGAGACGGGCCAACAGGATGGCCAGCAGGTGGTGTCCACTCAGGAGTCCCCCTGATCACTGATGCTCTTGTGAGCCTAGATGTCATTCTGTGGCTACAGAAGGAAAGCGGGTGGGTTCACAGCTTGCAGTCGGTTGGGACAGATGGATCTTTCCTGGTGATGTGGCAAACAGCATCAGGGGCAAAGCCCCCTAATCCATATTGGTGTAGAGAGGAGGTTTATAAGAAAAGCAGATGTGATTTTGTGTTCCTCGGGTACCATTTTATCGAAGAAGATATTCTAGAAATTCTGAGTTCTGACTTTCAACACATTCCTCCCAGACATCGGGATCAGGACGTAGGTAGCACGATGTAATATCAACGTGGCCACTGGTCTACAGTCTAGGAGGATCATCCTAGTTGAAAACGGATGAGTGTCATAAAATTAAAGGAGAACCCACCCACCAAATATATAGACAGCACATGGCTGATAGGGACTTCTTCTCGTTTTAGGTTCTTTTTTTCCTAAGTTTCATTATTTAATTTGAGAAAGAGAGCGAGTGCAGGCAGGAGAGGGGCGGAGAGAGAAGGGGAGATAGAATCCCAAGCAGACTCTGCACTGTCAGCCTGGAGCTAGAGGTGGGTCTCGAACTCACAGACGATGAGATCATGACCTGAGCTGAAATCAAGAGTTGGGTGCTTAACTGAGCCATCTTGGTGCCCCTCATTTTAGATTATTGAATATAAACAGTGAAAAAAACAACAAACAAACAGTAAAACATGGCTATTGAAAGATTTGGTAACCTATAACGAGGACCACAAAGCCCTCACAGAGAATATTAAAACTATATTTTTAAAATAAAAATAAGAAAAAAGAACTAACATAAATAATATCTACTTTATATTCACAAAATGACTAAAAACTACAGACCTATGAAATGGGAGGTTAAAAAATAAACTGCGGGGGAAACCAACCGAACTGAAAAAGAAGCAGATTTAAGGGGCGCCTGGGTGGCTAAGTCGGTTGAGTGTCTGCCTTTGGCTCAGGTCATGATCTCATGGCTCGTGAGTTTGAGCCCCGTGTCGGGCTCTGTGCTGACAGCTCGGAGCCTGGAGCCTGCTTCGGATTCTGTGTCTCCCTCTCTCTCTGCCCCTCCCCCACTCATGCTCTGTCTCTGTCTCTCTCTCTCTCTCTGTCAAAAATAAATAAACATTTTAAAAAATTAAAAAAAAAAAACCAAAGCAGAATTAAAAATGAAATGAGCATAATGGAACAAAAAACATACAATACCAGAGCGGAAAATTTCCCTAGACCAATTACAAAGTGAAACGTTAGTCTGCAAGAAAATTGATCCTGAGGTGGGATTTTCACTGAATGAAGAATATGAAGATTTAAACATTTGTAAAAGAGGTCAACAGAGACCCAGTCCCTTAACAATTGGCATGTATAAGAATGAGGCCAGAGAAATGGAGTTGAAACAACACACAAGGAAAAATAACATAGAAATGGTAGAAATAATAATAGAAAAAATGTTGAAGGACTGAGTAAAGCTCTGTAGATTCAAATAAGATCTTGTGTATAAAGAAATTGATTAAAAGACATCAATCACTACACAACTTGGTTAAAATATCTGCGTGCAAGAAAAAAGAATCTTGTGACTATCTAGGAAGAAAATATCAATGACTTATTGCTGTCAGTCATCCCCCAAAATCAGTTTGATATCGTAGTTCTCCTCTGTAGCTCTAAGAGGCAGAAGACAATGGTGTAGTTTATAAGATGTGAAAATAAAAGCATCTGCTAGAAGAACCCTCTAGTTGGGGCACCTGGGTCGTTCAGTCGGTTAAGCATCCAACTTTGGTTCAGGTCATGATCTCACGGTTCGTGGGTTCGAACCCTGCATTGGGCTCTGTGCTGACAGCTCAGAGCCTAGAACCTGCTTCAGATTCTGTGTCTCCCTCTCTGTCCCTCCCCCGCTGGCGCTCTGTCTCTCTAGGTCTTTCAAAAATGCATAAGCGTTAAAAAAGAAATAAAAAAAAAAAAAAGAACCTTATAGTCAAGTTGTGATTCTTTGTAGAACCCAAATAGATTTTTTCTGTACGTGAAAAACACTCGGAACATTTACGACTCACTTTGCTTTCCTGATTCATTACTTAAAGATAGATTCTAATTAACATGAACGGTAAAACTGTGCAATAAAATAACTAGCAAAACAGATTACACAATGTCTAACTATGATTTAAAAGGAAAGTGGTGATGTTGCTGATGATTCTTGAAGGTGAAGTTTTCCCCGATAAAATTTTCTAATTCAATCATAGTAAATAGGACCTAGGGCATCGCTCTATATTTTTAGACACAGAAAGTTCTTTTGGCTTGAAGGAGTTCACAGACAGGTTGGTGACTCCTTTGGCCTCGCTGGCAAGATCAAGCATAGCTACTTGTGAGGTCAGAGTCACGCGAATCTTCCCAAGGGTACGATTTCCTTCTCTCAACCACCATAAAACTTCATTTTCAAACTTCTTCTACAGCAATTAATATGTTTTGGCGGATGTTTGTCTCATTTGCTCATAGTCTCTCTTACGACTTCAACAAGGATTGAAGCCCCATGGGAGTAAAGTCTATATTCTGTTATTGGCATGGCCTTCAGACCTCCCAAACCAGCATCTATATGGGCCTGACCCTGGAAATCACTGAATAGATGCTCACTGCTTTGCGTCCTGTTATAGAAATGCTGAATATCCTTCACTCTGCCACTTGCAGGAATGCACGTTCTTTTAGAAGATTCCGGAAAACCCCTGAGGTAATGAAAGAATCATATAAAATCACCCAATAGGCAATCATCCATTGGATATAGATGACTGCCTCTATGTGGAGAAAAGTGGGTGCTATTGGCCAGCTGGCCTGGGACCGTGCCGTGGTTGGCTGCAACGTTTGTGGAAGACTCCCCTGAGAAGTAAAACGAGAGAAGATTCAAAGAGTTTGTGCAGTTTTAATGACGAAGGCGTGTGAGAAGAATCTTTTACGTGGGGGCTTTAAAAGCTGAAGAATCACGAGAGGCAAGAAAAAAAAAAAAAGTCCCCACTCCTGGTCCTGCACCGTAATAAAAGCCACAAATATGAGAAAAAAGAAGCAAAGTTCAAGCAGCAAGAAGTAGGTAAGACTAGAAGCTACCTCTGGGGGACAAGGCACACCCACGGGCCACTGGCGGCGACAAGAGGGCTCTCTGATATTTTCCTGTGCTTTTCTGTGAAAATGGAATGCACCACTCTGTCTCCCTCCTACTTATGTCAGCCTGGTTTACTGAGAGCCCTTCTGGACATCCTTCAGCCCAGAAGTTTCCTTTTATAAGTGGTACCTTTTTGAATCCCCATGTTAATCACGAAGTCACATGTATCCACATGACATCTCCTTAAATAATCTTTGTCGGTTCCCTGGGTGCATAGCCATTGCTGTATTTTTTTTCTTTTTTTTTTTTTATATACTTTATATTTAAAGAATATCCAAGCCTTGATTATCCCTTCCATCTGAGTTTAGGCTGTCAGGAAGTCCTCCATAGATTTTCTGCCACAATTTCCATCTCCCAGAGCCCACCCATCCGATCTTTGCTACACATTAACGTTGGATTCCTTTGTTGCTGTTGTTGTTTTTTCCCTACGACATGCTCGAAGACATAATAATTGAATTTTAAAGCTGGTAGAGGCCTTAGACACCTACTGAAATACTTTCTAAATGGTCTTCCTTAGAATGCCAGTTGCTATAAATATTCTGCACAAAAACGTTCCCCAAAGAGTTTGGGAACTTCTTCAGTCTCGAGAGTCCCTTTGAGATTCATAATGCGTATTTGCACACTAAAGACCAACAAGGCCCTCAGTAAAGAAGCCAGCTGAACTTTGTAGAACTCAGGTGACGACATTCTGTGGGAGATATTGCTTGAGTGCCACAACCTCATTTCGCAGAGATTCTCAGACCAGGGGAGCTTAAGAAACTCAACGTAGCCTTTCCTGCCCACCCCTGTTACAAAAAAGTGTTAGGTCCCTTTTTCTGGACTTCTCACAGCCCCTAGTGTTTGTGGCTTGGAGCATCTTTTTACTTTAAATTGTCTACTCAATCGCTTAAAATTACGAATTATGTGGAATGTAGAATGTCTACATTTGCTCTATTGGTGAAGTCCAATTTACCATCAAGGCAGAGTCCATGCTTCTTTCCGCCACTACTCCCCCTGGTGCTTAGCACACATCTGGCAAATGGTAGGTGCTCTGTAACGTTCACCGATGGCCTGACCAATGGTATTCGGGTGAGAGCTTGTGGGTGGGGTCTGTGTCATTTGCGGCTGTTCCTCCAACTTTACCTAATTATGGCATAACCTTCCTCATCAACGGATGGGTTAGTTTCAGAATGAGGTGACCTTTCGTATCGCGAGCGGTCTATAGCCCGATAGAGTACTCCACTTAAGGAAGTCTTGTGAAATAGCCATATTAGCCATGGGGAGACAGGGCCACATCACATCCAGGCTGGGGGGACACCACGGTCAAATTCCTATGTCCTCACGAGTGTTCGTCGAGTAAATAAAAGAATGCACGAGGCGACAAGGATCCTAGAACCTCTTGCTTCTCCTGACTTGGCAGTGACTCCAAGAGGTCATGTTGAGGAATAAGCAGAATGCATACTGAAAGCATTTGGATTCCCCGTGAGACACCAGCGTTCTCATTGCGTCCCCCACCTGACACAGCGCTGGCAGCTTTCCAAGTCTTTACATAGGTGTCTGACTCTTGCCATTCAACTTTCCTTCACTTCCCCAAATTCACTACCCTGAGCCCCATTCACCTCTTGCCCTGGTTGGTGGCCCACTTCAGTTTGCTCCTTTTAGCGATGGGACCGATGGCATTTGTGGTGCAAGAGGAAGATCCCTGGGCCTGATATCGAAAAAAAAAAAAATTGTCTGAGTCCCAGTCCTTCCCCCTCAGAACCTTGTAAAAGGTGAACATGGCGTGAACAACGCTGAGCAACTATTTCTTTCTGCTAACGTGTTCACGGTGAAGTTCGCCTTGTCCAAATCCAGAAAAATCAAACTCAACAGGGAAAGCGCTTCGTTAACCACAGAGCCCTCTGCGTATCGGAGTCTTACAAACTCGTCCCTTCCAAACTGCAACCTGTGACCCAATATATTTGAAGAAAAACACTGTCCCCCTCTTTTAGGTATGTATCGTGCTCGTTAAGAATTAGATAGAGGCTGAAAAGGCTTTCAGCAAATGAAACAGTTTGATCCAGAGACTCCCCCCAAGAAATCTTAGCACAAACCCTTTTTGTTTGTTGGCTTGCTCGTTTTGATATCATAAAATCAACATGGGACAGACACTGGTTTCCACACTTCGTTTCCACGGAAAACGTTGCCCGACTCCAGTGTCACGTGATGGCGTTGAAAATGGGCCCTGCTTCACAGAAAGCTGTTGCTGCTTTATTTTGTTTTAAGGGACCTTGACTTCTTGAGCTAATTTGAGTCAGATGCAGTGGAGTTATCAGGTACTTTGACAAAGGAGGAATTTGGGAAGAGAGAACGTTCTGGCAGCGGGAGAAGGCAGACAGCTGATGCCTTGTCTTGCGTGGAAAGCCAGCCTTGCAGAGGCCAACACGAGTCTGTCCGGTCCTTTCCATCCGCTCCGTGCAGTGTAGACTCTCGTTCTCTCTCCCACCGACTAATTTACCAGCCTCCTAACCAGCCCGTGTCATCCGTCTTACCCTTGGTTGTGCAGGTCACTCTAACAAAACACACGCTTACCATACGATCCCCCAATCCTGCCTCCGAGTCTTTATCCAAAAGGATTGAAATCTGGAACCCGAAGAGAGGTTTCACTCCCATGTTCATTGCAAGGATCTGCTGTATAATTTTGTGCCTTTCGTTCAAACTACAGTGTATGTATATATATATATATATATATATATATATATATATATATATATATATTTAAAATTTGTCGGGGCACCTGGGTGGCTCAGTCGGTTGGGCGTCCGACTTCGGCTCAGGTCATGATCTCACGGTCCGTGAGTTCGAGCCCCGCGTCGGGCTCTGTGCTGACCGCTCAGAGCCTGGAGCCTGTTTCAGATTCTGTGTCTCCCTCTCTCTCTGACCTTCCCCCATTCATGTTCTCTCTCTCTCTCTCTCTGTCTCAAAAATGAATAAACGTTAAAAAATAAATAAATAAATAGATAAATAAATAAATAAATAAATAAATAAATAAATAAAATTTGTTAAGACAGTAGATGCCATGTTAAATTGTCTTATCATCATAAGAAGAAAACCAACCTTGTCCTTTGCTTACTTGAGAATCCGGTGGCTCTCTCTCGTTTTTGTTTTCTCCTTTAAATGAGATGAAGCCTAAACTCCTTGGCAAAGAATCCTTGGCCTTCCACCATCCGACTCTAACCCACCCTCCCAACTTCATCTCTGGTCTGGTCAAGACTGTGCCTCACCTGTTCTGAACGTTTGGCTGTTCCCTGAATGTGACACCCCTTTCCACGATTCCAGACTTTTGCACATGCCGCATTCTCTGCCCGGAAGGCACCCTACCAAATTTCTCTCTTTGGCACGTGCCTTCAAAACCTATCCTAGATATTCACTCATCTGCGACTGCCCCAGGCAGTTAATTAGTCTCAACGACCCCGCCTTGTAATACCATCACATGTGGGGGCGGTGAGGGCTACAACATCTGAATTGTGGGAGGGCACAAACATTCCGTTCATAACAAGATTAGTCATACATGTATCTCAAGTGTGTGTGTGTGTGTGTGTGTGTGTGTGTGTGTGTAGAGAGAGGCAAGTGTGTGTGTGTATAGACAGGCAAGCATATAGCCTGTGTGTGGCTTATAGCAAGAAGTTGACGTGTGTTAGGCACTTAGTACATTTTCACGGACACATATATAGACAAACAGACCGTCCAACATAATAATCCTAATGAAGAAGGTGAGGTGAGAAGTTAGACAGTCACACACAGAAAATGGAGTTGTCGCTATCAGCCCAGGGGGCAGAAGCAAAAAGTATTAAACTGGCAAAGAAACCCATCTAGGGGTCTGGAGCAGAAGGAAGTAATGGCAGAAATGTGTCTCTTCTAAGTGCCAGAAGCAAATGACACAAAATGACTTTACTGGCCACCTTGGATTTCTCAGTTCAGTGAGGTATACATGTCCTTTGTTGCCTTTATGCACTTTTGGAATCTCGGTGTAAATATTTTTGGCTTTCTCTGTCTTGAAAGAAGAATAAAGGATGTTAGGCAGCTGGCAACAGAGTCTTCAGAGAAAATCCTCCGGCGTTTCAGTCTCAGGACTACAATATGTTAAGTTTATCTAATTGATCGATTTTGCCAAAAGATTCCTTTGGGTTTGATCATTTCAAAAGAAACAGGAACTACATTCCATTAAAATCACTGGAAAAATTTTATCTCCATGCGTCGCTATGGGGTGTGGGTTAAATCCCGTTCACGTAATCCACGTTAGTTGAGTATCTACAATATGACATGTCCTGGGTACTGGGAACAGGGCAAGGAGCAAAGTCAATGTTGAAGAATGAGCTGTTTGTCTCTCAGCAACTCAGGAGCCGGTTGCTACCAATTAAAGAGGCTGACACCTATTTGTTACCTCCTTAAATGGCTGAAGGAGCTGTTGACTGCCGGCCCGCTTTGCTCAGGAAACCACCATATTTGCAAATACAAATGCATATTTACACTCTGATGAATAATGAAGGTTATTTATCGCATGTGCTTGAAATAATGGTTGATTTTGGAGTGTCGTTCATAAAACGCGCATCAGAAAGTGTGTTATGGCCTGACGTTTTCATTGCAGTTCAAGGAAAATAGTCCTTGGAAATTGTCTTGCTACCAAATTGCAATCATAAAGGCAGGGGTTCAGACTGGGAGAATCATTTTATATTGTGAACTTCTGGATAATATATAACATAAAGAGTTTAATTGAATCATTCACTTGGGTTTTTGCCCAGAAAAGTGGGAATTTAAATGCTGATACAGCTTCAGTTCCCAATGACACCAGTCAGCACTCCTTAGATTGGATGTAAATAATCCTATTTGTGGGTATGCAATACGATACGAGTATGCTTGTCTGTAAACTTGCTAGAAAAGGTAATTAAATAATGCCATCATGTCTTAATACATAGGAAAAAAAAAATCACTGACCTCGAAGTATGATTCGATATGTACTTTCCTTCTAGCTACTAGAAGAAAACACTGAATTGTTAGCAAGCTATACCTTACTTTGGAACTACAGAAGCAAGGTAGAAACTACACGCGCTCACGAGTGCACACACGCGTGCGTGCGTGTACGTGCACGCGCGCACGCACACACGCACACAGACACACACACACACTGAATGCTCAGAAGTTACCATAGCAACATTAAATCTGCTTCCAACCCATGTTTGCAGAAGTTCGTGGCAAACTAGTCCAACCCAATTGGGCCTTGTGATTCTTCTTTCCTTGGATTAGAGATTTGAATTTGGTTCACATTCTATGTTTTCAAGTTCATCTTGATTCGAATTCTGAATTTTGCAAGTCCTGTTTCCTGAGCTCCGTCCCTATCACAGTGCTTGTAGAAAAATGAATCAGCTACAGGGTCACTTAGAACATTGTTATCCAGTCCACACACAACAGGAATGAAATGTGTCTCAAAATAGAAGCTGTTCCAGCAAAGCTGCTTCGGAGATGAGCTTGTTTGGAAAGACCTCTTCTTGGTATATATAAAATGGGCCTTGTTTGCGTGACTAAAAATCAAATCAATTTATAGACAGAATATTTTTATGGAAATAAAGGAGGAAGGGATTGTTTGGGGGTATGCTTTCTCTGGAAATCTATCTCCCTGTGATCATAAGGACGATGATATTAAGCACTGTATTTTGGCATCAACTTAGATCCTCACTCTTGATTCTTCACATTATGATCATTCCTTCTCAGCCTCTGTATTTTCTTCCTCTCCTGTTCATTGTGTGAACACTGGGGTTCCCAAGGGCACCATCCCTGGTCCCATTTTCACCCCAATGGGTGTTCCTATCCTGAGTAAGGTTACAATTTGCAAACGCCTACAATTTGCAACCATCATGTCATTCATAGCTATGTTTCCAGAAAGATCTCCGTCCAAAACCTGACTCTGTTTCTAAGCTTATTGTGTCCCCCCGACCTTTTGACCAACACTCATCATTGTTTTCCTCAAATCAGCTTTTCCATCTCAGTTAGTTGCTCCTCATTCATTTTGGTCTTTAGGCTCGCATATTTGAAGCGATACGACACATTCCCTTCACTTTGTTCCCTTCATTTTTTTCTTTCCGTGCAGTTTCATGGAATTTCTAACGTGTCTAGAAATCTGACCTTCTCTATATCCCCCGATGCTGCCTTGGGTCTGCCCCTCATCATCCCTCTCGGGGGCTTTTTCAAAGGTTTTCTCAGCTGGGTTTCCTGCTCCCTTTCCAAACCTTTCTTTGCATGGTCCCACATGATCTTTAGAATAAAATTTGTACTGTGCTGAGAATTCTTCCATGACCCTCCTATTGCAGACCCTATTAGGGCCATTGCCTCGGTCTGACATTTTGCCACTTCACTTAGCTCTCCGCTGCTCTGGGACACGTGTCCCTCCCATGCCCTTCCTTTCCCATGCCTTAAATCAAGAGTCTTGACTTACAATGTCTCCTGGGTGCTTGAGCAGATGTAAGCTGATAGGGAGACGTGGGGGCCT
Organism: Neofelis nebulosa; assembly: GCF_028018385.1. Classification (NCBI taxonomy): domain Eukaryota; kingdom Metazoa; phylum Chordata; class Mammalia; order Carnivora; family Felidae; genus Neofelis; species Neofelis nebulosa. The sequence goes on from NC_080788.1 coordinate 14,694,427, forward strand.
GTGATAAACTGGAGAGAGTGTGTGCGATTCAAAACAATTAAATATCATTTTAAAAACATCGCTAGGCAATCAAAACTCCTCTGTGCGCTAGATGCTGTCTTTGGGAGGCTGTCATAACCTCGGCCTGTGCTCTGGTCACATTCAAAAGCTTACGTCCTGTGAATGAATTAGGCTCTCTGGAGGCTCCAAGCATTTTCATGTACTGTTTCCTCTAGATTCTTGGCAGGATAGCTATCTATCAAGGTGCAACCCTCCTCCCAAAGAGGGCTATGTCTCTCTCCATTTTCTGCAGATAATTTCACCTAAAGCTTGTAAGTCCCTCAGAGTCCAAAGCCTTCTGGGGCTTTGACTGTGCTAGAAGGGATGGGCCAAGGTGGTTAAGGTGGTGTATTATGTCCTTACAAGCTTGAAAATAACAGCAATAAAGTTTAGCATTTGTATGGTGTGTGATAGCTTCCTAAGCACTTTCATACATTAAATACTTCTGGAAAGAAGAACTTTAAGAGGCACGAGAAAGCAAGAGGGAAGTGAAGAAAACTTATTTACAGGCAGTGGGCAGAGAACCAAAAAAAGAACCAAATTCAACCATCACATTCCGTCATAGAAGTCCCTCGAATCACTTCCAACTTTCAACAATGTGAATGATCACCCCAAATCCACGTTACAGATTGACTACAGGTACCATGTGCCCTAAATTTGTTTTTCAAGAGCACATACCAAGTTCTTTTTTTTTTTTTCTGTTTTTTAATTATAGCCACATCATGCTTCCATGAAGGTTTCATATTTGAATTTATGGAATTGTTATATTGAAATGGAATTGTGTTACACCTTTAAACCTCAAGTGGCTACTAATATTTTATTAAATACAGCTGCCACTAGGCAATAAAAATCTCCAAGGGGCCCAAAAAAAAAAAAAGTGCGGTGTTTTTCATATCTGCTTTCTTCTTGCAGAAGCCATATGCTCGTAATACGTATACGCTGTCTGGTGTTCAATATACGCTCCGGCTCTGTATATAGTTAGCCCTAGAGCATTACACACCGCCTGCATAATTTCAAAACATTGAACACTAGATGTCACAAAACAAAACCCTGTGCTGTGCTCTCAAGCACAAATGCATTTACAGTTGGTTAATGAGATATACAGAAAGCTGCTGGAAAGCCAAAGAAGTTAATTTCATTATACAAGTTTAGGAAATAATGGTGGACTTTTGAGGACAGATATTCTGCCCCCCCCCCCCGCCCCCCCCTGCCAATTAGCTTTAAGATAAATCCATTTGGTATGCCTTTGGTTTTTCATTAGGACGTGCTTTTTTTTTTTCCCCCTCCCATGTGCAGCGTTTGAAAGGTTTACATTACATAAAATTAGGGCTGTATAAACTGTGCCTCATCTCCTTCTCTAATGTGATTGCGCCTTCCCTGGAACACGGTAGCCGAAATGATGATAGCCCCCATTGTATGCAATGCACGTCAATAAACAGAGAACATGAATGTGAATCAATATCGTGTTAGTATTGGGATTAAGCAAGCTATTTTCTCCTCCTTTTTTTTTTTTTTTTTTTCTTCTGGGGAGATGAATATGAGTAAATAAAATGAGTGTTTGTCTGAAACTGTGTTGGGGGATTAGGCTTTGTGTTTTCCTTTTGAGGGGCAGCATGCCAGCCGGCAGGCCTTGGAGGGCTACCTGGGCGAAGCATAGAAAACGAAATGCTCACCCTTGCAGCAGCCAGGCCTGCGGCTTTGAAGGACGCGGGGAGGCGGGCCTCCTCCAGCCCAGAAAAACCAGGTGCGACTTCTGCAGCCGGCAAAGGTTATGCTTCATATGACTTCGTTTTCTCGCTGCAAATTAAAGGACAATTTATGAGTGTCTAGACAGGAATTAATCGGAATAATATTGGCTGCTTTTGACCCGAGAGTGCTATTACAATAAAGCATATACAACACAAATATAGGACAAAATCATTTATATAGCCTATTATCATGCCAGCATCCAGAGGTACCTTACAATAATAAAATGATTTACAAAAGAAAACACTCACCAAAACATATCTCTGATGATGAATGGCTTTGAAAAGCAAACTTAATCTGTTCCTGAAGTTATAGTTAGAGACAGTCTCTGGAAGTGCTTATGAGATAAGGAGATTTTAAATGATGGCAAAATAATAAAAACAGATTGGTGGGGGCGGGGTAGCTGCAGATCTAGGACAGAACTAGTTTCTACGATTTATAAGGAGTCCGTGTGCGAGAATCTTCCAAAATCCCTGTAAGCACTAAACCCGGAGAAAATATGTTCAAATCTAAACGCACCAAATGCCCGTGACATAGAAACAGAAATTTTGCGCACAAAGAAGGAAGGAAAATGGAAGCTTTTTCTATGGAAAGACATGTTAAAAGTGCAGAAACCAAAAATTTTATGCAAATGACAGACCATATTTCTTAGGAAATTAAAAAAAAAAAGATGCGAGGCAAAGGTAGAAAATATTTGAGGAATTAAACACTGCATAAAAAATTTCATATGTTACGTATGTTCCTCTCCCCAAAACGCTATTTAAACAGCCTCAATTGTAACGCCTTACCTGATGTCTTTGTCTGTTTTCTGAAGTTAGAGAGTTTACTGAATGAAAATGAATTTTCAAATTTAATCTTGTACGCAATCGACCTTTTTTCTAAATACAAGGAAAATATGATGTCCTGTTGATTAGTTTAAAATAACTCTCTAAAACGATTCAATTGCTTAAGAAACACAACCTTATTATACAAAACTTGGAAAATACAGAATCAAAAAGAAAGCAGGATTCATACACCATCTCCAATCCCAGAAATAACAACAGTTAATATCTCGGTGTATTTTTTTTTTTTCCAAAATGGAATTTCTTCCAAATTAACTCTAAGTTAATTCCAGCTTAATTTTAAACTGGAAGAATGAATTACTCCTATAAAAACTCTGGCTGCATCAAGTAAAAGTGAAAATTATGGTAACTTGGGGCAATTGATTTCCCTTCGATAGTTTTACCTATCCTGATAATTATTGCAAAACCATTTTAATTGAAGTATCATAGTTTCAGTGCTCTAATTTTGTTTAGGAAAGAGAAACAAAGCACCTTTTTTAAAAACCAAATGTTAATATTTATATTATGTTTATATTTATATTAAATAATTAACTTCAAGTTGTAAAATAGGTAACCATTTGCATTCTTTTTTTTTCCTAAGTAATGCTAACTAATAAATTTAATCGCTTAAGTACACACACACACACACACACACAGTTGCATATATACTGGTATATATTACTGGTATATATACATAATCTAGCTTCTTCCTACTTTTTTTCTTTACTATAAGAATAGAAACGTTTCCACTGTTCTATATGTATCTGCTTGCTCAAAAAAGAAAAAAAAAATGGGGCAGAAGATAAGAGGTTATATTTCTGGTTTTGTTCTAGCAACCCAGCCCTGAATGAGCTTAAGCAGCTGAGAACATGACTGTAAAGCCCAGAACACTGGGCTCCTGTGTCTAACTCCACTGAGTGTTGGCTTTCCGCTACCTGGGGAGTGACACCCTCTGTCTTATTTCAGTGTGAATTATTTCGAATGGGATTGATTGCGAATTGCTAAAGCGTTCTAGGAGGAGATAGATGGAGGTGGAAATCTTCACAAAGAAAATACAATGCAAATATAATGTGAATATTGTCAGACAAAAGGCTCTTAGTTTGGATTTTTCTAAATCATTTGCTGCCTTTTTGCGCCTTAAATTTGTGATTCACACTTAAAGGTGGGAGGAAAACTCACCTGTCTACCCCGCCCCCAACACAACGGACCCTTCTCCCACTCATTACGTGATTGCCAAAATCAATGCCACACGCCCCCGGAATCCCCCTGCTTTTTCTTTTCCTACCCGACAAATACACAGACCCAGTTTTAAAGGCAGTGTTACCTGATTGCGTATTTGCTTGTCTGTGTATTTTCGTTCTTTCTTTTGTTATTCCATTTCCTTTGATGGTGGCGATTACCCACGCTGTCAACGACTTCCTTTTAAGAAAATTACATAGAAAAGATACCTTCATATTAGAAATCATAGGGACAAACTGATCCACTAACGTTCATCATCATTTAAATCTTGATCCAGCCTTTTGAGAACTTTAAGTTTAGTGATATAAACTCAGTGCCGACAGATTGTCGTGATTTGCTACCACTATGAAGAATCGTATCAACTGAACTGGCTTCCACTATCTCCTACTGACATTGGAAATCATTTGCTTCCTCCCGCAAACCTGGCTAACCCGTCTTTCTTAAGTTTCTGAATTGTATCGTGTAATTCTTTGTCACAGCAGCTTAATCTTATATCCTGATACACTTAGGAAATAAACCAGCTTCATAAGAACCCCTCCCCCAAAAAAGCAATGTGAGAAGGCACTCCTAGCAAGAAGCTCTTGGAACTAAACTCCAATGGGAGCCCTCAATATCCCCAAACTAGAAGGATTTGTCATTCTCTTCTCCCAAAATGGTGCGTTATCTACGATGAATTTTGAAAACACAACAGTGGTCATACATGTAATGATATACAATAATTTATTTGGAAGAATGCTGTGTTTGCTTGCTTGTTTCTCCCCATCAGCTAGTCAACTACTAGGGTCTCATTTGATTTCTTACCACATCAATAACAACAAAATGACCTTTGTCGCTCATCCTAATAGGAGTTTGGACTTTCCAATATGGGTTCCGAACAGGTGGAGAGTGTAGGCACTATGTACCCAAGGTTCTCGGGTGGAAGAAAGAAAGAAAAAAAGGAAGGACTCTCGTGTCAAGCTCATAATTCTTTTTGAGCCACTTTTGGGCTTTTTTTTTTTTTTTTTTTACAAAGTCTCTTGCATCACTTGGAGAAATAAACTCTTAGATAAAAGTAACCCGGAATTATTGTCAGATCTACTTGCATTGGGATTTCTGCCCTTTACCAGACAGAACCTGTGACCTTGAACTCAGAAACTTAGCTTTCGGAAGGGGGATTCTCATATCTTTTCTGACCTGTGGCTCTCCCTCCAAGATTTTGTGAGAAATAAATGAGACAATATACAAAAAGCTCCTAGCACTTGATAAATGTTGACTTGAACTAAAATCTGCTTCATCCTTCCCCACGTATGTAAAGCTGGGATGCTGTACTGTTTACGTGCACACTTTTTTAAAGTTTATTCTCCTTGTGTTGGCCCAGGAGTTCCACCAAGCACTACCTACTCAAATGATCTCTAAATTATTGTGATAGACATCACTCAGTGCTCACTCAACAGCCAACACTCACTTCTCCAGCTCATTTATTTTTTCAGTGCAATAATATACACAACCCCAAGCCACCAATAATTGCTTAACTTTGTCACAACACACTTGGTGAATTATCCAGTGTCACTTGCAGATGGAAGTGGGCAATTACACACACACACACACACACACACACACACACAATCTGCTGGAGGGCTCCAGGAAAAGATTTTACTCACCGATAAAACAAAGAGGCTCCTTCTGTGTGTGGCTTTCACTTTCTGTCTTGAGTGCATTTGGGGAGGGTGGAGCTGCCATATTGTTATCTGTGGCAGCCATATTGTAATCTGTGGCAGCCATATTGTAATCGTGGCAGCCATATTGTTATCTGTGGCAGCCATATTGTAATCTGTGGCAGCCATATTGTAATCTGTGGCAGCCTTGTTGTAATCAAGAGGCAATACTGAAGAAGGTAGAGCAAAGTATTGGAAAGTCCTTCATGTCAGCGTGGAGCTGCTTCCCTGACTGGGGAACCACCTGTCCTTCTGGATAGGAAGATAATTAAACTGCATTAGCCACCACTAACTGGATATGCTGCTACTTTCATTTGATATAACTATCTATCTCTAAAACTCCTATTTGCTCAGTTTTGCTCTCTGGCTTCTTTGTTTCTTTTCTTTTTCTCTCCTGGCTAAATGATGTGTCACGGTGTTTTAGAGAGAGAATTAAAAGGAATAAAGAAATGCCAAGATATTCTCAGAGTCAGATGAGGGACTGCATTTGCATAGGTAGACCTTAGGCTTCTGAGGTGAATAGTAAGAAAGTTAATAATAGCACAATAAAAGCTATCAGTTGTTCCACTTTGTTTCTTGCTACACTTCTAAGCTTTTACTGGCTCTTATTCCTTACAACAACTGTAGAACAGAACATTTTCTATTCCCGTTTGACAGATGAGGAAGATGAGATTTAACTTTTTTTTAATGTTTCATTTTGTTTTTGAGACAGAGAGACAGAGCACGAGCGGGAGAGGGGCAAAGAGAGAGAGGGAGACACAGAACTTGAAGCAGGCTCCAGGCTCCGAGCTGTCAGCACAGAGCCCGACGCGGGGCTCGAACCCACGAAGTGTGAAATCATGATCTGAGTTGAAGTCAGACGCTTAACTGGCTGAGCCACCCAGGCGCTCCAGGAAAGTAAGATTTGAAAAAATCTGAGCTTTCCAACCTACCCTCCTGAGTTCACAGATCCTCCTTCACCCCTTTGTCTTTTTCATTCTAGCGTCAACAATCCTTACCCATCCTGCAGGACCGAAATGAAACACATCTTCCTTGGAAAAGCCTTTCACGACATCAGGCAAATCAGACTACTCATGCCCATGACCAATGAGAACTTTCTGCGTCTCCTTCACAGTCTTTCACACACTTGCTCGTAATTATCCCCATTCCTTCGGTTTCTTGGGAGGAGTCACCATGTCTGCTCTGCTCTCTGTAGCTGCGGGGTCTGGCACTGACCTTGCTTATAGCACTAGTCATTCACAACGTTTCTCTGTCCTCAGCACTGTTTAGAATTCTAGAATTTTCATAGCATGTGAAAAGGAAATTTGAAGAATTCGAGAAATTTCCAGCATGTGAAGAGGAAATTTGAGAGTATCTGGCCACACCCGGAAAGCATCAACCCTCATCCTTCTGGTGGCTTGTTTATGCTTCCAGACTGTCTCCGGCTATGTCAGTAACCCACCACATCTCCACTTTGGGCTTCAGCAAGGCCAAGTTCTAATATCCATCTAAGACATGGCTTCTAACTTGAAGCAGCTGTGCCCATTGCACCTTATAGCCTCTGAGCTGTTCAGCTCGGCAGTTCTCCCTACAGTGTTGTGGGGAACGCTGTGAAATGTCATCCTGTCACCCTCTGCCCTTCTTTTTAGTAACAGAATCTCCCTTCCTGAGATTTAAATACCAAAAGGCCACCCAACTAAAAGCTACATTTCTCAGACTTACTCGCACCTTGTTGTGGCCACGTGGGTGTTCTTGCCAGCGGAATGTAAGCAAAAGAAGATGCTCACAAGTCTCTCTTTACTTCCTGGCCCTCCACCACTACACTTTCCTTCTCCCTGAGGGTCGTAGCAGAGTCACAGAACTTGTTAGCCAGGTTTGACATAATTAGGGACTCCATCAAGGATTCACTAAGCAATAAGATACCATTGCAGAGGAGTTCAGGACTCATCAACCACTTAAGGTAGAATCAACGAGCACCCACATTGCCTACTTGCCTCGGAGACAGACTACTTTTTACCCTGTTGGAGTCTTTGTATTTTTGCTTCTTTTTATTATCAAATTTTAGCCTGTCTGCCAACTAATGCAGATAAGTATATGTAGTTGCAACAAAGAGAAACTTGAGGAATCAGTAGACCTCTGGTGGAACTGGAGAGTTTGCAGAACATCCCTGCCCTGTGGCAGCCCATGGGTCTAGGACCGATACTCTGCATTACCCAGAAGGACTGAATACATTGGCTTTATCAGCTATCCCCTAGCACAGTAATTCTCAAGTGATGTGCCAACAGCTGCCCCTTACCTTCCTAGGTAGCTACATGGGGAAGCAACACACCTGAGCAGAGACAGATGAGGCACTCCATCTGGTATGGGAAGATGTAAATGTCGGGAAGGATGGGTGGACATAACTATCCATTGTCCACTGATGCTCATCTTATTTTCTGTCCTGTCTTTTCAACAGATCCTGCCAAGTTCTGAGGGAAGGTGGCAGCATTAACTTAAAAAATAGTCACATAAGTCTGTTTTTTGTTGTAAAGAAACTGAAAGACAAGATTCCTAATTTTTCTGCCCAAGCAATGGCTGCCTAAGAGTAATGTAGCAAAGTTTGAATGCAAATTTTGGTTGGCGTTCTTCCTTACCATGATGGTCGTGGGTGCATAGGTGACGAGGTACGTATAGATGACAGTATGAAGGCAATGATCCCATGAAGACCATGCCAAAACTTAGATTCAACCGTGTCTTCAGGAGAAACCAGTACTAAGAGGAAACAACGTGGGAGGGCAAAGTGGAGATGTTTGAAGACAGAGGTGGCCCCTAGAAATGGCAGAGGGAAGAGCAGAGCTAACTTGTAATAAAAGGATTTCCGTCATCATAGTTAGGGATGCAGAGTTGGGCCTGGCCTCTGCCAGAATCAGGGAAGTACGTAAATTAGGGATGAGAAGTCCAGCCATTTTGCTTGTGGGAGGCTTTCATGGCTGTTTTTATTATTATCCTCACCCATTTGATTATATTCCCTCCAGGATGGTATGAGCTGAGAAACCTGGACCACATTTATAATATATAAATATCTACATGTAAAGCAAATCTTCATTATTTATCATAGAAGTCTGCCTGGGAATCATAATAAACAATTATATAGTGAGCAGTGGGGCAGGCATAAGAGTGAACGGAACACGTCCCCCTCCAGCAATAAAGAAAAACATTCTGGGGTCAGGCCAGGCTCCTCTGGGGATCTTTTTCACAATAACAAACTAGACAGACACATACTTTAGTCTCAATGTGCATTTCAGAATGATTGTCCAAGTCAAGTTTTAGGGATCTTAGGTTGATATAAACATACTGGTACTCGTGTTCTCAACCTAGCATATGCAGAACATCAAGAATTGGATGCTCACCAAATAAAGAGTTCAAATTTGTGGACAAAAAAATAATCAGGAAATAAGTTCCAGAATCTGGAAACCTATTAACAGAATCTGAGTGTGAGGCAAATGAAAGTCCATAAGCCTGAGGACCTTGGCAAGATCGGAGCAGCCAATCAAAATGTTCACACAAGAGGCAAATTGAGTGAGGAATACACATAAATGACTTGACTTTTTTAAATATAGGAAACAGTGTTATATCCCTTTTTCTGCTTGTGTACTTGTGACTCTGTGCATATGTTTTCTCTATGTAACTATCTTGTGCGTTCTTTGGGAACTTAGACTGTTTATAGTGCCTGGTCTCCAGGAAGTGAGGCAACTCTTCCAGATGGAAGTGGATATGAGGATTATATGGGGTGGAAATGAGTGTATCGGTCACAGAGCAGAGAGAGATAAGGCTGAAGGGTTGGGGTTCAGGGCCGATCGTGAAAGACCAAGAAGTGTCCCTTTATGATTTTCTCAGATTATAGTCACGTGATAAGTTCATCATTTCAGAAGTCTAAATATATTGTTATCTGTGCTCACCGTTTCTTAAATATTCATCACCTGAGGTCTTTGTTGATAATAAGGTGGGTGGATTTTCCATAAAATTATGCAAAACATAGTCACGAAGAACAGAGTAAGTGTATGTATAGTTGGTGGGATATTAGGGACTCCATAACAAAAACTGTTGCCGATGGGGAAACCTCTCGACGGCACTGATTGCGTGGACGGTTTCGTCAGTCTTCTGAAACTTTAGCCATCTTCCAACACGCATGATGAATCGGTAATTTAAACTTGTGGAAAGGCCAACGTTCAGGTAACAATCACATCGCAAATAATGGCTCTTTATTTGGAAAGGATCTCTTCATGTCTGAGAACGGAGGCTCAAGCCATCTTTCTAAATTTATCATGAAATGACAATAAATTTTGTTTCATGTAGTAAAAGACATTAAATTCCTAAGAGAAACCCAGAGGCCTGGACTAAAGTCCATGGTTTATAACTGTTACAGGAAGGTTGAACTGGGATTTCGTCTTCCAGTTGATCTTAACTTGAAGGTGTAAAGAAAACACATCATTCAAACTCACAGCGCATGAATTAATGTCTTTCTGTCACCAACCTCTTTTTTTCCCCTACTCATTGGGTCAAGGGCCCCATGGCCTCTCCTTTCCTCTCTGGGGAACTTTGGAAAATACTTTTTCAAAAAACATGGCTTTGGAGCTGCTAGCACCTGTATTTTGTCTCAATCAAGACGGGTCTGCTTGTTCAGAAAATATTTCTTTAAGAAGTTGAGAATGATTTTGGTGCCCACCAGTTGAGAATATAAACTTGCCTACTTTAATCTTGGTCCTGAGAAAGGTGACCGTATAATTTATTGCCCAAACCTAGACACCTTTTAGAGAGAAGGGGGTACTAACACGAATTATATTGGGACAACGGGTAGGTACTCTACACAGGCAGGGCATGGGGTGGGGGGAGGGGTTATGTCTTATATATCAAATTAGGGATTGTTTTCCTTATCCTTAGATCAATGGGAAGTGACAGAAATTTCTAAGTAAAGTAAGACAACCAAATGTATGTTTTAAAAAGATGGATCACACGGATCACTACAATTTGGGGATGCCAAAAGTGACTGCATATTTCAAAAAATAGGCCAAGAAATATGATGGTGGCCGAGATTACAGGGGGGCAATGGACATGGATAGAAGTATCCAGAGTATTCAGACCTGAGAAGTCTATTGAGGATTAAAAAAAACCAGCTAAACGTACAGATGGTTTAGATGGGGTTAGCAGATAAGGGAGAGGGAAGACCAAGGATGACTCTTTTATGACTTATCTAACTGTATTGGAGGGTGATGCCATTTAGTGGGAATTGGCAGAGAGCTAAGGTGGCGGGTGGGGCAGTGAGACGTAGGGATTATGAGTTCAATATTAAGCATATGTGTTAAAGGTTTGGAAACATTCCAGGTGATATTTGTATTAGGTTCTTACAGAGAAACAGGCATTTCTTATAAGAAATTGGTCATGTAGCTGTGAAGGCTGACAAGTCCCGAGACCTGCGGGGTGAAGCTGGAGACTCAGCACGGTCTCTGGGACGGTCTCTGGGTGTCTTGAGCCTACTGGCCATAGGCTCAAGACACCCAGAAAGACCTGATGTTTCAGTTCAAGTCCAAAGGCAGGAAAAACCAACAGCCTAGTTTAAAGGAGGAATTTTCTTTGTGGGAGGGTTAACCACTTTGTTCTGCTCAGACCTTCAACACTAGTGTTAAGAGCCCTCTCTCTGGGCTTCCTGCTTTCACCCCCGCCCATCTTCAGTCTTTTCTGAATACAAAAACCCAGAGCTCCTAACACAGAGTTTCATCGTGAAGCTCTTCTGTTCAGAATACTCCAATGGCTTCTCATCTCACTTCCAGTGAGACCCAGAGTCCTTCCAGGGACTCATGAAGGCGTAATGTCTGCCTCACCTTCCTCTCCTTTCCTACTTGCTAATTCCTGGGCAGGCATACTGGCTTCCTTGTTGTTCTTCAAAAACTGTAGGTGGCGTTCCCATCTTTGTTCCCTCTATCTGAAAGGCTTCTCTCAGGAATCTGCAAGGTTTGTTCCCTTACCTTCTTCAGGTCTTTATACAAAAGGCATCTTTATAGGACATCATCCCTTGACACCCTTTGAAAATATTTCCCTTTCTTCTGCCTTCTCCCACCCCCGCTCTCCCACATTCCCCTTTTCCTGCTCTGTTTTATTTTTTCCTTCAACCTTTTCACTCTCTAGCACACTTTATACACACACACGCATGCACTCATGTACATATATATATATATATATACATATATATATATGTACTTAGACATTGACTTGTTTTACTTATTTACCTTGCTTACTTTCCTTATTTCCCAATGGAATATAACCTCCATACAAAGGGGTTTTATCATTCTTCCTGTCTGTAACTGGATGCTTGGGACTGTGCCTCTGCATATAGTAGGAGCCTAATAAATATTTATTAAATGAAAAACTGGAATTAATCAATAATCAACTAAAATAAACCCTGTGGTTACCATGTCAGTTATTCCAGGTATTTGTGGAACATGGCTTTATGTTAAAAAAAAAAAATCAGCCTCTTTATTACTTCCAGATTCAGGGCTGGGCAGGGGAAGGTGCTATAAATCAAACTTTCAGGTCAACCATGTGGTGCGGCTAAGAACAGATGTTGGATTCTCTAGAACAGGCTTCTTGCCTTCACCGTGGTTCCCCATACACTTCACAGAGGGCGTTGGCCACTGGACTCAAGAGGGGACCTTGTTCTCTCCACCCTGCTTATCCTGTCCATGTCTGGACAATTGTCTTGTGTCTTAGTTCAAGTTGCTATAACAAAAATACCATAGCATGGGGGACTGCAACAGCAAACATTACTTTCTCACAATTTTGGAGGACAAGAAGTCTAAACTCAGTATCTGGCAGGGCACTCCTTCTTGGTTCACCGATGGTCATCTCCTCATTGTATCCTTGCATGACAGAAGGGGTGAGGGAGCTCTCTGGGGTCTCTTTTCTAAGGACACTAATCCTTATTCATGAGGCTCCACCCCCATGACATCCCCAAGACCCTCACCTCCTGATACCATCACACTGGGGATTAGGTTTCAGCATATGAATTTGGGGGAGACACAAACAGCCGGTCTATGGCACTTTTTATTTCCATCTCCCTCGTGGGCTCAGTCCCTCTACTGACCACCGCCCGTAATATAATTTGGACACGTGGCATACAGTAGACACCCTCTAAGGATGCGACATTAGAGGGAAAAAGGAGGGGGGGGACCCTACAGGGATCATGGCTATTGGTTGTTCAAAACCAAAAGGGAAGAGAAAGAGGTTGGAAATGAGAAGGGGGAAGTAACCTCCAGGCCCCCCTGGTTTTGCTCCAGGGAGTATCATAAACCTCTGTGGTTTTCATGATTCTCCACAAGACCTGATAGGAGTCTCCCACGGGGGTACTTTTCCCCACGTGACTCTCTTCTGAGGAATATTTCAGCTACACCACTGTGATGGCAAACCTCTTTAAGAGTCCGGGTGCAATCCAAGTAATCATTTATTTACAACTTAAAAAAAAAAGTATTTATAGAGCCCATATTATGGCCAGCTATCTACTTGGGGTGGAGGATTCAGGAGTAAAACATCTGGACATGATGCTGTTTCCTTAGAAGTCACGGAAGTTTACATATGGCCACAGAGGAAGATGCCATCGTTTTGGACAAGACCCAGATGCTCCTTATCTGATAGTCCCTAAACAGCCCAGCCTCTTCAATTTAAAGCAAAGAAAGTTTCCCCTACTTGCTTTGGGGGGGAGATACCATTTCCTCTATGGCTAAACAAAGCAACTGCTCATTAAGAACAATGTTGCAAAGCCCCCCACCCCTCTACACACACACACACACACACACACACACACACACACACACACACAAATTACTCAAGACAGCAGCCCAGCCAGAACATCATTTCAAACTTGTTTGAAAGGGCACAAACCCTTTTAAGCTGCTTAGGATATTATCTCTTTCCCTTAAGTGGTAACCAGGTGACCCGAGAAGACACATCGAGCTTCCGAAAGGTGCTTAACCAAGAATGAGGGAGATACTTTGGCCCCAGAAACTCTGGATCATTAAATAACAGTTGCCTTAAATGCACCAATAAAACATTGCACATTAAGGGTTGGCAATCAGAGCCCAAAGATAGCTTCTTAAATTCCTTTTAGAGGGATTGGAACGGAGACTTAACTTTGCTCATCTTTCTATCACAGAGGGTGATCTCCCCGAAGACTTCGCTGGCAGCAGTATCCCTTCCAAAAGCGCTCACTGGCCACACTGCTTTAGCCTCTCCTCCTGAGAACCACAGTCCCGTGAGAAAGCACGTTCGCACTGTTCCGCTGTGGGAAACACCGGGAGAAGGACTTTTCCCAAATCTGCTCAAATGGAGCAACTGGAAGCGACGCTCCCAAGCTTCCTTGTTTCTGTGATTCTCCGCGAAAATATTGGAAACCCAAAACAAGTCAGAAGCGCATTGGCGCTGAATTATGTCAGGACAAACATTCAACTCGACAGAATGGCTGGATTTCTTTTAATAGCCGAGCAACCTGGAGGCATGCGCAGTCTATTCTGGCTGTCAATTTATGATCTTTAAAACCATTCTTTTTTTTTAAATTGACTGGGCCTTAAATACATCCCACCTCATCTTGTTCGAGCCAAGTTTTACAGATGCCGTCTTAAAAATCAACTCAAAGAGCAGCCATAAACTCGAAAGCTCCCTCCTTGAAGTGTATATGGCAGAATGCAATTTTGTTTGATTTTAATTGACAGCGATGTCAGCCTCAGAGAATATTTTAGAATATTAGTAGGAACAGTAAACTGGTGCCTTGACATTTTTATGGTATAATGGTATAATTCCCTGGGAAAAAAAAAAAAGCAAAAAAGCTCCACTGTCAGGATTTACACTAAAGCAATACATGTGTTCCTTTTTTCCTCCCCCCCCCCCCCCAGTGAAGGAGTGACAAATGTATTACTAATTACACAATTGCTTTATTATGCGGAGCTGTAACTAAAATCTTTTCTGGATTTTCCAGCAAAATTGAGCTTCTTCCGAGATGATTAATCCTAGTAAATGGACGTGGGTAGAAAAAATTGATTCCAGCTGAAGGAAAAGTAGGTCCCTGCCACCTGCCATTGAGAGAGGCAGCAAGAGGAACGTGAAAACTACTGAGGACAGACTTCCAGGACTGAAGCTATATTGAATTTTACCAGTGTAGGAGTGTTCCAACGAGAGATATGGGAAGCTAAAAGATTCATTCTAACTTTAGGAATAAAGGCAGTTGAAGATTTGGGATAGACGTCGGAAGATAGTATAAACTGGAGTCATTTGGAATCATTTGGGGTTTTTAACCCTTCATGTCAAGGCAAATGCCTCCTTTTGAGCATACGTTAATGCCCAGTGCATACTTTGGCCTGCGAACTTAGGAAGTTTTCTTGAAATAATGCCTTTGTCTATGTCGTCACCATCACAACACATGAGAAGTCTCAATTCACGTTAAATGTTTTTTAATGTTTATTTTTGAGAGAGAGAGAGAGAGTGAGCAGGGGAGGAGCAGAGAGAGAGGGAGACACAGAATCTGAAACAGGCTCCAGGCTCCGGGCTGTCAGCACAGAGCCTGACGTGGGGCTCAAACTCACAAACCGGGAGATCATGGCCCGAGCCTAAGCCCGACGCTCCACCGGCCGAGCCACCCAGGCGCCCCTGTCTTAATTAACTTTGTATCCATGATGCTTTGCATAAGTCTTGGCACATAATAAGGACTTGAGAGAGGCGGGCTGAATTGAAGTTGTAATTTTAACTCCGTTACTATAAGCCAAGTGATGGTATCTCTGCAGTTTCGGCTAAAAGAGAAAACACCACTTTTCCAAAAAAAAAAAAAAAAAAAAAAAAAGGTTCCTGCAACCCTAGGCATAACCTTTGGTCTGCAAAAAGCAGGTGCCATGACGGAGCATGAGGTATTCCCTATCAACTTCTTGGGGGTTCTCAGGCTTAAAAGAATGTTCCAAACCACAACAGAAAAAAAAAAAAATCAAGGAACACAGCAACCAATGCAGGACATCTTCAGGGCACGGACCAGGCAGAAGAAGCTTGGAAAGACGACGTACTTTCATCTCAGACATTTAGCCACTCAGTTGTGGAGGAGTCCACAGTCCCTTGGCTGCGGTAAATTTCACTAAGCCCCCTTCATTCCTGAAGAGATAGTGATTTGATGGGGGTAAAGGTAGGGTGTAGGGAGAGAGACAGGCACTCATCAGTTACCATTGCATAGATTACACACTGACGAGATCATACATGCAAACTTAGCACAGTGACAGGTTCAGAATCAATGCTTAAGAAATGGGAATTAAAATAATTTTAAGATCTAAGTGTAAGATGAGGAAATGTGTGCCCAATATTAGTAGAAGTATAGATTGCTAAGTAAGAGCCAGAGGGAAAGATTGGGTGTCAGATAAAAAGAGTCTTCCTTTGCATTTAATAAGGTTCTTTCAGGGTGAATGGGATTCAAAGAGTGGCCATTGGGGGTGAAGGGATTTTTAGGAGAAAGCATTACACGAGCCAAAGCAGGGAGATAGGGAAGCACTTGGAGGGTTTAGAGAATGGGGGGAAGTTTGACATTACTAAAATTTAGGTTGATGAATGTGTAATGGGTGGTCCAGTTTAAATGGTCTGTTGGGATTTCTGCATGGTAGGCTATGAATGCTATAATAACTCGTAAGAAGTTAAGCCAAAAATTAATACGTGCATATCTTTACTTACCCCTTAAGCCTACCCATGGCAAGGGCTTTATCTTTGGATAGTCCTTTTTTTTTTTTTTACCAAAGGAGACAATGATGATATAAAACAGCAACTAAGAGTTCTCCTAGAAGTCATTGTCCAACGTGTTTATGTCATCTATTTAAAGCAAAGTCTTGGAGTCACCCTCGGATCTCCATTTCTATTTGGTTCTATCAGATTGAACTTGTATCAGGGTTTAATAAATTGTGTTCTGAGATGCACAGGATTAGTAAGTTATGAACTGGTGTTTCCCTACAAAGAGTTAATGGTCATGTACATTGTAAAGACGCTGGGAAGATGATCCTTCTCTAGGAAATTCATAATACACATCTGTGGATAAAAGATTCTGAACATCAAACAACGGAAAAAAAAACAGTAGAAGTGTATTTCATCCCCAATCTCACAAACTGTTTTTAACCATGAAAACTTAACTCCGTGCACGTGTGTGCAAGGGTGTGTGCATGTGTACGTGTGTGTGTGTGTGTGTGTGTGTGTGTGTGTGTGTGTGTGTAGAATAACCATTAATGTATCACTGACTTCGTGTTTTAGGGAACATATTTTGGGAAATTTCCAGAGCGGTTCTTGACCTGTTGCAGTAGTAGCTCTGGAGGGACCTGACTTTGAACTCTACGCAAAGCCTTACGGAATAACAGAGACTTGCTTTGCTATTCATTTCATCCTTGAAGTGGACGAAAACAGATTGCTCCCACCCAAATTATATTGAAAGTCATCCTAGAGCATTACTACTGAATCCATCCTACCTTACCAGTGAAAACTTTTAGAGAGTCATATAGACTCGCCCTGCCAAAGTATTTCCATCTACTAAATGGAAAAAAAAAAGAAAAAAAGAAAAAAAACCCAAACCTTGCCACATCCTATTCCCAGAGTTTGACATATAACATGAGTAACTCTAGGGGCCCCTGGATGGCTCAGTCCATTAAGCATCCTACTCTTGATGTTGGTTCAGGTCACGATCTCACAGTGTATGAGTTCAAACCCCTCATGGGTCTCCGTGTTGCCAGTGCAGAGCCTGCTTGGAATTCTCTCTCTCTCCCTCTCCCTCTTCCCTCCCCCACTTTCTATCTCTTTCCAAATAAATAAATAAACTTATAAAAAGAATGGAAAAGGAAAAGTTGCATGGGAGAAAAACAAGGTACCAGCAAAGATCCATGTCCTGTAACCAATTCGTGACAAGACACTGCACCAGGACCCAGGTGGTCTATCTCCTCTCTCGGACCTTTCCCGAACTGTGAAGGTTTCTCACCCCCAGCAAGAGGCAATTTGCATCGACACAGAGATGAAGGCTGGAGGAAAAACATAAATGCTCCCTCTAAAAATTTTTTGGAGGAGGAAAGAGGTTATAGCCAAGTCAATCAGGGCTAACAGGCATCTTTGGAGAGGAGAGAGAGAAGGTCTGCAGAGAACATGTTCGCAGGTATGCCGGTCAGAAAGATAAGCCAAATGGCCAGGTCGAGATGGACAGCGTGCACCAAGTGAGTCAAGTCGAGGTAAAACATTCAGCACCTTGTAAGGTTTGCGTCTGATTGAGGCCGACGCTGGGGATCCTTGTCTCTGCACCCGTTCTCTGGACTCGGCATCCATTGTCAGCACATCGCCAAGTCCTTTTATCCAGCAGGAGAAATGTGGTGGGAGGGGGGAGGTGAGGGCCAAGAAGGGGAAACCAAGGGCAGTGCCGCCGATGCTCTGTGATCTGGGAGCGCGTGAATTTTAGGTCAGCTAAATCAGGACACAAAGCTACAGCTGCTAAGCCACAAAGGCCCACATATAGTTTCTCTGGCTCAATTGCTTGCCATCCTGAAATCTGCGGAAGAGAGCCTTCCATGGGGGAACCTTCTTCTTCCCCAATTAGTGCCTTTTCACAGTGGCAGGCTGGAAAAGGTTTTACTCGGCAACATTACTGAGTATCAGTAATATGCAAAAGATCTGTGAAATCAATTCCCATTATTTCAAGGGACGCTGCCTAGTAAAAATAATGCATAGTAAAAACACTGTAATGAAACCACTGCTTAATCTGCTGTGATTATCTAAGACGAACCAGCAACTGTTTCATTCTTATTTCACAGCATCTGTGCGGTGGTGCATCCACTATGTGCGCCACAGCCAGGCTTCCTGCTACGACAGTCGAAACTGTGGATTTCGGGGTGTCGCTGGGGTAGAGGTTCCAGGGGATCAAATATCGGGGCTGAAGGTCATTAACATTCCCCGTTGTTGCCTCTCTGTTTCATGCTTTTCTGCACTGTTGGTTCTCTGAATCACCTTTCTCGTAAGAAAAAAAAAAAAAAGCTTAAAGAAAAAAGTACAGGAGCGAAGTGTTTGGTTTGTTATTGTTTTTTGGGTTTTTTTTGTTTTTTTTTAAGCTGGATTGATCATTATGCAAATGGCTCACTGCCCACATCCCCCCTCCCGGCCGCGTGCCCCTCTGCCCCTGGCTAATAACAGTCAGCCTTGTTTGGCCGCCGCTTGGCAAAACTCTCCAACATTTTTGCCGCTCTATATTTCAGCCATGACTTTTGTCATATTTTGAAGAGAAGCGTGCACCTGGCCAACCCACTTGCATGCCAAGCTCTCTCGCCCATTGAGATTTCAAATGGATTTGCATCGATTGCCCTATGAAATTTAGAATGTATAAAAAAAAAAAAAACGCAGCAGTAAAAAGTCACACTGGAATTTTCTTATAGAGTTCAAAATAAAATACAGCGCATTGTGATAGGTAGCATTCACTTTCCAGTATCTTTAAAAACGCAGGAGGGTTTTTTTTTTCTTTTTCCTTTTTTCTTTTTTTCTGCCTGTGCAAAGAGGAGGAAAGAAAAGCAGCTAACAAAACGTGTCATGAGAGTAGAATGCATTTTTCTTTGGGCACAGCTGATGCAAAAAAAAAAAAAAAGGTCTTTGTGTTTTTATTACTGTTATTATGCCTTAAAATTAACCTGGTGCACAGGTATTTGGTATTGGACAGTTTGTTATTACCTTTAAGGTAATCGCTTTAGTGAGAAATAGAGCCCCCCCTTTTCTCCGGCGATTTGATTTTTTTGCTTCCACAAGAGTATCCCCAGGATATTCCCAATATTCCTCTGATGCTATCCGCTCAGGCAGAGAGAGGTTATGCGGTTGCCAGTTGTGGTCACTAGTGAAAACTCGGGGAGGCAGCAGGCTTCTGAGATTGACACGCAGTCAGGAACAGAAGCTCCCCGAAAATGCTCAGGCCAAGGAAGCCCCCCGCCAAAATGCCAAACAGCCCCTATTTCCGGTCAAGCTGGAAGGTACTCAGGAATCACTTCAGATGCTGTTAAAACGCAGATTTTGATTCAGTGGCTCCGAGATTCTGCATTTCTGACACTTTCTGTGCTGCTCTTTCGAGGACCACACCCCGAATACCAAGGTTTGAGACAACTGCGCCCTTTCCTTTCCCTCGGGTGTCACCTATATTTTAAAACAAATTTCTGAAGTCATATAAAACTGGGCCCAAGCCTAGGAAAATGGAAAGCCATGGCCCCAGACCCACAGACACAATCTTGAAGGAATTTCTCAAAGTCAGGCAACATGCCCCAAACACGAGGCAGCGAGAGCAAGAACGAGCTGGGACACAAAGAAACATATCAGATGGCCAGGAGATCCGAAGACTGTCCTTACCCTCTCAAAAACACCAGTTGACATGATGGCATCTATTTTCAATATCTTTGATTCTAGACGTTTTGATCTAACGATTTAATAAGTATACGCCATCTCTTAGAGCAGGTTTAAATCCACTTTGTAAAGAAGAGATCTGTTGATTTTAAATACATACAAAATAAAATTTTATGCTCAGTTCTTATGCCATAAAGGGTAGTTATTATTTGTGACATTCTGATTGTGGCGACGCGGCTGGGCAGTTGATGATTCACAATGTCATTGGAGAATCCACACCACGTCCTAAAGACATCTTGGCCAATTGTATGGATGCATTTTGACAAGCGGAGCCAAGTAGCAAGCTGAAATGTGCCCCTTTAAAAATTTGAATAGGAAACAAATCATATGAATAGTTTCTAATGGATATTATGTAAAATTCGTTCCAGGTGACACCCTTACTTTATCCTACGGCAGAACAAAAAGAATTAGTTTTTATTTGAAACTCTCAAAAACAATTGTGCAGTGATTATTTGTGTGGGTTCATCTCTCTGTACCTGTCCCACTCTGCATGTAAAGTCCTTCTTGGTATAACCAGACATGTGGCCACACCAGCAATAATGGGCTTTCTCTCTCTCTCTGTCTCATCTTGACTTCTGGGTCACCGTAGTCTAAGCAAGAGAGTCTCATCAATTATAAACCTATCTTGTCTTCTGGCAAAAAAAAAAAAAAAAAAAAACCAGAAAGGGGAAAAAAAGGAAAAAAATGGGCATAACATTGCCGCTGAGTGTTCTTATTTCCTTCATGTTACAATGCAAGTTTTATAGAGGGAGTCTGATTTTTAAACGAACATTACAAATACAAACACTATAGGAAGGTAGTGATTTCATCTCGGTCACATAGAGAGGTACCTGTGAGGCAAAAAGCACAGATGTGATCTTCACATGTGTAGGGCATGATGTATTTTTAGTCCACAGTAGGATTGAAAACCTAAAATGGATTTTTTTCTTAGTTTATCTGTGGCAATCTATGGAGATAATGTATCTGTACATACGAGTCGGCAGAGGGAATGACAAGTAGCTTATAACTTTAGGAACCTGACCAAAGTAATATTCTAGAAGCCCTAGCAAATAAAAGAATGTAAGTCCAAATTGAGCATCATCCCATGAAGGAGCTGTCTACTTAATCTGCCAATGACTCCATCTCAAAGTCCCGTGTGGAAAACAGGTTTTACTCCTTAAAGGAGACATCAGCCAAAGAAATAAAACACTTTCCTTCCGTTCCGATTTAGAAGGATTCCTTTCCAGGAAGGCTAACGTCCTGAACTGACTTTGAGAATAAGTCACTCTTTATTGCATAGGTAGCTCGTTTCTGTCCTTGTTTTGCGAAACGCCCCCCCTTTCTGGGCAATTTCAAACACGCCTCCACCTCGAGCGGTGGATGATTCTGGAAACGCTGCATTGTGCACATCACTGCCAACGACTCCAAATCTGAAGAATGCTCTTTTTCACAGATCGGGATAAACAACCAGAGTTGGAAGTGTCACTGGAAGCCTGCATCGTAGGTTGTGAATTGTTCCAGTGTTATTTTTACAAGTGATATGTTTATTTTGTGATCAGTTAGAGGTTCGGTCTACGTGTCCCAGCTGAGAATCCCAAGCACTTCCTCCATTCCCAAGAAATGGAGAACACCTGGAAAAGGACTCTCTGTAAAGAAATAAAAAAAGAAAAAAATAAAAAATAAAAATCAAAAAAATACAAGCGCTCACCCCAAACACATGCAGACAAGTTGCGTGGCAAACGCCGATCTGTTTCCAGTTCAGAAACAAACACCCACGGATACAAACCGAGTAGAAGACGTCTGTCTGATTGTCCCTCTCCGTGAGTCTTTGGCTTCAAACAAGCAGATAGAGAAATAAACATTCCCCAAAAAGCACCTCCCTCCCCGTGCCATTAGGATCTCCAAAGTAGATAAAAAGTGGTTCTGCCGAGACTGAATTGCCGTGGCAATTCCAGGGAGAATCCCGGTTTTAGCACCACGGTACCAAATTTGTCATTTAGGGAAGCTCCCGCTCCCTTTATTGAGTTCCACTGTAGCGAACAATTTCTGCCTGCATCCCTCGTGTGTTCTTTTGGTTTATTATCTTTCACTGTGAATTGAGCCTCGACAATCAGTTTCACGGGCAGCGTAATTTCGCTCACTGCTTATACATATGAGGAGACACCCCTCCCTGCCTCCCCCTCTCCCAATGTTCTTATCAAATGAAGAATTGTGGATAAGGGTTAGGTGCAGATAAACATGAGTGTAGCACTTCCAGAAAGGTCGTGACCCCCCCATAAGGTGCTTCTTGTTATGCCTGACCTTCAGATTTTCATCATCAGCCCGCCTGACAACTTAATAATGCAGAAGAGCAGGATTCATTTCGCCCCTCTGAGAAAGCCAGCACGGGACGCCCTTTTCCCTGATTATTTCCCTGCACTCCCGGCTGCCCTTTATAAGCCAACCAGAACGCCATCAATCATGCTCCTCTCTTCCCTCGCCTCCTCAGCCCCCGGTTCTGCAGGCTCTAAAGCTGCCTTGTTCCTTTTGTCTGGGGCTGGAATGTGTATACAAAGATCCCCAAAAAGGGGGGCGATGGAAAAGATCACCTTTAGTGCATAACTGCTCCCCTTCTGTGCATCTGCGTCTGAACGCTGTGGATTCCTTTTTTCTTTCTCATTTTGTTCTCTCTCTCTCTCTCTCTTTCTGGTAAAGAAATGCTTTTTCAAAGTTCTTATCTCATTTGCGTGTATTTCTGTCATGCACCATCTCTCTTAATGAGCTGCGATGAGTGCCGGGGGTTTAAAACACCCTGAATGGAAGTTAGAGGTTTCTCTGGTTTTCTGCCCTGGCTTCTTCCTTATTGTGGGTATTGTTGTTATTAGAGATTTTATTGTTCGAGAAGTAGTAAGAGGAGATGAAACCTGTTTCACACCTACCTTCGCAACCCTCTTTTCTCCTTGATGCAGCAGAGGAAAAAGGAGACGAGGATGAAAACAGGCCGACGGGGAAAGAAAACAGTCGTGGCGTTGGGGGCGTAATTGGGCATTTATTTCACCTCGGTCAGAAGGAAAAGTGGCACGCCTAAGTTTGGAGGGAGGAGCATGAGTGCGTTTGGAAGATGATGATGTGGATTGGGATCGGATCCTAATAGCTGTAATAAACGTGTTCCATAAAATATGCATGGACTTCACCCTTCAACCTCGCAAGTGTTTTCCAGCCAATAAAGAAGTGCTTTCAGAGGGCAGTAGAGGTTGGGTCTCACCAATGGGTCCGGGGTGCCTTCTGCCAGCACCAGGACCATGGTCTTTGCTCTGTCAAAAAGGGACAGCATCTCCCCTAGGCCAGTAGCTCACTCAGCTGGATGAGGGACTGTCCTTGCGTTCCAGGCTGCCTGGTGAGTAGGACGGAAACCTGCACCCAGCTGGATTGGGGTGTTAACGTCAGCCCCGCTCGCGTTAGGCTGATGCTGAATTAATTTTTCTTTTTTAAGAAAGAGAAAGGAAACGCATACACTGTGAAAAAGACAATAGATAACAGATTCATTTGATTGCCAAATATCCATTTAAAAACAACAACACCAAAAAGGAAGAGAGCCTAAATTACCTTTGACAATAACAAAGCCAAGGGGTAAGTGCAGAAAACACATCACATAATGTTTAACCCAAGCGATACATCTATTCTCTCCGTACCGATAAAAAACCTCAAAACTCTGTGTTGAATTGGAACACAAAGTCCCCAGTTTTGTCTTCTTGAGTGAGTGACTGGCAGCCTGGAGAGAAGAAGGCTCTCGGTAAACACGGGTTTATCGAGGGTATCGCGGGCCTAATATGTACTTGGTCCTAAGTGAGATGCCATGATGTTCAGAGCCTGATATTAACTGGAAACTTGTGTTGTAGATGTGTGGGGAAACTAAAATCAAGGTGTCTGATACTAACATCTTATTTTGAACACCTATGTCCAGAATGAATAATGTTAGATAGGAGCACTTAACCTTGACTTGACTTCTAAGAATTTAATGTGGGTGTTGTTCATCTTGCATCTATCTCTCTACCTATCTACCTATATTTTCATTTTTTTTTATTTTAAAAACTGTGTAAAGCTTATTTATTTATTTTGAGGGAAAGAACACACGTGGGCAGAGAGAGAGCGGGTGGCGGGGGTGGGGGAGGCAGAATCCCAAGCAGGCTCCACACTGTCAGCATAGAGCCTGATGTGGGGCTCGAACTCACAAACCATGAGATCATGACCTGAGCCCAAACCAAAAGTCAGACGCTCAACCAACTGAGCTACCTGGGCGTCCCTGCCTATATTTTTTAAAATAACGGGGTCGCTGTACTTATGCTTTGGATTATTCTGGAAGACCAGAGATGAAAACCAAAATACGTCTGCCAAGAGATCTTTAATTTGGTACACTGAGAGAAGACTGGAAACACCAGGAATGATGATCAATCACCTCCCTCCACCCTATGTGCCTTCCATGATTATACTGTAGTTTTTAGGCTAGTGTAAACCAGCTGGGAAGGTCCCTCTGAAGATGCAAGTTTAAAGGAGGAGGCGATACATTTATCTTGATATTTCTTGAGTTTGATGCTTCCCAAACATGCAGGCAGAGTTATCTTTGGAAGGACAGTTGTATACATGAGTACAGGGGTGAGATCAAGACGAAGCAGATCGTTAAAACCATGAGAAAAGATAGAAAAGTGTGAGGGATGAGAAAAGACATAAAGAGAGCAACCTAAAAAAACACCAAGGTTAAAGGGTTGCTGGAATAAAGAGAAGTCTGTGTACGAGGCAGAGAAAGGTTAAGAAGTACAAAATGAAATGGCTTTGTTTACATGTTTATTTACTTGTTTAATGCTTCTCTCCACCTCCGCTTGCGTGTAAAGTTTCTCTAGGGGAAGTCCTGGCTCGCAGATCTATCTGGAATGTAATAGGACGCCAAGTAAATATTTGTTTACACATAAAAATGAATGGGTGGGTAAAAGGGAAACCTGGAGAGTGTGGAACTGAAAGAACATAGAAGTCACGCTTAGCAAAAAAGGACAGAAAACGGAATAGAGAACGCATAGTTTAAGGACTGGAAAGGTAGACATTGGACTGACCAGTTAGGAAGTTATTGGTGATTGGTGGAGGGCTCTTTCCACAGAGCAGTGAGAACAGAAGCTGGGCCACCACCAGCCACAGTCCCCTTTGTCAGCACCTCACTGGAGTCGTCATAATTGTTGCCAGGTGAGCAAATCCCACCTTCCAGTGATGAACCGCCCCCCAAGGGGCGGGACTAGGCAAAATGCCTTCTGCTGAAAGTGCTCAAGCTGCCGTCTCTCTGGGTCCTCCCTGCAGACCAGTTCATACAAAGGGAAGCATTCAGCAAGCGGTGGGGCAGGTCTTGAACAAGACGATTCCCTAGGCGGTCTCTATGGTGAGGGGAGTCAAGAGAACAAGTTAAAATGTCTGTGAAGCAAAAGATGGAAAATGAGGGCGGCTACCTTTCACCAAACTGACAGGCTTGGGAGAGGCCATAAACAAAGATTCCCGTGAATCATCATAGGACACCCAGTGCTCATCCCAACAAGTGGCCTCCTCGATGCTCATCACCCATTTCTGCTCCCCCAACCCCCCCATCCCCATCGACCCTCAGTTTGTTCTCTGTATTTAAGAGTCTCTTATGGTTTGCCTCCCTCTCCGTTTTTATCTTATTTTTCCCTCCCTTCCCCCATGGCCATCTGTTACGTTTCTCAAATTCCACCTATGAGTAAAATCATATGATATCGATCTTTCGCTGAAAGACTTGTTTCGCTTAACACAATATCCTCTAATTCCATCCACATTGTTGTGAATGACAAGATTTCATTCTTTTTCATCGCTGAGTAGTATTCCAGTGTGTGTGTGTGTGTGTGTGTGTGTGTGTGTGTGTATACCATATCTTCTTTATCCGCTCATCCGTTGATGGATATTTGGTCTCTTTTCATAATTTCACTACTGTTAACAGTACTGCTATAAACATTGGGGTGCATGGGCCCCTCCAAATCAGCACGAGAACAGGAGGAATTTTAAACACTAGGTGTAGCACGTGACGTTGCCGTGGGCAGAGCCCCGCGTGTGCTTTCAGTTTGGGTGCGAGGCAGGGGAAAGGGCCACCGAGGGGTCCCAGATGGGTTGGAGATGTTGAGGGTTGGGCAAAGAAGTGAAATGTAAGATGACAAAAAAAACAGCAACCGAAAGAAGCTTCATACCTTAATGGAAACCGAACATAGAGATACAAAAGGCAAACCGACTCTGAAAGGTAGAAATTTCTATAAGAAACAAAGGCCAAGGCCCATTCCTAGTGATAATTAGTCTCATCGTGAGAGGGGTTCTTTTTTTTCCTTTTTTTTGTCCCCTTTCAACAAAACCTCCCCTATGGAG
The DNA here is from genome assembly GCF_028018385.1 of Neofelis nebulosa. Classification (NCBI taxonomy): domain Eukaryota; kingdom Metazoa; phylum Chordata; class Mammalia; order Carnivora; family Felidae; genus Neofelis; species Neofelis nebulosa. The sequence goes on from NC_080788.1 coordinate 14,720,759, forward strand.
GAGGTTTTGTCCTCCATAACCCCTTTTTAAAATCCACTTAGAAATTCCATTATCTACAGAATCGTTAGATTAAGAAGCATCTACTTGGAACAACTAAAGAGTGTGGTTCACAACTTTATGGTTGAAACAAGAGTCGGTCTTCTAAGGCGTATACCATTTTAAGTTCTCTAAGGTAATCCGCATTCTGTTTGGGGATCGGTGGGAGGAAATAACCACAATACATTGGAAGAGAGGGGATATTGTGATCCTCATAGACCTTTACGAGGACATTACCTTATTCTGAGGAAGACAATTAAAGGGGTTTTGAAAGAGGAGGGTAGAATGGGAGGCAAGCAGCGAGTTGAACTTTGCTTAGTTTATCTTTTTTCCTTAGGCTAAGTCTGCCTGAAATTAGGAGAGAAATGTGGTTGGGGGGGGGGAGGGGAGGATTTCTTCTTCTTTTCTTTTTGTCAGACGTATGCCAGAAAGAACTTAATCATTTGGAGGAAGGAATTACAAAATAGCTGGGGAGTGCATAGGAGTCTGTGGCTCAGTGAGGCAACTTAACCATCTCATTATCAGCAAACCTCAGTCAGGCAGCTAAGACCTCTCTGTGGAATCCATGGAAGGTGGGCCCCCATTTTCCCTTCACTGCTGTTCTTCCTCACATTACTTACCTTCCATCCTTGTGCTTCACACCCCGTCACTGTCTCCCCCTACACTGCCCATGCCACCTGACCAGCGTTTGCCAGAAGTCCTGGTACCATATCCACGCAAACACTGCTGCCTCATATCAAAGGACTTCACTTCCATCACTTTCTTTGCCTAGTGGCTGTAGTTTCAAGGGAGAAGTCACAGCGTCAACAAAGCTTATGAACTCTCGTTGCCTGCAGTCGTTGCCAGGAGAAAACACATTCTCAAGGCAAAATTGTTGACTTAAGTCTGAACTGCGGGGATACAATGCCTCCTTAGTTTGGAAACAGCCTTCCTGTCTTGTATCTCACACCTCAGAGACTCTAACTAGATTAAAAACACATTCTCTGTGTAAATACACAAGTCCGTTCTCTTATGCCTTTGTGTGTGGGTTGCACATTGCATGTCAGTCGGAGTCACAAATGCCAGTTTGTGTAAATGAAGGGACCAGGCTCGACTAAAATCACGTGCATATTTTTGCCTTAGCCTTTGACCGATACTGTGAGCATTCCTTCTCGGAAGGGGTTTGCCTTATTGGGTTGGGGTGAGAATTAAAAAAAAAAAACAAAAACAACTCTTCTCTGAGGTTAAAAACCATACTCATTAGAATAAAAAGTGTTAGTCTAACTTCTCCCTCCTTTTTCACCTCGAAAGTCACCAAACTGGAAAGGCCAAGTGCCAAAGAATCCATGCCCCTTTGTAAAAATCTACTCTCGGAAAAAGGGAGATAAAGGTCTCCAGCCCCTCATTGGTTTTGTTTTTATTTTTGATTTTTTTAATGTTTATTTAATTTGGAGGGAGACAGCGTGTGAGCAGGGGAGGGACACAGAGAGAGAGGTTAAACACAGAATCCGAAGCAGGCTCCCGGCTCCGAGCTGCCAGCACAGAGCCCTACCCGGGGCTTGAACTCACGAACCGGCAGGATCATGGCCTGAGCCGAAGTCGGACGTTTAACAGACTGGGCTACCCAGGCGCCCCTCCAGCCCCTCATTTTTAAAGGGGAGACTCATCTAGGACAAACGCACACTGCCAAAAGTGAAATGATGTTGGGCCTACGTCTGCCTCCATTCTTACTCGTTCCCGGCTGAAAGGAGATTTAGAAATGGAGGAGGGAGATCTCTCCCCATGTCCCCAAAGACTGGGTTACAAGTGGTTTCCTGGGGGGTACGGGGCAGCCCTCAATGTCTCCATTCTCTAGTTTGACGGCATTTCTTCTTGGCAGAGAATCAGTCAGGAAGCCTGACTAGCTCAGGATGCAAAATATTGAACTCGAATACGTTACAGAGAAGAGTTCTTTCATATTCGGACATACAGAGATGAATCATTGATATTTATTTCTAAATAAATCCCATTCTCATTATTGGGGAAAGCAGGTTATTTTGGTAACTCAAGCAGAATGACCTAATGAAAACTTGATATAAAAATTCAGCATGCCGTAGAGCACTTTACCTGTCCAAAGTAAACACAGACAAGCACAATTTATTTTACGGGAGCATCCCTCATGCAAAATTACTAGTGAGTATATCACAACCAATTACAGGCCACTGTATATGCAGATTATTACTCTTTCAATTATTTATAGAGAGCTGCGAGTGCACACAGTTCTTTATAGAGCATCAAACACAGAAGACAAGAGCTCTGAATGAGGAAACCTAAATAGCAGGGAGTTCTCGTGAAATGACATGGTTGGGTGGCAGAAAAACAAAAGGAAATTCATTTGCAGACAGTGAAAGAAGGAAAGGGGGGGAACACGACTTCCGCCGCTCGGAAGAGCGAGTGAAAATGAGTCACCAGAACAACGTTGGGCCCCGCGCAAAACTGGGACTGTGGCAAATGTGTTTATTTTCCTCACTTCCTTACGCCACTCCCAACGCTACTGTATTGTTTTACTATAAGTTATATTCTAGACTTGGCTTTTATCCTTATTTTTTTACTCAAACTCGCGGACAATAAAAGACATCGTAAGCTAAGAGATGAGAAGCAAACTGAAATGCGATACTTGGACATGTCTAACAGTCAAGGATGAATATCCAGAGTATGGAAAAAGCGTAAGATCTGTAAGAAAACGACAAACTACGCACTCCCAATCCATTGGCAAATCATAGAAACATACAATTATCATAAAAAGAAACACAAGTGGTGAACTACACATATGAAAAGATGCTCGATGTTACCAATAACCGGAGGAAACATCAGTTGAAACAAGATATGCTTCTGGCGACAATGTTTTAAAATTTGGCAACATACTGCAAACAGCAAGGGGAAGTCGAAAATGTCAAACGGTTGGAGTGTATATTGGTATGGCTCTTTTGGAGAAAACTGACAGTCTTGATTAAAATCATTTTCCAAAGTGTATATCCAGTGCCCCAGCCAATCCACTTCTCGTTGACCACCCAAGAAATACACTCATTATGCGCTCAAGAGATATGTTTAGCAATGCCTTTCGAAAGATTTTTAGAGTGGTGGAACTATTCTGTATAATACGGTAATGGTGGGGGGGTAAGGGGGCGCCTGAGCGCCTCAGTCCGTGGAGCTTCCACTCAGGTCATGATCTCGAAGGTTCCTGAGTTCGAGCCCTGCATGGAGCTTTTTGCTCTCAGTGTAGAGCCTGCTTCGGATTCTCTTCCGCACTCTCTCCGCCCCTCCCCTGCTTACAGTCTCTCTCCCTCTCTGAAAAATGAATAAGAATTAAAAAAAAAATACCATAATAGTGGAAAATGGCAGTGTGCATTTGTGAAAACACCTAGGACTTTACAACACAAAGAGTAAACCCTAATGTAAAATATGGACTTTTTATTTAGTAAAAGTATCTCAGGATTGGTTCGTCAGTTGTAAATGTACCATACTAAGGCAAGATGTTAGTAGGAGGGGAGACTCAGGGTTGGTGGGGGGAGAGAAGAGTATGTGGGAAGTCTCTGTACTTTTGCTCCGTTTTTCCGTAAACATCAAATACTGTTCAAAACCCCCCCAAAAATTTTAATTTGTTTAAAAGAGAAGCAAATGGGGAAAGTTTACTGCTGTTTGAGATACGGTGGTGTTACCAATGACAGTGTTGCCAGTTAGAATGATCTAGTAAGTCAAGGGGTGTGTGCGTGTGCTCACGTGCGCACACGTATACGTTTAACCTACAAAACCTGGTGGTGGTGAATGTGTCTTATTTTTGTCTTTTTCATCTTTTTTTTGAAATGTACAAGTAACTTTTCTCCACTTAGAACATAAGCTGCTTGAGAAATCAAAGGCTTTCCTTACGTCGATTCCCTTCTAGTCGCCCTAAGCAGAGAAAGAGTAATGTCATTACCCGAATGAGTATTACACCTTCACACCAAATAATTTCATAGATGGAATAAGCCAAAAATGTGCCAGACATAATAGTAGGTAATATTAGCATTAATATCGTTTCACCTTAAATAAAGTTTATTTATTTATTTGGGAGGGTGGGGAGGAGGGGCAGGGAGAGAGGGCGAGAGAGACAGAATCCCAAGCAGGCTCCGTGCTGTCAGCCTGGAGCCCAATGTGGGGCTCAACCTTGAGAACCTTGAGGTGAAATCATGACCTGAGCGGAAATCAAGAGTCGGATGCTTAACCGACTGAGCCACCCAGGCACCCCAAGATCTTATTACCTTAAAGGGAATTTAAATGTTAAAAAAAACAGAAACAAAGAAGAGAAATTAATTTTCTGTAATCGATTTCTATTTTGTATATTTCTAGAGCCACTTGGTTACCACGATCTCTACATTTTGCTTCCCTTCCCCGTGGTTTGTGCCAAACTCTTCCACGTTCGCCTAACAACGTTTGTGATCCTCTAACGACAACATATAAAGCGTTGTCTTGTGTTGTCCCTTGCTTGTTGGTTGGTTTTCATCCTTGACATCCTACCCCTCCTGCTTTCACCTCCTTCCTGCCTCCTCACTTAGAAATCTTAATTGGATGCAGTAACATTGCCAGCTCTCATCTGCCTCTCATCTTCCACATCTTTGTGTCTCTCCTTCCACAGGGCTATAAGCCAAAGCTTCCAGACAAATTGGATGGCATATTAGCAAGTTGCCAGGTGATCCCTCCATGGATTCAAAGGGCAGTATGGAAAGCCCCAAGATTAAAGTTCAAACACTGGAAAAAATCTTCTTGGATTTCAGGTTGGGTTTCTGAGATATTGACGTTTACACAAAGCAGTCACCGTCATCTGATATTTGAGAAGGACCCTGGAACTGGACCAAAGGACTGTTGAAAGGTCCAAGGCATTGCAAATTGACTTGGCATGGGAAGATCCTCCCGAGGAGTAAAGAAAACCAATGCAGCTTCACTTTCGGCAACGAACGCCATATGCTTGACTCAGCATCCATTACTGAGAAGGTGGCAGAGCTGGAGAGACCTGTATACATGACAAGTAGGACAATGCTTTGTCACTCGGGGTGCAACGCTTCCTCTCACTCGAATAAGTTTATGAGAACGTACTCTTTGCCACAAAGCACCACTGAAACCTGGAGAGGTGTGCCTTTGTTGTGGGGGGGGGGGTTCATTTCAATTTTGAAATTCCAGAACAACTGCTAAAAAAGGAAGGATGTGCGGAAAGTGATAGCACATTCAGCTGAGACAGGTTTCTTGTCTAGAGCTTACATATGTCAAAATACACTTCTGTCTTTCTTAAAGATGGAAACTAATTGGGAGGGAAAAGGATGTATGGAGATCTTGAGTGAAGCTCATTGTTCCCAGCTGCTTAGAATTTAGAGAATAATGTAAAGAAATCTTGTTAACTATTGATTAAAATGTTTGTGAAAATAGACATTGTATTCCAGAGAATTTTAAAGACATAATAAATGAATTCAATTCATTTTATCATTAAAGCAATCAATTTCGGGAGGAAATTTTGAATAAATCCATGAATAAGAAAACAGACGCGTGAGAATTCTGTGTGATACATTTTTTGAATGAGTGCAGTCATATGATAAGACTAAAATTGCCCGAGAAAACGTTTTCCTCTCCTTTTAGTAACTCCCAAAGCAAAGAATAAAAGAGTAACCAAAGTACATCAAAAAAAGTGATAATTGAGGGTGGTTATTAATGAAGAGAAAGAAATCTTGAGAATGTAAGCCTCAAACTTATCCAGAAACGTAACACTGTATTTGCTACTTATTTTATTGACTTGATTTGTTAAATTATAAAATTCTTTCTCATTGAAATGAAAGTTGTACATAGGAGAAAAAATAATATGCTCCCCTCCCTACCTCTAACCCTATATCTTTGGTAACAAATGAAACGATGTGGAGTTTCTCCTTTCATAACATGCCATGATAAATACTAAAAATACCTTAAATAGTCTTATATCAAACTTGGAATCCCTTGCTAACATAGATCATGTATTATTCAATCATGTATCTTCAGTAAATAAATAATGATGGAATAAATAGATGAATGAATGAATGTTTATTACTGTTTGATGGTAAAATTTCTTGAGGCAGGATACTATGTCTTAACCTGGGCATTCTAGTTAACTAGAACATTGGCATAGAATAGTTTGTAGTCAATTCATTTTTCTCGAATTGTTGAATAAATGCATGAAAGTAGGGGGAGTTTCAATCCCAAATGGGTTAATATGGGGGAAAATGAAGGGAAAGAAGTCAGTAAAATAAAGAAGCATTAAAAAAAAAAAAAGATGAAGAAAGTGTGAAAGAATGAATGAGGGCAAAAAGGAAGGTGGAGGAAGATGGGGACAAAGGGACCTGAAGAGAGAGGTCCCTGATGAGTGAACATCCATGGTAGCCGGAAGGTTAAGAGAGCCTCCATACACGCTGCATTCCTGAAGTCTCAATGATTTCTCTACCAAGAGCCATTTTTAACTCCTTTTACTTCCTTTCCCTCGACATCAAACCCATCACCAAGAACCTCTCTGAAGTTTGGCCAATTTTTTTCCTCCCTTACCAGCCTTTTACCCCATCTTCCTTCCTGACCGCAATCCGGAATATATATGGCTATGGAATTAATTCTCCCTGCAACATTGTTTAAACCATAGCATTGCTTAATAAAACAAGTTTGATTCCTCTATGATGCTTAATAAGCCCGAATTCTGCAGCTCTACATTCAAATGATTTCATAAGCTTTTATTTATTGTATTTTTAAAGTTTATTTATTTACTTGCGAGAGAGAGAAAGTGCATCAGTCAGGGGGATGAAGAGAGAGAGGGAGAAAGAGAGAGAATCCCACTGTCAGTGCAGAGCCTGATGCAGGGGCTCAAACTCATGAACCGTGAGATCATGACCTGAGCCAAAATTAAGAGTTGGATGCTGAACCCACTGAGCCACCCAGGCACCCCTATGAGCTTTTATGCTATACCTTCTGAGGCCTTTCCTGGTCCAGCCAAGATAGCTAATTTATCATTTTACATACATTTCCCATTCCTACTATACCTTACCCAACCCAGAATATTCTTCCCCAATTTAGTGAACGCAATGTTATCTTTATTCCGTAGCTACAAGTGTGTGGTCACTTTACATGCCAGGAAATATTAATAACGTAACTTCTGTAATATAGACCCATGTGGCTAGCCATTCTGTATTCATTCTCCTAAAACTTCATGACACAATTGAGTGTTTGATTGAACCATTCATTCCTTCACAAATCAAATTGAGCACCTACACTGATAAATAAGCCAATAAACACAATACTTACCCTCCTGGAACCCGAAGTCTAGGGAAAAAGACAAATAATTATAATAATATATTATGATTATTATAATAGGAAAAAAAAAACGTGTCAAAAGGTGAAAACACAAAACTGAAACAAACCAACACAAACTTACCACAAAATTTTAGGAAGAATTCCTATTGTGTATAAACCCAGTTGAAAAACGAGTGCTTGATTCTTGTTTTTATCTCACGATTGTGGTCCTAAAAGAAGTCAAAGCCTTTTTTTTTTTTTTAATGTCTTTTTTTATGTCTATTTCCTATCTCAGACACCCAGGGTTTGGTACAAGCAGAGAGCTGAGTAACGATCCCTTTTCTCTACAAATGATATTTTTTGAGTATGTTTCCTCTTCCATCTTTCTACACTCCATTCAGAGAGTTCCAAAAAAAAAAAAAAAAAAAAACCCAGCAGGAAAGGAAACAGAGGATTGCTGATGGAATATTAGATCATTGGAATTATAATACTCATGATGCATGCCACTCTTTGCAAAACACCATATGCTTGACTCAACATCCTGCGCCAAGGAGGTGAAAGAGCCAGAAAATATCCTGTTCCTGACTATCTTCCATTCAATGATATTACCATGTATTGATTATTCCTCTCAGAAACCTTTATTTATTTATTTTTTTCAGATTCCTTTATTATGGCTGTTGTAAAGTGGCCAGTCTTGTTAGCCTTTCTGGTGAATGTGTACTCTTCATTTCATTGCAATTTTAACTGGTATTTTTTGAGATTACTAATCATGTACAGCAACTTCCATATGTTTATTGGTCACCTCAATAGCCTCTTCTTAAAGTGCCTGTTTCCGTTCTTTTAAAAAATTGTTTCTACCCAGTTGTTTGTCTTTTTAAAATTTATTTTTAGGGGCGCCTGGGTGGCTCAGTCAGTTGAGCGTCCAACTTCGGCTCAGGTCATGATCTCATGGTCCATGAGTTCGAGACTCGCATCAGGCTCTGTGCTGACAGCTTGGAGCTTGGAGCCTGCTTCGGATTCTGTGTCTCCTTCTCTCTTTGCACCTCCCCCACTCATGCTCTGTCTCTCTCTGTCTCTCAAAAAAATGAATAAATGTTAAAAAAATTTTATTTATTTGTAGCAGCTCTCTATATATTTCAAATAAGATTCTTTTCTTAGTTATGTGTATTTCAAATAGCTTCACCCTTTTTGTATCTTTTTTCATTCTCAATAGTTTCTTTTGATGAACATAAATACAGTGAAGTTACTATATTAGCTTTTATGTATACTTTTTTTGGCTAAGGCTTTTTGTCTTCCATTTAAGAATTTTTCCCCCTTACTCCTATATTTTTAAAGCTTTATTTTTTATTCTTTTAAATTAAGATCTACAATCGATAATAGGGCTGAAAATGAATGAACTAAGTATGTCAAAAATAAAAAAAAGGCATAAAACAATAAACCCAGAGAAAGCAGTCAATAATAAATATAAAAGCATAAGTTAAGTGTATAGAAAGCTTACACAATAAAAATCAACCATTTTCTTTTTTCTAATTCTTAGAAAAGACAATAAAATGCAGAATGCAAAACTAACAAATATCAGGAATGAAAAAAATATCACTATTGATTCTGAGACATTAAAATGATTATATAATGATACAGTGAACACATTTTTGTTAATAAATTTGAATTGACACAAGACGAAATAGACAATAGGCATAATCCTTTAACTGTTAAGGAAATTGAACCTATAATCGAAAATATATCCCAGTCTTATGCATGATTGAAATACCCCCAGCACCTCACAGAGGACTCTAGTTATTCTAAATGCCTTATAAATATCTTAAAATGATTAATTGGCTTTTTAGAACACTCTTATAGATCATTATTGGGAGTATAAGCAACATTTCTGGAGAGAAATATGACAATAAATGAAAAACCGGAAAGTGTGTATTTTTTTTAATAAAACATTTATCCAGAAGAGGTTGCCAAAGATGCACAAAACACTTGTCCCATTTTATTTTTTTATTTTTATTTTTTTTAATTATGCAGGTTTTTAAAAAATGTTTTTAACATTTATTTATTTTTGAGATAGAGAGAGACAGAGCATGAATGGGGGAGGGTCAGAGAGAGAGAGACACAGAATCTGAACAGGCTCCAGGCTCTGAGCTGTCAGCACAGAGCCCAACGCCGGGCTCGAACTCACGGACCGCGAGATCGTGACCTGAGCCGAAGTCGGCCGCCCAACCGACTGAGCCACCCAGGCACCCCAACACTTGTCCCATTTTAAAAACAATATTACAAGTATAAGAAACTTCAAGGTATAACGACAGAGAATAGATTAAATCAACTATATGTGTGTAGATATGGGCTAGATTTCCTGAATATTCTGTAGGCATTAACAGCCATCATGTAGAATTCAGTAACATTAGAAAATACAAAATATTATTTAATGAATAAAAAAATTACAAATAGCAAGTACAGTTTGGTCTCAACTTTATACTTTTGGTTAATAGAGTGTATATATCCATAGGTAGAACATACGGTGGGATACATTGTGTGCTGTCAGCGATAAATGTGTACCCATGCCCAAAGTTTCCACTGTTTAAATCAATATAACTTTTTCAGAGCAGATTAGCACTGAATGGTTTCTTTTCCCAACTCTATAGAAAGCAGGGATTTTGAAAAAAAGCTTGGTGCATTTTTCAGGAATGTGGAGAAATGAGGACAAATGTTTATATAATTCCCATCTCTTTGAACACGATCTGCCTCACATTCTGCGATGCTATAAGTAGAAAGCAGGTACCGAGTAATGAAAATATATGTAGCCAGAGCAACGAATAGAGAGCTATTTTCTAATCTAGGCCAGGGCATGTCCAGGATGAGACACTGAGGATAAAATTGTCTCACTACAATTTCGCTTAGGATAGTATGAAATCAGAGCCAGCCATCCTACTCCGCACAGATCCTTCACAGGTAATTCACACTTTAAACGTATCAATGAATCCGGACCCTGAAAGAGACGCATCTCCAATTTGTTTAGGTCTGCTCGAATGCCTTATTACCGCCATTATCAGTACATCAAAGAAGTAGGTGTTGTGTGTGAATGATAATTAAAGGTTTCAAAACTCAGTGGTGCTGACCAAGAATGGGAGATTGTTGTCATGAGAAAGATGGCGGTGAAAAAGATTGAGTTACAACAACTAAAAAGGAAGTCCACCAGATATAGGGATTTTATTGATGTCAAGGTTCCCAAACCCCGAGAGGCACAAAAGACAAAAGATGAACGAGTTAGAAATCACCTACTTCTATCATAACATTTATATTTTAGTCTAGCTGCCTGTTTATTTATCTGTTTTTTCAGCAGTCGATGGTTTCTTGAGTGCACGGCTGTTATCATTTTCAGCTGCGTAACCCTCTACTGAGCCAAGTGTCTGACAACAGAAAAGAAACGCAATAAATGTAAGTTGAGAACACAAATTTATGAATGAGAACCAAAGGGGGAGAAATAAAAATATGCCATCCAGAAGTAGAAACCGTCAAGTTATCTTTATGCAAAGACCGGGAACTTGCAAGTTTCAGGGCTTAGGAGTCTAAGCCATTCCCACTTCTGGGGAAAAATGAACGTGAGAGCATTGTCCATATCCGTGTCTTGATCAAAGTATCCTTGAAACTTATAAGAAGCAGTGATTTTTTAATCATGAAACCAAGTAAGAATCCTTATTTCTACGGCAAAAACAAGTTAGATTAATTTTCTTGAGAAAACAGAAAGAAGAAAAAACAACTGAGTTACTAGTCCAACACTGTCCAGTTTTTAAGATCGCCAAAGTAGATTTAAATTTTCACGTTCCTGAGATGATGAAATAAATTCCTGCATTAATACAGAGGCAAAAATATGGAATTGGCTCTTACATCCATTCAAATTTTGAGCCCTAATATTCTACAACTGCAATGTAAATGTTTCATTTTAAAGACAGTTGTACAGTATATCATAAATTACAGAAAACTAACAATTACAGAAAGAGATAGTCTGGAGACTCCAGATTAAATTTGATGCTTATATGGAATCATATTCTCTTACCTTAGGAACATAGGTGAAGACGTGACAATTTTATGTGGACGTTAGACACAAAGTATTTGGTGGAAACACAATTTCAGAAACTTAAGTCTCCAGGAAAACCTTGGTTTGAGAGCATTATTCACTACGGAAACAAGCTTGTAATGCAAAGTACTTGTACATCAAAGTGAATTAATTTCCTAGTAAGGAATCATGAAAACTCATGATTCATTCCACAACGCAAAATATTTGTATAAAAATGATTATCAGACTGTAATGTAATACAAACTAAGAAATAAAATACAAAACATAAAGAAAAATAAATTAACCTGCACTGACCTTTGAAAACCTTCGTGGCCGGAGTGAGGGTGACGAGAGAGAGGAGGGTCACTAATGGACTCACTGCTATCTATTGGCTCAGTGGAATCTTTCTCTTTTTGTGCAACTGTAACCAGGAACCTATCCAATGACACTTGCTTTTGCCTCCTTTTGAGGACTTCTTGGAAATGTGACATTACATTGATGACCACCCACAATCCCACGATGAGAGAGAAAGAGAGAAACCTCTCTCAGTTGTGCTCATGTGACATTCGGCGTCATACTACTCCCATTGTAAGACATCGCTCATTTATCAAATTAAAATTTATTAGAAATGTTTGCTCGTCTTGGGGAACACTCACAGAACAAGTTACTCGCAATCCTAGGTTTTACTGTATACACCTGTGAGCTCGTTAACATCTCCTAAATCATTACCTAGGAATTACACTCAACTTGAAATTTCTAAAAGTATATTTTAATTCATTTTTGGGGCGCCTGGGTGGGTCAATCGGTTAAGCGGCTGACTTCGGCTCAGGTCATGATCTCACGGCTCGTGAGTTCGAGCCCCGCGTCGGGCTCTGTGCTGACAGCTCAGAGCCTGGAGCCTGTTTCAGATTCTGTGTCTCCCTCTCTCTGACCCTCCCCCATTCATGCTCTGTCTCTCTCTGTCTCAAAAATAAATAAACGTTAAAACAATTTTTTTTTAATTTATTTTTATGTTATATTCTTTTTCATTTCGTCTTTAAGCATATTGGTGATTCTTCTCTGAGTCCAGCTCTGTCCCACAAATTTTGAATACGAAAATCAGTGACGATATCATGCCCTGCATACGTATTGCCTCTTTCTCCTTCCATGTACAACTGGGAGGTCATTACCTACCCTCAGCATCCTTCTCATCTCAGGATTTCAAGCAGCCGCTGTCACTGGAAGACGTGCGTTCACGATGCATCCAATTTGCCATTCCTGAGAAGTGACATCAAAGAACTTATGTGTAGCTGGAGACAGTACGCATTCCATGAATGTTGGCGTGTTTTAAGGCAATATTTTGATTAGTGAAATGTGTGCTGTATGAGTTCAGTGGAGGAAGAGATCACTGCAGGTGGGAGCAAGAACAGAGGTAAATTCGGGTAACTTGTCTGCCATTGGGTCTGTAAATATAGCTTAGAATTTAAAGGGGGAGAACATTCCAACCGAACAAAGCATTAAGAACAAAAATGTAGGTAAACAATGAATGTGCTCTGCATTTATAATGATGCAAGGTAGTATTTTTCTTTTAAAAAAAAGTGAGCTAACGTAATTTCTTAAACCACAAAGAAAATGCCCGATTCTAGCTTATTTTACCTTGATTGTTAAATACGCCTTCCATGAATTTTAAACTTCAGACATTTTCCCCTTTAGCTTGTGGGTTTCCAGCTAGTTCCACATTTTCCAGTCTATCACCTCTTATCCCCTTGAGCGTTGTATTTGTCATGCTCTGTACAAGTTGCAGGCTCATGAACACTTCCTTGAAAGGAGCAAAGGACCGCGGTGACAATAACTTCTCATGTACAGACTTGCATGAGCTTATGATGAAATGCTGATGTAAACAATCACCGTCCCAGGAAATCCTCTTGGACTGGCTACTCTCTGGCTTTGCCTTTCACATATCATCCATTGTTAATCTTGTTTAGCAGAAATTTACGGGGTGCCAACCACCCGCAAGATTTTGTCCAAAACATTGAGGTTAAAAGATTAGTAAGATTAATAGGCAATGACTTTTGTCCTGAGAGACCAAATGTTTCCGGAGAACAACAGATGCATATAAAAGATCATTTCTAAGAACGGACAAAGTTCAATGATAGATATAGTCACAGAATGTCTTAAGGGCAATACGTGATCTATAACCTAGCTTGGTGAAGGGATAGATCAAGGAAGACTTCAGCGAATTGATGTTAGCCAGGCAAACAAAGCGGCTTCTGATGTATCTTCTTAGCAAAGATGGGAGTCATTGCTTATCCAACGGGACACTGGTTTATGTCATTTGCTATCATTGCGGTTCTGAATATCACACCCAACTGATTAAACTTTGGCTTCTCACAAGAGTCTACGCCCATTTCAACACTGCATTGTCATACCCTAAGTTTATAGTTTCGTGTGTGTGCGTGATTTTTTTTTTATGATAAAAGTGGGATTCTAATTCATAGTATCTGGCTCCAGAATCCGTCCCCTTAAATGCTATCCCACACCATCTTCAACAAATTCCTTTAGCACTTCCTTTGGGTTTCTTTCTTCTCTCTCTCTCTCTCTTTTTTTTTTTTAAATATAATTGATTGTCAAACTGGCTAACATACAGTGTGTGCAGTGTGCCCTTGGTTTGGGGGGTAGATTCCCATGATTCATCGCTTCCATACAACACCCAGTGCTCGTCCCAACAAGTGCCCTCCTCAGTGCCCATCACCCATTTCCCCCTCTCCCCCGGCAGCCCCATCAACCCTCAGTTTGTTCTCTGTAGTTAAGAGTCTCTCATGGTTTGCCTCCCTCCCTCTCTGTTTGTAACTATTTTTTGCCCCTTCCCTTCCCCCATGGTCTTCCGTGAGGTTTCTCAAGTTCCACATATGAGTGAAAACATATGATATCTGCCTTTCTCTGACTGACTTATAGTTTCGTGTTTCTGATTTAGCATGGAGAACATTACAATGACTTAGGCTGTGACAGCTCAGGGGTGATCTGGGCTGAGGAAAGAAAGTGATTTACCCCGGATCGATGCTTCTCCGAGAGTTGCCCCTGGGTTGGCAACACCAGAAACACCTGAGGACTTGTGAGAAAGGCAGACTCTCAAACCCCACCTCAGACATACTGAATCCGGAGCTCTGGGGTGGGGCCTAGCAATCTGCTTCAGCAAGACTCCAGATGTGTCTGGTAGATGTAAAGTTCGAGAACACCTCTGCTGGGTAGGAAACGGGTCACATCCTACCAGTGAGCACTGGTTTTTCAAAAGTCGTCCGGAAAATCCTCACCACAAAGGGAGAGAAATGGATGATGGCCATCTGACAAGATACGTCAAAAGTATCTAGGAGGGCAACAAAGTAAGACATGATGATACAAAACTGGTACTCTTTGTGTTCAAGTTCAGCAGTCAGCTGTTCGGTTTCCGCCATGAATGAAGTATTTAGGAAAACAAAGAAGAGAGTAGATGTGTAGAGACTTTTTTTCTATTTGTGTGATCACTTTAATTAGTGAAATAGTTAAGGCAATTTAAAAGCAGAACTTTGAAAAATCACGTGGCTCTGCTTTAAATCAAAGTCTTCAACTCAGATCTTTCCACTGTATGACATTTCTACTTGGCATTAAAATTTCCCTGTGCCAAGGAAATATGAAAATCCATATCTTGCCATTGTAGCATTTTAATATTCATTTTAATGACACAATATAAAAATTCCACTTTGCTAAGAACATCCAGAGCATAAATACCCTATAATAAGACATTTTAACTTTAATAGCAAGAATTTTTGCTATTGTATCACTCTAGCATGATGGATAAGAGCATCCAAATTAGGTTTTTAGCACAACCTTTGGACTACATTAGCAAAAATAAATATTAACATAAGAAATGTATGATGGAAAATCTTTAGCACTATACAAAAAATTAATTCCAAAGGGTATATTGATCTTTAAGCCACCTAAAATAAAATGTATGAAGCAATTCTAAATATTTCTGTAGCAAAAGGGCTCAATATTTCACACATTTTTTAGACAACTTAAGTAGAAAGGACTCATTAAATATTGAGACAAATCCTGAAAGCTTGGGTCAGAGGTAGCGGTGTACCTAGAGAGGATTCCGTGATTTGAGAACTCATTCTTGGCAGTGGTTTTGAAGTCAACCTCTCAAGATAGGTAAAGAAGATGACTGTTGTATTTTGATTACCTGCCGAAAAGAGAGTAAATATTCACCCAGATTGCTCCCGTCACTTCATGCTCATTTGGATAAAACAGCTGAGCGCTAGGGAACCCCAAACGCTGAGCAAAAATATTTAATTTTGACAGAGAAACCAGGAGAAGGCGATCCGTGTTGTAAGAAGAGTGTGAGAAAATAGTCATTAATTTTCTCATCTTATTATGGCTTCTTCCCATGAATTGTGCAGGAGCTACCATTCTGAGAGGAACCCTGGCTTTCAAACTAGACAACTGAGCACACAAGACCCTTGGCACTGGAGAGCGTGGGGGAAATATTGAGAAGGAGAGAGGAAATACCCAAAGCACGCCTCTGAACTGGCAGAAATTCCCAGCTTACGCTCCAAGTTGCACAAGCACAGAACACATCCAGGAAGCGGAGCAACCATTTGAGAGCTGAACTACGATACAAGCTGCTGTCCACGTCTCACCCGAAACCTTGGTTCTACACTCAAGGGGAGAGACACCTCGGAACAACTGTCCACAGAAGGCAAAGCGGAAGTTGTCCTCTGGACCTGACTGGGCTAATCGAGTGGGAAAGAAAAACTCGAAATTCTCCAGAGAATGTTAATGGCTTCAAAAGTCTTGCAACGTAACACTCAGAACTCTTAGGACAAGATCAAAGTTCTTAAGTCTACAGAGACTCAGGAAAATTTAAACAACCCTCAAAAGAAAAGGTAATCATCGGATGCCAATCTGCAAATGACATAGGTGTTGGAATTACAGCACAAAGATTCTAAAACAGCAACATAACTATTCTTCATAAGATACAAGCAAACATTCTACAGTAAGTGGAAAGGTAGAAATTCTCCGCAGAGAGGTCAAACCTACCAAAAAAATGACAAAATGGAAATGTTAGAATTGTAAAATACAGTATCTGATTTTTTTTTAATTTTTTAAAAAGTGTATTTATTTATCTAGGGAGGAGGGGGCAAAGAGAGAGAATCCCAAGCAGGCCCCATACTATCAGTGCAGAGGCCGGCGTGGGGTTGAACTCATGAACTGTCCTGGGCCGAAACCAAGAGTCAGACACTTAACCGACTGAGCCAGCCAGGCACCACTGAAATTTTTTTAAATTGAGATATGTTTTTCATAGAAGAATGGAGATAGCAGAATCAGTGAACTTGAAGGTGAATCAATAGAAATGATTCAATCTGAAGACCTGAGAACAAAACACACACACACACACACACACACACATATATATATATATATATATATATTTTTTTTTTAATTGAAGCTTGGGGTCCTGTTTGATATTATCCAGAAGTATAACATTTATAACTTTGGAGCCCTAGAGGACAGGAGAAAGGGATTGACAAAGATAAAATATTTAACCAAATAATGGCTGAAAATCTCCCCAAATTTGATAGACGACATGAATTAAAACTTCAAGAAAATTAGAGAAAGTTGAATAGAAAAATGTCAATGAAAATTATGCCCATACACATAAGGAAACTTCTGTAAACTAACAATAAGAAAAAACATTGTGAAAACAGAGAGAAAAAAACTGATACATTACATATTGAGAAGCAATGGTTGTAGACTTCTCATCAGAAATCTTGAAGGCCGGAAGACAATGAAATACCTTTAATTTGCCCTCCCAGACCCAGCATAGGAAAAAACTGCCAGTGCAGAATTCTATGTCCAATGCAAATAAGTGGGAAAAAGCAAAACAAACAAACATATCTTACATAAAAAAAAAAAAAAAAACTCAGAGAATTAGTGAACTGCTTGAAAGTAAATGCTGAAGTTTGAAGATGGAAGGAGAATAATACCAGAAGGAGACTTATAACTCCAAGAATAAAAGAGGGGCAGAAAAAATGGTAAATATCTGGGTAAATATAATAAGTTATTTTTATCCTCTTAAGCTCTAAAATATGTCAGACTGATAAACGCAAACATTGCTGAAGGAGGGGACAATATATGTGGATATAACAAATGGGACAAACTTTTAGATAAACTGTGAAAAGATATGACCCCAAGGAGAACCACCAAAAATATAGAAAGTGATCAAAAGCCAACAGATACATCAAAATGAAATTCTAAGATATTTAAATTGAGGAGAGCCTGGATGGCTGAGTTGATTAAGCGTCCCACTTTGGCTCAGGTCATGGTCTCGGGGTTCATGAGTTCGAGCCTGGTATCGGGCTCTGTGCTGACAGCTCAGAACCTGGAGCCTGCTTTGGATTCTGTCTCCCTCTCTTTCTCTGCTCTTTTCCCTCTTGTACTACCTCTCTCTCTTTCTCTCTCTCGCTCTCAAAAATAAAAAAAAATTTAAAAATTTAAGAAAAAGATATTCAGATTGTTCAAAATATAGTAGGAAATGGGAAACGGTAAAAAAAACAAACAGAAAGGACAAATATCAAAACTATTAAATGGTGGACCTACTTCAAACAATTCCAATAATTACGTTACATGGACCTGAGCTACATAACCAATTAAAAGACAGAAACTGTCATATTGGATTTAAAAAAAGAACAAAAACAAGCTGCTGTTCAAAAGAAATTCATTGTAAATATAGTGAGATAGATAGCTTAAAAGTAAATGGATAACAATATATATAACGTGCAGACACTAATCTAGAGACAGCTCTACTGGATATATTAATATCTGATTAAGTAGATTTCAAAACATTTTCAGCTATTTCTTACAAAGTTAAACATAAATTGGGGTGCCTGGGTGGCTCAGTCGTTTGGGCAGCTGACTTCAGCTCGGGTCATGATCTCACAGTCGGAGAGTTCAACCCCTCGTTGGGCTCTGCACTGACAGCTCAGAGCCTGGGGCCTGCTTCGGATTCTGTCTCCCTCTCTCTCCCTGCCCCTCCCCCGCTCGCACTTTGTCTTTCTCAAAAATCAAATACAAACATAAAAAAAAATTTTTAACTTACACATAAATTTCCTACATTGTACTGCAAGGTATTCACCCAGGTGAAGTGAAAAACTCTATGCATTTAAACATTTTTATGTGAATGTTTGTGGATTTGTTTGTAATTGCCTTAACCTGGGAGTAACTTGCATGTTCTTCGGATGGGTAATAGATAAACAAACTCTAGTACATTAATGAAATATGATACTACTCAGTAATACAAATGAAGGAACAATTGAAACCTGCAACAACATGGATTAATCTCAAATGCATAACGCTAAAGAAGCCAGACTGAAAGGGCACTGGATGTATGAATGCACTTATCTGACCTTCCCCAAAAGGGGGAAAACCCTCCAAAAATGGAGGACACATTTTTAAGGGTTAATTGTGGGGAGAAGAAAGGGGTACATTAACTGTAGAGGAACAAAGAGCCATTTGGAGAGGTTGTGTGTGTGTGTGTGTGTGTGTGTGTTTAGTTTATTTATTGATTTTGAGAGAGAGAGAGAGAGAGAGAGAGGAGGGAGGGGCAGAGAGAGAGGCAGAGAGAGAATCCCTCCACAGGACTCGATCTCACAAACAGTGAGGTCATGACCTGAGCCGAAGTCAGGAGTCGAGCACTCAATGTACTCAGTCACCCAAGCACCCTTAGAGAGATTGTCATGAACAGTTCTGTATCCTGACTGTGGTGGTAGTTGGAGGTAATTTAGTGTTAGTCAAATCGCAAAATGCAAAAACTAAACTCAGTGGGTGAGTTTTGATTTTAAAGTAGTATAAAAAAAAAAGTAGTATAAACGTCATGTTGCAGCAAAATGGAAGAAAACTGCATCTAGACCGTATATGAAATAATGTTGTTAATATTGTCATTACGGTATCGACGCTAATTTTCTTTGCAGTCACAGGCGATTGTGCTTATTTGCGGAGAATTTACATACTTTGGGGAGATGAATCCTGAGGTATTTATAAATGAATGTGTTATGACACCTATGACTTCTATTCAAACACTTCAGCCTGACCCAAGTGTAGGTGAAGAAAACAAATGTGAAGAAATTGGCGGTTAGTGAATCTCTATGAAGGGAATTGAGGGGTTTGTTATGCAAGTCTTTACAATTTGTGGGGGTTTTTTAATTTGTTTGAAAAACACGTTTGACGAAATGAAGACTTTTTCTAGTGTTTTATTCGTAGACCCATTGCTAGAACCTGTTATAATTAATATAATGACTAACGAACATGATAAAGTCATTTTGTCTGCTTTCTAACGAACATGATAAAGTCATTTTGTCTGCTTTCTAAAATTAGTAAAGCTGAAAGGGAACATATCAGAAGCTCTATGATTTTGTCCAAAGAAAATGGCCTATAAAGGTATCATGGGAGAAACATGGCTTAAAGAGATTATCGTTGGAAGGACAGGGGTTCAGTAACTTCTTTATGAGTTAACATTTAGAATTTTTTTTGTTGAAAAACCCATAAGCAAAAGACAGAAACGAAAAGTATACTGATTGACCGCAGTTTACATTTTTTTTCTTTTTTAAGGATCTCTAACAACTGGGGCAAAACTAGCAATTTCTGTGCCATACGGCTGTCGTAAGCAAGAGACTTTGGTTCAGGTCATGGTCTTGCAGTTCATGAGTTTGAACCCCACGTCAGGCTTGCCGATGTCAGCACGGAGCCCACTTTGGGTTCTCTGTCCCTCTCTCTCTCTGCCCTCCCCTGCTCGAGATCCCTCTCTCAAAAATAAATAAACATTAAAAAAATCATGAGTGACTCTACATTACCAGGATAAAATATACGTCTTTGAGTCCACTTAACAATTTCCGTAGACTGTTCCCTTTTGGCTTTTTCATCTTCTTTTCCAGCAATTGTCCCATCAAAACGAAGCAAGCCAGACCTCCACAAACTTGTAGAGGACTACAGGGATTTTTCCTTTTCAATGTCATTGAGAACTCCGGCTGGCTGGCCAAGTCCTTCTCAGCTGTCTGAGCTGGGCTCGAGGATAATCATTTCATCCATAAATCTTTCTATGACCCTCCCCTAACTAGAATGATCACTTATCCCTCAGAATATTCTACTTATTTCTCTCAACTACCCTGAAATTATTTGGATACATCTCTGCCCATCAGGGATGATGCCTTATTTGTTTTTGTGTCATTAATATCTAATATAGTGAGGTGTTGATTCTGAAATCAACACAAGTCTACTTGATAAAGCACCTTGTGCTCTCCACATGTAACCGTGGTTGGTGACACGGGAGCTAAAGCAAAGTGAAGAGGGGCGCCTGGGTGGCTCAGTCGGTTGAGCGCCGACTTCGGCTCAGGTCACAATCTCGCAGTCTGTGAGTTCGAGCCCCGTATCGGCCCCTGTGCTGACAGCTCAGAGCCCGGAGCCTGTTTCAGATTCTGTGTCTCCCTCTCTCTGACCCTCCCCCATTCATGCTCTGTCTCTCTCTGTCTCAAAAATAAATAAATGTTAAAAAAAAAATTAAAAAAAAATAAATAAAACAAAGTGAAGAAACAAAGCCAAGAGTGATTTTTGCCAGTATGGAAAAGAATTGTTATTCTCTTGACAAAGACAACACTTCGCTTTTGGACTCAAACCTGAGTCATGACAAAGAGACTCAATCTAATTGACTGCAAAACTAAACAAAAAAAATCCCCTGAGTCATCAGAGCAAACGAAACTATTTTGTTTTTATCTACATACTATCAAAAGCTACTGAAATATAAATGAGAAGACCATTGTGAATTTTGTGTATCTAAATAGCCAAGAAATGCTATTAAATATAAAGGGAAAATTTAGAACGATATGTATGGTGCTAAACTTCTCTCAAGTGTATTGTCTTCTCTACCCTTATAATTAAAGCATGGTCCTAAGAAGTGCGGTATTTACGTTGCCTAGAGGCTTGTTAGAAATGCGAATTCTCGGTCCCCACCCCACATCTACTGATTCAGACCATGCATTTAACAAGATCCCTTGGTGCACATATTAAAGTTTGAAAAACACTGTCCTCAAAGATACCTAGGATATCAAGAAGAAAACCAGAGTTTGACTAAACATCTCTGGGGAACAGAAAAAATTTGTATTTACCCTGGTGTCGTCAACTCAGCAGCAGAAGCACACATTCCTAATGCACAAGATTGCTGATAGCATTCGTATCCGTCTTGTATCCGTGTTATCAGGCACCCACACTTGTCTGCATCTGCCTGTTTCCAGATAAAGTTAGCATTTTTGAAATGAGTAGCTATATCAATCTATTTGTGCGCAAATAATCGCCTAGTGTTTATTTTCTGCCTGTGGAAGAAGGTGCACGAGTCCACACACCCCAACATGTCTTCAGAATGTATTCATTCTTTTGTAAATTCAAGGAAGGAGAAGAGAAATGTGTATTGGGGGGGGTGGAGGACTACATTGACTTTGAGAGATTAAACATTAATCGTACAGAAATGGCTCAGGTAACACTGGTTTCCTCGTTAATTCTTTTTCCTAGCTGCACTTCCGGAAACTGACTTCATTCAGTTTCTCTCTTCAGCTGTAATTTGAAATGCAAATAATAAAGTTATTTAAATTCCTCCTGATTATGCTGGGACTTAAAAAAAAAAGGAGAAGAAAGCATCTTTTGCTAAGAGAAATGCTTGAAATGTAATGACCTATTTAGAAGGGAGAAAGTGTATTGAATGGTGTAATAAAAACAGCACTTCCTTTGCATCTGAAAAACCTATGATTTGACACTTTTTGTTTATCTTTCAAAATAAATAACACATTAGCTAAGAAGGACTCTGGTAGCTTAACTATAGAGGAGTTCTGCCACAGGTTAACAGGTAACACCCGAGGCAGAATGGCATCCATAGGATTCTTCGTTTGCCATCATTGCTTTCTTAAAATCTTCATGAGTCGGTCTTCATGTGGTCTATATGCCAGCATAGATGTCTTTTGAGGGCCAGAGCAAGAGCTCTATGGACTGTGTCTGGAAGGAAGCTTTCAGGGATCATACCACAGCTCACTTGCTTAGTTTTTCTAGAACAACCAAAACGAATGGAAAAATAATTATGCCCACAACCAACCTCGAAGCAATAAGAGAAGCCATTGTTCATATCAATTAAAAGCTAGAAATTAGTACGAGCATGAACGTATTTTTAGATATTTTATTTAGTTATCATTATCGTAAACACATTTCAGACAGCACACGTTGATTAATAAATTTTAAAATCTTTAATGAAGAGAATGTAATAGATTAGGTTTTAATTTTTCTACTGACCTAAGTATTGACCTTAGAGAGAAATCATTACTCATAAATGCTTACAAATGTAATGTATCTCGTCACTTAAACCAATTCAATTAAATCCATATGTTTCTATTGATTTGTGGGCAGAGTTTGGGGAGAGTTTGTGAGGGTTTTTTTAACTTTTTTTTTTTTTTTGTTTTTTTTGAGAGAGAGCGTGTGCTAGGGGGGAAGGGGCAGAGAGAGAGAGAGAGGGAAACACAGAATCTGAAACAGGCTCCAGGCTCTGAGCTGTCAGCACAGCGGGGCTCAGATTCACGAGCCATGAGATCATGACCTGAGCAGAAGTCGCACCGACGTTCAACCCACTGAGCCACCTAGGCGCCCTGTTTTTGTTTTTGTTTTTTAACATCAAAGTATATTCTATTTAAAAAGAGGAGTAGATTAAGTCCAAAAGCTGAAATGAGGCTGTGTTCATTCGGGTTCTACTCACAATGTGAAGAGTCTCCCCAAGTTTCTGTTTTAAAAAGTCTTTGTTGGTTCTGACCCGGAGTGTTTGTTTGTAATCATCCCTGGGGTTTCGCAGCTTGCTTATGGAATGGAAATGAGGGAGGGCTAAAGGTACGAAGAACTTGAAGTCATAAATTCAAAAAATGTTTTGCTAATACCGTAATTGACACATAAGATTTTAAAAGGATGCCCTCGAGAGTGAAACACATGAAGACTTATTCAAAAGGTCAAGGAATGCACATCTCCCTGCAAGAATGTAACTTCACTTTAGATACACTGGGGACTTTGAGGTTATACAGGAGAGCTGTAGCTAGTATGTTCATGTAGAACAGTCACTAATAAAAATAGGACTGTCGTGGGTGCCTGGGTGGCTCAGTTGGTGAAGTGTCCAACTTTTGATTTCAGCTCAGGTCATGATCTCATGGTTTGTGGGAATGAGCCTCGCATCGGGCTCTGCACTGACAGTGCGGAGCCTGCTTGGGATTCTCTCTCTCCTCTCTCTCTTTCTGCTCCTCCCCCGCTCCTATGCCTGGACTCTCTCTCTCTCTCTCTCTCTCTCTTTTTCTCTCTCTCTCTCTCCTTCTCTCTCTCTCCCCTTCTCTCTCTCTCTCTCTTAAAATAAACATTTTTTAAACATTAAAAAATACGACTTTCAGATTCAAAAGTTAAATCTCAGCCCGGCCACTTTCTAGCTTTTTGATTTGAGGTTTATTTTTTAACGTAAGTGACAGAGTTTTAAAAAGTAACTTAAGGGGCGCCTGGGTGGCGCAGTCGGTTAAGCGTCCGACTTCAGCCAGGTCACGATCTCGCGGTCCGTGAGTTCGAGCCCCGCGTCGGGCTCTGGGCTGATGGCTCGGAGCCTGGAGCCTGTTTCCGATTCTGTGTCTCCCTCTCTCTCTGCCCCTCCCCCGTTCATGCTCTGTCTCTCTCTGTCCCAAAAATAAATAAAAAACGTTGAAAAAGTAACTTAATTTGCAAATATAACAACTTTTTATTTTGGACCACTAGAAATGATATGGGAGCAGATGTAACCAGCCCGTGATAGTCCCATAAAACTCCTATTGGATAAACCAGTCCTACCGAAGACTCTAGTCTCTTACAGTAGAGAGCGGAGTCACGCTGTGATGTGTAGAATCCGCCCACGTAAAGTTGCTCTCTTACAGGATTGCTTGCGTTGCTGGGTTTAGTTGTCCTTTAAAACTATTGCGTATTATATATTGCAATTTGTAGATTGAGTAAAATTATTTGTAAGTTATTTCATTGCAGAAACATAAATATTTCAACTAATTACTTGTAGTCGTGGAGTTGGATTCTTGGTTTTAACACCCACCCGTTGTCCCTTTACCAGGAGCTGATGTAAATCTCCTCTGCCTTCTTCATCATCTTTTACTCAGGTCTGTTGAGTTTCTTTGTTTAATGGTTTGTATCTGCTTTGCATGTTTCTTCTACATTTAGTAAGTTTTCCAGTCACCATGTTCTGGTGTTTATGCTGCCTTAACTGCCAAAGTCTTCCACTTGGAAGGCTACTTTTCTGGTTGTTTTCTGTCTTTGGACAGTATTCATTTGTTTCCATTTTTGTTTATTTTCCCTCTGAATGTTGATGCCTTTCTTCTTACTATGTTGTGTCCAAACAAATTTTGGATTACCTTTCAAAGCTTTACTCTCTCTTTGGTGAGCCAGGCCTGAGGACATGGTCTCGGTCACCCAGAAATCTGAGTTATCTCATCGAGTGTCTACTCACAGCATCAATAATCCAGTTGGTCTCATTGGTTTATTCCTAGAGAGACATTCCCTCACGATAGCCTTGTTTTTTCAATCTGATTATTTCAAAAAATATTTCTTGAGCAATTCCTTTGTTTGGAATTTTAGATACTGGAATGTGAGAGTGGACGAACAAATAAATTAGAAATGGAAAACGCCTTCAAGGAGCTTACAGACTAAGGTGAGACTAAAACATACCTCCACATACAATCCAGTGTCCTTAGATAGGTAGTCAGTAAATAAATAAAAGAGGTGAAGGAGGATAGGGTAGAATATATGTGGGGAATAGCAAGAGACCTGGTCTGATTAATTTAGCTGTAAGTAAGGAGAGAAAGATCAAACTTGGAAAAAAAAATCCAAGTATCATTTCTATTCTTTTATTTATTTATTTATTTTTTTATTTTATTTTATTTTTTTCAACGCTTTTTATTTATTTTTGGGACAGAGAGAGACAGAGCATGAACGGGGGAGGGGCAGAGAGAGAGGGAGACACAGAATCGGAAACAGGCTCCGGCTCCGAGCTATCAGCCCAGGGCCTGACGCGGGGCTCGAACTCACGGGCCGTGAGATCGTGACCTGGCTGAAGTCGGACGCTTAACCGACTGCGCCACCCAGGCGCCCCATCATTTCTATTCTTTTAAATTTGTTGTTGAAGTGTGTGTTGTGGTCCTAAATGAGGTCTAACTTTTGGGATGCTCCATGTGAACTTGAAAAGAATGTGTTTTCTGTTGTTGGATGGAGTGTTCTATAAATATCAATGACATCAAGTCAATCGATAGAGCTGTTCAGGTCATCTATATCCACACTGATTTTCTGCCTGCTTGATCTATCAATTATTGACAGCAGACTATTCAAGTCTCCAATTATATTAGGGGATTTGTTTATTTCTCCTTCAGTCCTATTAGTTTTTGTCTCATGTATTTTAACGTCCTGTTGTTAGGTGCATACATGTTCAGAATTGTTATGTCGTTTTGTAGTATTAGTCCCTTTACCATGTAATGACCCTCTTTATCCTTGGTAATTGTCCTTATTATAAGGTCTGAAATTAATATAACTATTTCCACTTTCTTTCTTTCCTTCTTTTTTCATATTAGCATGACATGTTTGTCTATCCTTTTAATGTTAACATTTCTGAGTATAAAGATGTGGTCTAGAAATCTAAATGAGTTTCTTGTAGACAACACATAATTTGATTTTTAAATACAGTCTTACAATTAAATAGTGTGTTTAGACCATTCACACTTAAAGGGAGTATTGATATGGCTAGAATAGTATCTACCCTCTTTCTACTTGCTTCTGACTTGTTGAATTTGTTTTTTGTTTCTCCCTCCCACTCTTTTCCACCTTATGCTTTATGTGATTCCACTTTCTCTTCTCTCTTTTCGTATAGTTTTATGCTTTCTTCTAAGCTAGTGATTAGCCTAGAGTTTATAATATACATTTTCACAGGATCTACATCCACCTTCAAATGACATACCACTCCGTGTGTTGCACAGGTAGCTCATAACAAATTATTCCTAATTCCTCTTTCCTAGCCTTTGGGCTATTGATGTCACTCATTAGACTTATATGTATACTAAAATCACGCAATACGTTGTTACTATTATTGACTTAGCATTAATTTAAACTTTAATTGATGTTTCTGATTAATTAAAATAATAATAATATACCTGATGATTTCTCCTATCCTCGTAATTTCTTATGTACATCCAAAGTTTTGACCTATGTCTTTTTTCTTCTGCCTAAAGATTTCTTTTAACGGTTTCTATAGAGGAGGTGTGCTCTCAGTGAACTCCTTCAGTTTTTATTTGTCTGAGAAAGTCTTTATTTTACCTTCTGTTTTATTGTTATTATTATTATCAATATGTAGTTGACCTCTGTTAGTGTCAGGTTTACAACATAGCGATAAGACAATTCTACACATTACTCAGTGCTCACCATGGAACGTTTAGTCATCATCTCTCGCCATATGTTATTACAATATTATTGACCGTATTTTCTAAGATGTCCTTTTCATCTCTGTTACTTATTTTATAACTTTAACTCTCAGTAACCTTCACCTACATCATCCCTCTCCCCCCTCTGGAAACCACCAATTTATTCTTTTTAGTTATGAGTCTGTTTCTGTCTTTTGTTGGTTTGTTTTGTTTTTTGGATTCTATACGTGAGTGAAATCAGATGGTATTTGTCTTTCTCTATTTGACTCACTTCATTGAGCATAACACCCTGTAGATCCATCTTTGTTGTTGCAAATGGCAAGATTTCCTTCTTTTTTGTGGCTGGGTAATATTCCATCGTGCATATATATACCACATCTTCTTCATCTATTCATCTCTGCATGAACACTTGGGTTGCTTCCAAACTTGACTATTGTAAATCATGCTGCAGTAAACATAGGGGTGCATATATCTTTTTGAATTAGGGTTTTTGCTTTCTTTGGGTAAATCCAGTAGTGGAATTGCTGGATCATATGAGAGTTCTATTTTTTATCTGGTGAGGAATATCCATACTGTTTTCCACTGAGGTTGCACCAACGTACATTTCCATCAACAGTGCACCAGGGTTCCCCTTTCTTCCCATTCTCACCAACACTTTTTATTTCTTGGCCTGTTTGATACCAGCCATGCTGATTGGTGTGAAATGAAATCTCCTTGTGGTAATGCTTGCATTTCCCTGAGATTAGTGATGTTGAGCATCTTCTCACGTGTCTGTTGGCCATATGTGTTGTGCAGGACTGCAGAATTCTTTTCTCCCAGTGGGAATAAAGTTCAGAACTGCACTCTGGTGAGGTCTTTTTTTTTTTCCCTAGAGATAAGCCTTTGTTACAGAAAAGGCTCTGGACGTGTCTACGAGAGGAATCCTTCTTGGATCCTCACAGGATTCCTAGCAAGAAAGCTCAAAAAAGTATGGCGACCCCTAAGACTGTCAAACAGCTTTTCCCCTCTTGGATCAATCAATCCATACTCTGCCTTTAGCAGTTCACCAACATTGCCATTTAAGTGTTCCTACCAGTTTGGGTCCCAGGAGCTTCTGCTCCTGGAAAATAGATTTCCATTGCTGTATTTGTCTTCCGATTTCAGGGTGATGTTTCGACTTGCCACATCAGTTCTCTGATGGGTCTAAGAAAAGTTATTGATGTTTAGCTTGCCCCACTTTTCCTTTTTTGTTTTTATTTTTTTAATGTTTATTTTGGGGAGAGAGAGGCAGAGTGTGAGCAAGGGAGGGGCAGAGAGAGACAGAGAGAGAGAGAGAGAGAGAGAGAGAGAGGGAGAGAGAGGGAGACACAGAATCTCAAGCTTCTCCAGGCTCTGAGCCATCAGCACAGAGCCCGGTGTGGGGTTAGAACTCTCAGAGTGTGAGATCATGACCTGAGCAGAAGTCCAACGCTTAACCAGTTGAGCCACCCAGATGGGTGCCCCCCTTTTTTTTAACTTTTTTTTTCTGCCTAGATTTTTCTTATAGGAAGGATGGGAATGACTCTGAGCTCAATGAACCTCAGAGATAAAAGCAAGAAATCTTAGAAAAGAAGTTTGGAGCCAAAATATGGAAAGATTTATTCTAGAAATTTGGATTTGAAAACCACTGAAAGTTTGAAACAGAGTTCAAACTTACATTCCAAGTAGATACTAAAGGAATACTAATTTACAGTTATGCTAAAGTTGGTTAAAGTCAGAAGAGACAGTGGGATGGAACACCAACTGGAAGGTTATTGATGTCTCTGCAATAAATATTGACAGCTTAAGCACAGGTAGCAAGAGTGATAACAGCGAAAAAGATGGGCATAAGAAGAACTTCAAAAACAGAATAGGTTCATGAGTTTACAACTCATGGCAAGTGGAGCAAGAGAAGGGAGAAGGAGCAACCAATGTCGATTCAACAATTTTAAGACCATGGTGAAGGCGGGGTGGTGACTTTCACAGTAACAAGGCCTAGAAGAGAAAGCAGAAGCTTGAAAGGGACATGAGGATAGTATCAGGGTATGGAAGTCACCATTTAGAAAAGACCGTCATGCAGTTAAAGTCAAACAGTGTACTAAAAATAAGGCAGCCGGAGAATTATATGGGAGTCAGTCACATGGAGACTGTAGTTGAAGTCATGTGGCTGATTGTTTTCATGCATACGACATTTAAAAATATTTTGTTGAACAAGATTTACTAATCACCAATACTTATGAATCACCCAATTTAATCAAAATTAGTGTTTATGCAGGTATTGTTGGCGCTCTCTCTTTTTTTTTCAATCATAGGCAAAAGGGATTTAAAACAAGATACAATTAGCTGTCAATGAATAAAGTATTACCTAATGGATGCATCAAATGTGGGCCACATTTTTAATGGACCTCCAATGGTGTCACATTTATCAGGCTCAAATATATACTCAGAGGTATTAAGGAAGTGTAAATTTATGGACACAATTCATTGGATGTGAAGTTGACCATAACACATGGCTATTTTCATCCTGACATTACTAACGATGGAACTGAAATGCACTTGAATCTTACCAGAAACATCAAAGAAATTCCCATATAGTTGATATTCATAAGTACTTTATCCAGGAAAGTAGATTTCTTTTGAATTAGTACATTATGATACATTCAAATTCCATGTGTTTGTAGAGATAAACACCTAGTAACAGTGATTAAGAGGAGAGAGTATAGAGGGGAATGATTTCTAATATTACAGTTATATATTTAGGGAACTCCAACATCCACTCTAAAGAAGAAACTAAAATACTGAGCACATTGATCATATTGTGTTCGAGCCCACAACTGAATTTGGATAATCAAAGAAAAAATTTGGTGGCCCAATGATTACTAACCAACTCTTTTCAAAATCAATTGACTTCTGAACGAATAACATTGTGTTCTCATTGAGAGGGTCAAATTACCCAGGATTTGAGCCTCACGTCAATTTATAAATAGACAGATCACCATAGACACATCACCCAGCATGGCTCTGTTCTATTTCTGCAAGTTCCTGCTTGTCACGTTTATAATTAGACCCTGGATTCTTTCTACAGCCATTTTGCCTTTGCATCTCCAGAGTTCCTTGAGGATGTGCTCGTGTTGTCATGTAGAAGATGAACTAGTCCATTGGACGGGGACAACACATTTCTATGGGAATCGATGTGGTCATAAGTCACAGATGCTAACCTGGGTGCTCTTGGAGAAATGCTCTTGAAGAGCATTTGTGGTAGGATGCGAAGCTATACCACCTCCAATATTCTCATGGGAGGTTGTGACTTCTGTGCAATGGCAGCCCGTATGTAAATAGTATAGACTTATATTTTCAGTGCATATGGCCTCACTGTAAAAATACATTTACAGTTACCATTTATTTTTAAATAGTTCTTTTTTTTAATTTTAATTTTTTTTTTTTTTTTTTACTTTTGAGAAACAGAGTGAGACAAAGCGTGAGCAGGGGAGGGGCAGGGGGAGAGAGGGAGACTCAGAATCTGAAGCAGGCTCCAGGCTGTGAGCTGTCAGCACAGAGCCCAACATGGGGCTCGAACCCATGAACCATGAGATCATGACCTGAGCCGAAGTCAGACGCTCAACCTACTGAGCCACCCAGATGCCCCTTAAATAGTTCTTGAATTAACAAGATACCCTGTCCATTCAAGGATTTCAGTGAGGCTCCCCACCAATCAGGACGCGAACTCTCCGACTGGAAAATAAAGGAAATGAGGACAATGAAGGAAAATGAACTCACGCCCATCTGGAAAAGGATAGGAGGGATTAGAACTGAGGCAAAAGAACTTTCCATTAAAGAGCAGCTGGTGCTAGGGGTACCTGGGTGGCTCAGTTGGTGAAGCGTCCAACTCTGGGTTTCAGTTCAGGTCATGATCTCCCCGTTCGTGAGTTCGAGCCCCACATCAGGCTGTATGTTGACAGTGTGGAGCCTGCTTGGGATTCTCTCTCTCTCTCTCTCTCTCTCTCTCTCTCTCTCTGCCTGCTCTCCCTGCTCCTCCCCTACTCATGCACGTGTTCTCTCTCTCTGTCTCTCTCAAAATAATTATAAAAACTTAAAAAAATAAAAAAAAGCAGCTGGTGTTACACGGCAAACTTTTCCATCTTGGCATGGGCAGCTGGACGAGAAGACACGATTTTACATGGCTCCTAACTCTTTTAGATTAATTCCCTCTGTTGATCAAAGACACAAAGCGCTTGTTTTCCACTTCGTTTTGTATTCTGAAGACAAGGTCCGAACATATGACAAAAGCTAACTGAGGGGCGCCTGGGTGGCTCCGTCGGTTGGGCGTCCGACTTCAGCTCAGGTCATGATCTCACGGTTTGTGGGTTCGAGTCCTGCACTGCTCTCGCTGCCGTCAGCACGGAGCCCACTTCAGATCCTCTCTCTCTCTCTCTCTCTCTGCCCCTCCCCTGCTCACCCTCTCTCACTCTCACAAATAAATAAACATTAAAAAATGTACTTGGGAACAATACAGACCGTACATATAACGAGTCTTAATAGAGCAAATATTCTCTAAGAAGCACTTATACGTTATTTTCTCTTGGTGATAAAAATACACGCTAACGTCCGAGAATTTCAAAAATCAAGGGAAAGGAAGCACAAAATAAAAATCATTGGAATCTTCGAATCCAGTAACCACCTTTTGCCATCTTGGCTCATGTTCTCCTAATCTCTTTTCGAGCACTTTAAAGAGAACTACCAAAGCCATAAAGAGTTTAACTTTTCTCCCGGAATATTCATTTTTCATTTATACAATGACATTTTTATTTTATGAACATAGCTGCACATTCTGAATGACTACAAAAAGTGAGTTAGAAATTTTGACCAAGGGGCGCCCGGGTGGCTCAGTCAGTTTTAGGTGCAGCTCCAGCTCAGGTCATGATCTTGCAGTTCGTGAGTTCAAGCCCCACACCCAGCTGTCTGTTGTCAGCACAGAGCCTGCTTCGGACCCTCCGTCTCCCTCTCTCTCTGCCTTTCCCACGCTCGCACATGTGTGCTCTCCCTCTCTCTCAAAAATAAACATTTAAATTTTTTTTTTTTTTAAGAAATATTGACCAAAACGTCACTTGTTGGCTCAGTTTTCCGATCTCCTGGGAGCTGCTGCGATTTTCCTGACTTAAATAAATGGACCACTGTCCTCAACTTCACCATTTGAAAGACATTTTGAACATAACCTCGAATGATCCCACTTCAATGCCACGCACAAGGGAGAGAGAAAACATGCCATTTGAATAAAGGACAAATCTGCAGCGATTAGTACCGTAAAGAGGAGAGATATTGCTTTTGTGCAGTGTCCGACAGGGTCCCACGTACTCACCTGTCTCACAGTGCACCGGGAATTGGAATGTTCCACTTCCACGCATATTAGACCCATTGTTTACAGCGGTTCTCACCTTTCCTTTTTTCACCTTAAAATACACGTCAATTGATATGAAGGGATTCCATACGCGTTAACCCGCTGGTTTGGTTTTGTCTTGTTTTCTCATCGCAACCTCACGATTTGCTTTAGCACCCTCCTCCCCAAGCCCGAGCGGCAGCGAAAACGCTGAGCTGCCATTTCTCTTACCCCTCTTCTCGCTAAACTATCACCAGGTTCGAGCTTTAAAATTACATTCGCCGACAGCTCAAGTTGGGGGCATCGACGTGTTTAATTCATTTGTCATTAGGCCATGTGACACCTTGTTCCTTCAACTTTGCAGCCCTTACAGCAGCCTAGCCAAAGTCCCTCTTCTCTGCGTGGGCTAGTTAAGAAGTATCTGGCTGTTTTGTACTATCTTTAATATGCAGGGAGCACACAGATGGAGATAAAAGGCGAAATGTCTATCTTTGAGTCCTCGGCAATACCGAATAAGTTATCAACCCACTAACATGCATGTCTGAATAGACTCCTTTGGCAACAGTGAGATGTTATCTTCCGTGACATGTGAATTCCTCCCTCGTGTCAATCCATGAAAATACTAGAGGCTGAACGCGCTAGGAAAACGAATGTGGCAACACCACTGGGAATGTGAGAGCATCATATCCCCCCCCCCACCCGCCCCCAGCCCCTTAAAAAAAAAAAAATTCTCCAGCCGCATCCTCCATATATACATATAAATTAGTCATTCTGAATAACCGCTTGACAATCCATGGCTTTAATCTCGTGGAGTAGGCGTGGGGAATATACTCTGTTTGATGCTCGGGGGCCTGGATTTTCCTCTTCAATTTTGCCATCCTCCTTCACCAGCAGCCCACACAGATGGAACTGGAGACACGCGGAGGTTGCAAGCGGGGCGGTTGTGCCGCCCAAGTAAGCGTGTGCTTGACTGTGGCGTGACCCGGGGTAGAATGCCCCCCCCCGCGCCCCCCCCCCGGACAAAGCAGGCGCGACGTCCACCTGCTTCATTCATAAAAACGATCCTAGAAACGACAGGTGGCGTCGTGGGAGGAAAGGCCACGGCCCGCCAGATGCTACGTTAGCAGGTAACATCCGTGGGCCGCGGGTTGCTCCCAATAACCCTGTAAAGCTGCATTTTATTTTTATTTTACCGAAGGGAAAATGGAGGCATAGCAAGCCTAGACAAGGCCAGGGAGCAGAGAGGTGGCGTCGAAACCAAATCCTGTGGCGCTCGAACCTGTTATGATCATCCTGCGCTCTGTCTTCTCCCTGCCTCCGTTTTTCCGCCCGTAGCCTGTTCCTTCCTCATTATAATGCTGTAAAGTAGGTGTTGCTCTCCCTGTGCTTAAATGCAAAAACACTCAGAGGCAGGACTCAAAGAACAGACGCCTCTGTAGAAACTACCCAACCACCTGTTTTATTTAGTTGGGTAGGATTCAATCACTCACCAATCTATTTAATAAGAATGTGGGTTTTTATGGGGCGCCTGGGTGGCTCAGTCGGTTGAGCGTCCGACTTCAGCTCAGGTCACGATCTCGCGGTCTGTGAGTTCGACGCTCTGGGCTGATGGCTCGGAGCCTGGAGCCTGCTTCCCATTCTGTGTCTCCCTCTCTCTCTGGCCCTCCCCCGTTCATGCTGTGTCTCTCTCTGTCTCAAAAATAAATAAATGTTAAAAAAAAAAAAATTAAAAGAATGTGGGTTTTTAGGCCCACGTATTTATTTTGACAGAGAGAAGGGTGTGTGAGCCAGGGAGGGGCAGCGAGAGAGGCAGAGAGAGACAATCCAGGCGGGCTCCAGGCTATCAGCGGGCTCGAACTCACGAACCGTGAGAACGAACCTTAGCCAGACACAAAAGATCGGATGCTTAAGCGAGTGACCCACCCCGGCGCCCATAAACATGTGGTTTTAAGGACAGGACTGAAATGATGCATCTTCGTTTTATTTCTCGAACTCGAATTGAGACTTGGACCTAACTTTTTGGACTTGGCTTGAACTTGGATCTGATTTACTGGACAAGCAGTTGGAAGCACAGTGACGTTTGCGAGGCTGGAATTTGAGAATTCAAAGGCACGAAGCTTGAAGTGCTGGCCGTAAATTGCTCACGTTAATTTCCACTAAAAATATGTTATATGCAGTCTAGATGCACCATGGCCCATCCTAGGACCAAAAAATAAATAAGTAAATAACAATTAAAAATGAGCCTTTATTCCAAAAAGCACTACCATGATAAAACGAAAAACGCAGGGAGTGGACTATCAACACTGAAATGCAAATCAATGAATCAATCTTTCTGTCTAGAGAATGATATAAATAAAGCAAAATTTATACAAAGAGAATAGTACGAGCTAATGGGGAATCTGTAGCAACATTTAATTAACCATAATTTTATTCAAGAAGCAGTTAGGAAAACTTTAATCCTATATAGGGAACTCTGCTAGGCGATATAATTCATATAAAATTTAAAAAAATTTAAATGTCATCTCTTGAAAAGTTTCCAAACGCTAAGTAGGAAAGAAATAAAACCCGTAAGAAACACAAAAGAAGCGTCAAAAACGGGAATACGTGCGTTCTGCATAAAATTTAAGAGACACAAAACAGAGCAACAATTCAGAGAAGGTGAGTTTATTTAGTTCAGGAAGAATTCTTAGATGAAGAAAGATGAACTGAATTTTGAAGACAGTTACAGGCACACGCTGGAGAAAAAGGATCAATGCCAATGTCACTTACAAAGCTATGGCTATCCCAAGCAATGTCAAAGGGCCAACCATAAGGTTTGAAAGGTGGGATCATGAAATGATAGTACCAATTAATATCACAAAATAGGATAACTGATGCCAGATAATGGTGAGAGGGTATAAATGCCACGGTGGGGAGTTCATTGGGATCAAACCAATGATAAGAGGCCAATATAGATTCTGGAGTGATCTATAAGACACAGTGCAATGGGTCAATGGAAACACGGTGGAAGCTTTGTAAAGAACCTTCTTTCTTGGAAGGAAAGGAACCACTATTAAAATCCATATGGCATAACTGCAAGCCTCAGGTGGAGTTTCAAGGATTTGTCAGGTTCCTCTGAGTCTGAAACATTCTCGAGCAATGTCCTCAAGTCTTTCTTCAGCCACTATGGAATGCCTCACACACGTGGACAGGACAGTCATACTGAAAGAAGATCAAAATGCTTTGCAATCTAGTTCCCAGTTATTCCAGTTGGAAAGCCATATTATTATGATTTTGAATATGTAGAACATAGGCTCTGAGAAGTAAACAAAAGTGAATCCTACCATAAAGCCAGAAGCTAATGCAACCAAGGGGACGCAGGCACATCTAAATCCACACCCATACCCTCAAGATGGTTATGTTCCACACAAGAAGACAAGGTTCATAATTCTCTCTCTTTTTTCTTCCCCATATAAATATTTGCTTAGTACTTTTCCATTTAAATATTATGTGCCAGCACTCATAAATTGGTAGATTATGAAATGAATTCTCATCCTCCCCATTTCCCTGTGCCCTCTCTCCCCTTCTCTATTTGCATTGGCATGAGAACCTCTAGTTCCACTAAATGAGTCATTTGGGACAAGAAAATTAATTTATTTGAGCAGATGTATATAAACGTTGCTCAGAATAGAATCACAAAACAGCCCACTATTTACATAAGGTCCCTATAATTGATGACCTTTTATAGTTTTGTGTGAAGAATCCAAGGAGCTGACTAAGAAGCTACATGGGAAATATCAACATGATTAGAAATACAAGCTCATCTCTTGAATTCCAATTCTGTGGTGATACACAGTGAGCCCAGATGAGAAAAATAACCACAGAATTCCTCTGCGCAACTGAAACCATAGTCTGAAAGCGTCAAAATCATGGTCTTCGACGTTGTTCGCTACCAATGTTGAACTCCACTTTTTGGCCAACAGTAGGAAATATCTAAGTTTTAAAACAAAACCAAGCATTCGTCTTGCATTCTGCTTCAACAGCACCATTCTATTTATATTAAGAGCAATCATCTCCACTGTGTGACATTTTCAGACTCCTCACTGTAGATCTTTTGCACTAAACGGAGAATACTCTGTGTCCAAAAGCTGGTGGCTAAGCATAATTCTTATTTTATGGATCAAAGAATTTTCCTCAAGACGAAGACCTTTCATTCTGCAATAGTGCAGATTTCTGTACTTCTTTACCAAAGTGGGGAAGAAAAGTCATGGTTTGGACTTAGGATTCTTGACAGCTGTGGATGGAGTTTTCCAAGGGAAAAAGAAAGGCCAGGTGAAATTACCAGAACACATTTCTCCAAACATCCATGCATCCACGGATGGAATCGCAAAATACTTGAAAAAAGTAAACAAAATAACTTGATAATAAGAACCTACTCTGGACAAGAACTGACTATCTGAAACTTAAGTGCACATCATTATAAATGGCAATTTATTTTGAAGTACTAAATGTAAAAACACAGTCCCTTCCCTCAGAGAGTTTGTGAGGTAAAAAGCGCAAGAAAGGCAAATCAAAAGAGATGGGGCACGAAGAGAAAAAGGTAAAGGAAAAAGAGCACATTTTAGGGAGGAACCAAAAAACAAGTGATTTTCAGTGGAAGGCGATGAGAATCTGGCGAGTTTTTATCAAAATCCCTTCCTGACAAGAATTTCACGAAGTCAGAGGAACAGGTCTGTTTCCTACCAGGAGTGGTAACAAAACAAAACTCAGTGGCTAAAAAATATGTGCCCATCTACGGGTGCAGAAATTAGACCCCAAAACAATAATGACAATGCTTGTCTAAGGGACATAGAAGCAGATATCTACTCGTATATTCACTTATCCCGCAGTAGGATTTATTTATCCTCCTTTGGGGAGGCAGGGACACATCTCCAGGACACAATGAAAGTGCATACACCGCCCGGAGGCAAAGACAGGGCCTGGCCCTCAAAGAGCTCACAGTTTAGTGAGCAAGACAGAGGAGGTGATCCCAAGTTAACACAGCTTGTCGGTGCTATGCTAGAGAACCGGGTGGTGTGGGAACAGACAAGGACCTCTGGTCCGCTGTCAAGAGCCTCGCTCAGGCTCAGAGGCCGATCCATCTTGGTTTTCATAGGAGAAAGACCATTATTCACCATCAATGGAAGGTTAGGTTAAAAAGAAAAAAAAAAGATCTTAACAGGCTTTATACACTGGGAGCAAAACTGTAGGACAAAATGAAAGTGGGATATGATTCCAGATAACTGCATATACCCATGTTTTTGAATTTGTCACCTTTACTCATCAACAGGAAGTTACATATATTTATTATAGCAAATGAGTTAAAAATAAAAATAAAGTACCTCGGGGCACCTCGGTGGCTCAGTCGGTTGAGTGTTAGACTTTGGCTCAGGTCATGATCTCACACTTCATGAGTTCGAGCCCCACGTCGGGCTCCACGCTGACAGCTCAGAGCCTGGAGCTTGCTTCGGATTCTGTGTCTCCCCCTCTCTCTGCCTTTCCCGCATTGGCACTCTGTCTCTCTATCTCTCTCAAAATAAATAAACACAAGAAAAAAATTTTTTTTAATTAAAAAAAATAATAGTAAAGTACTTCTAATGTAGCCACCCCATTTACTGCTGGTATCATATATTTTCTCCGGTCGCATTTTCTGAACCACCCCGA
The DNA here is from genome assembly GCF_028018385.1 of Neofelis nebulosa. Classification (NCBI taxonomy): domain Eukaryota; kingdom Metazoa; phylum Chordata; class Mammalia; order Carnivora; family Felidae; genus Neofelis; species Neofelis nebulosa. Next base: position 14,758,704 of record NC_080788.1, read on the forward strand.
ATATTGAACTCTGCATTTCTAACCTTGTGTTGTTAAATGTCCTTAAAAAGCTTTCTACGTTCTCTAAGCAGCAACCCCCCCCCCCCAATATTTTCCCCACATTTCCACTGGGGAAGAAATACGTGATGTCTCCAGTCTGTGTGTGGGATGCCGATGCTTCCAGAATGAAAGATGTGTTGAGTAATCCTGGAGACAACCCGGTTGATGTATCAGAATACATTTGTTTTTACCGTCCTGTTAACGCACTATCTTATCAATGTGTGCTTTATCTCTCTGAATAGAAGGTAGAATCTGTGTGGGCCGGGACTGTCTCTTAGAGTGTCTGTATCTTCTATGACACCCGTAAGGGGCTGGGCATATAGTCAGTGTCAAAAAAATCCTTGATCAATTGATCTGTCAGGTCTCAGACTTGGGTAAGAATTTAATCACACACCATTGGCCTCGCGTGCTTAGGACTTGGCACTCAGTTTAACTGGCCAGAGATGAATAGAGATTTGAGGCACAGCCACCTGGACCTTCACCCATGAAATCCCGGGACTTGCATGTTGTAAACCTTTTAGACTCTTTCAATGTTAGAACCATAAATTACGTAATTCTTTTTAACACCAATTACCATGATTTGATCCCTTGAAACACTTTCATTAGTTGACCCCGAACTTCAGTGAGCTCATATCTGAACCTGAATTATTATCCTTCTTTTTTTTTTTTTCTTTTTAATTTCTTCAATTTTCCAAAGGGAAAGCACCCCGAGGGTGGCCTTCCTCTGAGGTGACAATATGATGTAATGACACTCAGGTCACAATGTCATGAGCCATTGTCCAGAAAGTGATAACCCCCTTGTCCACCAATCTATCCTTGAGTGCTGAGGTTGGATTCAATCCGGCCAAATGGGAAGTGGCCGGGCAGGCTCAGATATTTGCCCCAGACAGCCTGCACGGAGCTATTTTAAGCACCCTGAACAGCATGAAAAATCACAAAGCAGCAGGAACATTCACTGTGACACTCTCCTGTAGAATCAGTTCCCGTGACAGAATTTGTTTGGTACGTTCCTCAGTTAGCTGCTTCAAAAAAAAACAAAACAAAACAAAACAAAAACAAAAAGGAAGAAAAGGAAAGAAAGAAAGAAAGAAAGAAAGAAAGAAAGAAAGAAAGAAAGAAAAAAGAAAAGAAAAGAAAGAAAACAGAAAGAAAAAAGAAAGAAAAACAACAACAAGGAAAAACATAACGGCCTTTTGCCCCCCTCCTTCCCCCTCCTCCCCTCCCTGAGGGCCTCAGCTTGTGTCTGTGCGCAAGTCAAGTCCTGGGGTCTTGGGTGTCAAATGTCAGGCCTTGTACTGAGCTGTCAAAGAGAAGAATAGCCTGGGATGATTGATGACGGGGAGGCTTGAAACCCACACCTCCACTGAAAATGCTGCTTTTACAAAAAAGCTGGGGCTACCCACAGCGCCTATATTCAAGGTCACTTGGCATACCATTACACCCACCGCTTGGGCTCCCAACAAGCCGGGCCATTCACACAGGGGCTGACTTCTCTCCTCAGCTGTGCTCACTGCCTCCCCCTTCCCCCCCTCCCTACCTCCCCTCATGAGCCCTGGCCCAAGTGTTGGGATATGGAATCCCAGTCAAATAAAAAGATAAACTAAATGGTATGACCTTTTTGTTTTGTTTTGTTTTGTCTTGTTTTTCTTCAGGCTACATTTGCTCTGAGAAGCCATGGGGCTGGAGCTTTCTGGAGCACAAGTCAGATGACAAGATTATTAATGGGAGCAGGGCAATGTCATATCTGATTTCATGCATATTCATGAAGGGAGCCACACAGCTGGGACCATGCGCTGTGGAGAGGGAAAATAAAGACGGCCCTACCCCCCACCCCAGGCATGAAGAATGTCATTGTGGAGATGAAGAGCCTGACTGGAAAAGTTTAAGTGACTGTATCCTTCGTTTTGAGAACCAAAATGAGGTAAGAACTTACAACCACAACTACCACAAACACCAGCTTTGGCTCCTCCCGCCAAACTCCATAACTCAACACTGACATAGAGCCTCATACCTTAAATCACCTACCTAGAAGCTCTCCTCTTTGACGTACGCACAGGGACAATCTTTGCAACAGTGTCAACAAAAGGAGTCAACGTGTTGAGACAAGAAAGAAAGAAAGAAAGAAAGAAAGAAAGAAAGAAAGAAAGAAAGAAAGGTCAGTGAATAGAAAGGAGTTGCTCATGGCAGTTAAAACATTGCCTATTCTCCCAATAAAGGACAAATTATGATTAGTGATAGATTTGGGGGGAAAAGTAAGGTCCTCAAGAGGAATACCTACACCTGTAGGAACCAAACAGCTGCTGGGAAGCATTTCCCTTGGCCACCCAGCCGGGTCCGACCAGCCACAGAGAACAGTGGGTGGTTAGGAGAGGCCAAAAACCAGATGCCCCCCAAACAATAAAGGTGGCCATGTTGGACTTTTCTTGTTTCCGACTTATTTATTTACATATTTTACTCTGCATATCAATTCCCTTCAAAGTTCACAGAGGGTGCTCTACATAGTAAAGATCTTTCGTGCAGTTTTACCCCAAGCTGTCAACAGCATAAAAACATCAGTTAACGGTTGGATTTAATACCGCTGTTCTCTGAAAGAAGACTAACCCGCTATGGAGTAGGGGCAGACATATTCGAGACTGTTTTCTTTCCCTCCCTCGATTGGAACACTCTTTACCAATCTAAGTCCCTTCTTAAAATCTCTCTCATCTCCCTTAGGAAGCCTGGAGAACGGGGCATACTGGGTAGCCTTATCAATTAGGCTAAGAAGTTTAATGATATTTAACCAATGTTCATAATTCTGGAAATCTCTACGAAAGGATAAATTCAAAATATGAAACAACATGCCCAAAATAAGTCATTGCGATGTTATTTATGTCGATGTAAAAATAAAATAAATAGAAAGAAAAAAATGAGTTAAATGTGAAACCACAGACAAACGATTAGGTAAATTTATGTTTCATCAATTGGAAGCAATAAAGTGTATTGACATATTCTGACCAATTTTTGACAGGAAACAGGGCAAAATACTACTCTAGGATTATTTTTCTTATAATTTTGTAAATGGCCTATTATTTTGGAAATGTTATGTAAATGTCAGTCACTGGCATAATGGAACTTAGGCTATCTATTCATGATATTGAATTTTTTTTTTTAATTTTTTTTCAACGTTTTTTATTTATTTTTGGGACAGAGAGAGACAGAGCATGAACGGGGGAGGGGCAGAGAGAGAGGGAGACACAGAATGGGAAACAGGCTCCAGGCTCCGAGCCATCAGCCCAGAGCCTGACGCGGGGCTCGAACTCACGGACCGCGAGATCGTGACCTGGCTGAAGTCGGACGCTTAACCGACTGCGCCACCCAGGCGCCCCATGATATTGAATATTGAAGTAAAATAATAAATATGCTTCTACCTATTTAATATCTCCCATATAATGATAAAATAGAGGACAGTCACCTTATTCGATGAAGCCATTTCCACCCATGTCTTCACTTTCTTGTTTCCAGAATTTCCAGAATTACTCCATTTGAGAATATTAAGGAAGCAAACGATAATCAGTAATTTTTAACTATATACACTAAATTATAATTCAATCCTGGCTTTGCGTCTCAACTATCCCTGCGGAATACGAATGGGAGCAGTGACAAAAGACAAGGTTTTCCATTTTTGTAGGCTCGGAAAGTGACTTCTTTCTCCCTTTCCTTCCCTTATTTACATGATCTTTCAAATAATAACGTGAGATGCAGGGACCCCAATTTCAATAAACAAAGTGAAGGCTCTCTCTTCCTCTCTTTGTCCCTCCCTGTCTCTTCTCTCCCCCCTCCCCTTTCAAAATAGATAAATGAACATTACGTAAAATTAAAATCAGAAACTCTGGAGGTTGACGACTAGACCAAACTTACATCTTTAAAGGTTTCCGGACTTATATTGGGGGTTAGCCTGTGGCTGGGTGACGGTGACCTGGTTGGGATGACTGAAGAGAAGGGTCACATATCTCCAGGGAGTTTGTGGTCAGGCCAAAGGTGGTGGGCAACCAGCCCAAGTTTTTACCTGGTCCCTGGCCTGCAACCTCTATCTCCCAGCGTGGAGTGATAGTTACAGTAACAAGTAGGCCACACACTCAGTTTGGTATCTTCACTCTCCCCAAATGATTACATGAGGCAGATAGTTTCTATAGCTCCCATAGGAACTAAATGTATCCAGGGAGGGTGGGGGACTAGAATTTGAAGGCAACCGGCGTCTGAGTGCTAAGCCCACTGCTGTAGCCAGTGAAATACCCAGCATCCAGGACTGTTGCGTTGCAGAGGGAAGGATTGATTGGCCCAGTACCAACGAGGTGGCATCATGATTGTAAATTTCTTGAAGGCAGATCGACCAGCTATTTCTTCCACTCTTAGACTCCCACAGTGGCAGTATGCTTCAGCAACAGACGTCTGCTTATCGTTACGAGGCAGGTACCTGCTCTACGTCTTGGCTTTGTCACCCGTCAAACAGGGATTACCAAACTAAGCTGTTTTAAAACGGAATACAATTATGGCCGCAAGTTATTTTCAAAACAGGCTGGTAACCATCTCATTTAAATGTGTAATAGCCACGACTTTCTTGGCAACAAATGCGAGAATGACTCAAAAGTCAGACCCCGCCCTGCAGTGTTTTTCTGGAGATTGGTTGGCATGACAGTTTCAGGAATGGCTTTGCGGTGAGTGGCTCAACTTTACATGCCGGTAAGATTTTATCAGTTTCTTATATTTACACACACACACACACACACACACACACACACACTCACGTGTGTGAGGTTTTTTTTAATTTCTAGGGCACGCCCAAGTGCCCCAGGCCCTCAATTCTTCTGCATGTTCTGTATAAAGATTTAATAAGGTGTAGATGCTGGAAATTAATCGTCCTCAATCGATATACTCTTTGAGGAGCAGAGCAGAAAAGAATCGTGTAATTTGTCTACAATGCTAAATGGATACACTGCACTCTTCCTCTGCAAATACATAGATATGGACACACTACACAAAACACATCTGCCCATTATACAGGTTAGTAAACTAGGATTCGGAGGCTTGTTACCTTTTACATAAACAATGAATGACAGAACCAGATTTCTCTAATCCAGGCCTGTCTGAATCTGACACACAGCATGTGTTACACACGATGTTTGACGTTGCCTCTATATTGTTAGGGGAATCTTAAATTCCTTAATGTAAACAAATGTCTTCTAAGCCTGAACATATTACTTTTATTTAAAAACAAAACCAAATCCAGCTCACACGTTCCATCTGAAACTTTATTTTCCATTTTGATTCCTTCATATCATTCGAGATTTTGTATATAGTATGTTTAGAAGGTGTAGAAGAAAACCTTTTGCCTAATCCCTCCTTCTGAGTGATAGAACACTGACTGTTCTCTGAACACATGGTGATCCTAAATGAAGGCTACATATCTCCGCTTGCCTTGTATCTATCTGAGTGCGGCCACGTCATTAATTTCCAGACAGAGAAATGTAAACAAAACTGTATATAACTTGCTAGAAATAGCCAAAGGAAAGAATATGCTTCTCATTCCTTTCCATCTTCCTGTTGGTGGAAATCTGTACGTGGTTGATACTGAAGCAGCTACTCGCTGTGGGCCATAAGGCAGAAGCCACATATCAAGAATGACCAAAAAGCCAGGAGAGAGATGACGAGTGGCCTGAAAAGCCTAAATTATTTGCTAGCTGACCCTTTGTAGAAGCTTGTTGACCCCTGATTTAAACCGTTATCCACTTAGATTTTCTATCACTCAAAGCTAAAACTAATTCATATGAATATAGAGGACTTTGATACATGTCATACTGAAAAAAAAACAAACAAACAAAAGAAAACAAAAAACAAGGAAAATTTTCCGGATGAGTATGGACAACCATAGGGGTTTTACGTATTCATTTTTGGTAGGTTTTTACCCCCTTTATACTTTAGAGAGAGAGAGAGAGCACAAGCGGGGGTTCCGGGGGAGAGGCAGAGGGAGGGAGAATCAGCTTGATCCCACAACGCTGGGATCACGACCCGAGCCGAAATCAAGAGTCAGACGCTCCACCAACTGAACCATCCAGAGGCCGCTATTTTTGGTAGGTTTTACTGATGTCTAATTGAAGCACTATAACCCACACGTGTTTAAGGAGTAAAAATGGATCAGTTCTGATACATGTATGTTCCTGCGAAGTCATCACCATGGATTATGAAGAAACCCACCACCACTAGGTTTCCTCATCACTCTTTGTCCTCCTTGTCACCTCCACTCCCAGAGGGCCAGAAAGCTTCTTCCTAAGTATGTGTTCTAAACTTTTTTTAATGTTTAGTTTTGAGGGAGAGAGACAGAGAGGGCAAGAGCTTGAGTGGGGGAGGGGCAGGGAGCGAGAGGGAGACTCCAAATCCGAAGCAGGCTCCAGGCTGTGAGCTGTCAGCACAGAGCCCGACGCCGCGCTCGAACCCATGAACCATGAGATCATGACCTGAGCCGAAGTCAGATGCTTAACCGACTGAGCCACCCAGGCGCCCCTCTAGCATTTTTTTCTAAATCATAGGTATTATGGATTTATGGATTCAAACTGCATATACTCTTTTTTTTGCTTGACTTCTTCACATAGCATAATAATTGGAATTTATCCTTGTTCTTGTGTGTTTCATACCTCATTCTTTTATGGATGTATTTATTTATTATTTATTGCTTAATAGTATCTTATTGTATCAATATATCACAATGCGATTATCCACTCACAAGCACAAGTTCATGGGTACCGAGGTACGATGTAAAGGGTCAATTTCATTTTTTGATTATTTCTGGTTGATAGGAATACAGTTGAGTTTTGCACATTTATCTCGCATGACCGCTCGATTTAAGTTATTAGTCCTAGTTTTATACATAAAGGCATGTCAACTGCAGGAAAAGACAGTTTGAACTCTTCTTTGTCAATATTGATATTTTAGTTTTCTTTTTCTTCTCTGCGTCACTGCATGTCTAGAATTTAGGACGGTGTGGAGTAGAAGTTGCAAGAGTGAACATCCTTTCTGGTTTACCGATTTTAAGGAGAACATTTTCAGCCTGTGTTCGTAAAGTCTGATGATACCTGCAGGTTTTTGGTAGATGACCTTTATGAGGCCTAGGAAGTTCCTCTCTATTTCTGATTTGTGTGGAGCTTTTAATTATGACTAGGTGGTGGGTTTTGCCATATGCCTTTTCTCTGTTCAGGTGACTGTGTGATTATTGTTCTTTACTAATATGCTATGTTGCATTAGTTGACGGGTTAATTATATTAATTAATAGATAAATTGCTATGTTGTATTATATTAAACCAACATTACATTTCTGGCCTAAATTCCATTTGTCATGGTGTATAATCCGTTTTATATTTTGCTGGCTTCAGTTTGTTAATATTCTGTTAGGGATTGTTGAGTATTCACGAGAAATGTTGGTCTACAGTTTTCTTGCGACATATTTGTTGGACTTTGGTAAAGTAATACTGTTCATCTAATGAGTTAGGAAGACTTCTCTATTTTCTGGGAGAGTTTGTGAAGGATTGGTATTCATCTTCTTTTAAGTATTTGATAGAATATTTCAGTGAAGATAGTTGGTTCTGGGCTTTTCGATGTTGGGAGATTACATATTTCTTCTTGACACAATTTTGGTAATTTTTGTCTTCCTAGGAATTTTTCCATTCCAATTATTATCTAATTTATTGGCAAAAAGTTGTTCAAAATATTCCATAGAAATGCTTTAATTTCTTTCCAAACAATTTAGGAAATTTGTGTCTTTCTTTTGTTGTCTTAGTCTAACTAAAAGCTTTTCAGTTGTCTCAATGTTTTAAAAGAAATAACTTTTAGCTTCATTGTTTTATTTTTCTATTTTTAGGTTTTCTATTTTATTGATTTCTGTGTAATTTTTACTATTGCTTTCTTTTTTATTTTGAGTTTAATTTGCCCTTCTTAGTATTTTAAGTTGGAAATCTAGAATATTGATTTCAAACTTTTTCTCTTTTCAAATATACATGATTTGAAACCATCAGTATCCCTCTAAACATTGTTTTAGCTTCATTCCATAAATTCTGATATTTTCTTTTCATTCATTTATAAAAATATATATTTTTGAATTTCTGTAGAGATTTTGAGACAAGGGTTTTTTTAGTAGAGTATGTTATTTAATCTCCAAATATTTGAGGATTTCCCAAATATCTTTCTGTTGATATCTAATTTAAGTCTTTGAGGATCAAAGAGCATATTTTGTATTACTTTAATCTCTTTAAATTTACTGACACTTATTTTATGGCCTAGCATATAGCCCATCCTAGAGAATGTTTCATGTGACCTTAAAAAGAAAGTACATTGTGGGGTGCCTGGGTGGCTCAATCGGTGAGGCGTTGGACTTGGGCTCCAGTCATGATCTCATGATCTCGTGGTTGGTGAGTTCCAGTCCCGCAGCCCTCTCTCTCTGCCCCTCCCCAACTCACACTGTCTGTCTCTCTCTCTCTCTCTCTCTCTCTCTCTCTCTCTCTCAAAAATAAATAAACGCTAGGGGTGCCTGGGTGGCTCAGTTGGTTAAGCATCTGACTTCAGCTCAGGTCATGATCTCACAGTCCTTGAGTTCGAGCCCCGCGTCGGGCTCTGTGCTGACAGCTCAGAGCCTGGAGCCTGCTTTGGGTTCTGTGTCTCCCTCTCTCTGTCCCTCCCCCTTTCGTGCTCTGTCTCTCTCTTTCTCAAAAATAAATAAACATTAAAAATATTTTTTTGAAAAATAAACACTAAAAAAAAATTAAAAACAAAGAAAGCACATTGTGCTGTGATCAGATAGAACACAACATAAATATCCATGAAGCCAAAATATTGATAATGATGAAAAGAATTGACCCACCCTACCAATATCAATTCTTTTCTATCATTGGGGATTTCTTTCTATGTCTGAGAGCAAAGTACTGAAATTTTATTGTTGAATTGTCTGTTTTTCTTTTCAATTCTATCAGAATTTTACTCATGTGTTGTAGGGCTATATCGTTAGACGCCCATACATTTGTATTTATCATATCTTCCACATATATTGACCTTTAGCAGCATTTCTCGTCATAAAGTCTGTGTTATCCAATACTCCTGTAGCTACTCCGTGTCTCTCATGGTCACTGTTTGCATGGTTGATCCTTTTCTGTTCTTTTAACTCTACCTGTTTGTGTCTTTAAATCTCGAATTAATTTCTTATAGACAGCAGGTAGATGAACCTTGCTCTTTTTTTTTTTAAGTTTGTTTATTTATTTTGAGAGAATGAGGTGGGGGGTTGTGGGGAGCAGAGAAAGGGGCAGAGACAGAATCCCAAGCAGGCTCCACGCTGCCAGCACAGAGCCTGACATGGGGCTCAAACTCAGGAACGGTGAGATCATGACCTGAGCCAAAATCAAGAGATGGTTGTCAACAGACTGAGTCACCCAGGCACCCCTGAATCTTGTTTTTTTATCTAGTCTTGCAATCACTGCTTTTTCATTGGAAGAATAGTCCATTTATATGTAGTATAATTACTGTTGTGATTTAATTTACATCACATTTAGTTTTAATATGTCTCATGTCTTTTTGTTATCCTATTTCTCCTTTCCTGCCATGTTATCATACACACACACACACACACACACACACACACATATACATATATGCACACACATACCTACACACACACACACATATATTTGATATAATGGCATATATAATTTGCTACATAGTACAATGTATGCAACATTATATACATGTATACTTGGTGTTATTTACAAGTATATTTGGTTTTATAGATATATATGTATATATATACACACATATGGTATTACATATATTTGGTTATATATGTATCTTTCATACTTATATGAAAGATAAGATCATAGGGAAAAAGAAACAGTAACAAAAGAACGATGAATAACAATATGTCAAATACCAATACGGCTGATATATATTTCTATCTAGCACCATTTTTTATTTCCCCATTGATTTATGTACATACATTTAGTTATATTCTATGGATCACAAATTCATTATTACGTTTAGATTAATTGTTGTAAGACACAGAAATTTTGTTACACTATAGCTTTATTTCCGTCTCCCTTATTTTTACTATTACTGTCCTATGTTTTGTATCAACATCCCTTATAAATCCAACAATGATGGGCTGTGATTATGTTTTATGCAATCTTGTGCCATTTGAAGAACTGAAATAAAAGCAGAAAAATATATATGGGCTTATATTTCTACCCACGTATTTATCCTTTCAGGTGCTCTTAATTTCTTGCTGTGGGTTTGAGAATTCACTGATGTCTGAGGTCATTACTTTTAACCTGAAGGACTACCTTTTGTGTTTTTTATAAAATTGGTCTTTGTTTATCTGACTTATTTTACTAAGGCAGATTTTCTTTTCTAGTATAATTAGAAATAACTAATATGTCTTAATTGCAGTACACAAATATTGAGATGTTTTATTTTTATTAAAATAGTTTCTAATTTCCCTTGTGATCTCATCCTTGACCCATAAATTACTTAGAAGTCTGACTTCTGGATTTTTGGCTTTTCTTACATGTTTTCTTTTGAATGACTTCAAATTTCATCCTTTTGTGAGCTGAGGATGCACTGTATATAATGTTGATCCTTTTAAATTTAACAAGAATTGTCTTATATCCCAATTTGTGATTTATTATAGGGACTCTACTATGTGTTCTTGAAAAGAAAGTTTATAATACACCTGTTGGATATGATGACTGAAATGTCAATTAGAACAAGGTATTTGATAGTAGTTTTCAGATATTCTGTTTTCTTACTGATTTTTTCTGATCTATTGATTCATGAAAAGAGACATTTGTTAAAATCTTCTACAGTGGTTGTAAAATGTTCTGTGTCCCTTTGTCATTTTTTTTTTTTTTTGCTTTTTGTAATTTCAGGCTATATAATTTTAAGAAATTTTTAATGTTTCCTTATTTTTGAGAGAGAAAGAGAGAGAGACAGAGCATGAGCAGGGAAGGGGCAGAGAGAGAGGGGGACACCGAATCTGAAGCAGGCTCCAGGCTCCGAGCTGTCTGCACGGGGCTCAAACTCACCATGAACTGCGAGATCATGACCTGACCTTAACCGACTGAGCCACCCAGGGACCCTGAGGCTATATTATTAAGAACATATACATTGATAGTTTTTGTCTTCCTCATAAATTGTCCATTTTATCACATCAAAATATTTCTTTTTATGCTATTGAAATATTTCTTTTTATCTCTGGTAGTACTCTTTTCACTGGCTTTATTTTATCTGTTGTTAAGATAGCCAGTCTAGCCTTTTAATGCTTACTGTTATCATGACATGTATTTTTTCCAGGCATTTACTCTCACTAGGGCACTGGTGTGTTTAAAATGTGTTTCTTATAGGCAGCATGTAGTGACATCTTTCTTTCTAAGTATTCTGTCAGTAGTTCCTTTCTGGCTTTTTTTTTTTTTTTTTTTTTTTTTTTTTGTAATTAGAGTAGTTAAACCATTAACATTTAATACAGTCATTGATATGGTTGGGTTTCTATCCGTGATTCTATTCTTTTTTTTTTTCATATTCCATCCGTTTTTGTATTCTTCCTTTTCTTTCTTCTTTTGAATCATTTGAAGATTTAGAAAATATTTTATTTTATTTTATTTTATTTTATTTTATTTTATTGATTGGGCATTTGTACATATCTCTGTGTTACTTTCAGTGATTGCTCTAGAGATTTCAATAGGCACACTTAATCTTTATGCTTAATATTGTACCACTTTATGTAAATTGAAATCTTGGCAACTGTATCAATTCCTTTCCTCTCCCCCCCCCACTCTGATCTTCATCTTCTATTGTCATATGAACTACTTCTGTATACGTCAAATGTTAATCCAACAATATATATATAAAACAATATATAATATATATCTAACAATATATAATGACTTTAACAGCCATATGTGTGTGTGTGTGTGTGTGTGTGTGTGTGTGTGTGTGTGTGTTATTCAAGAGGATAAAGTTAGTCTTTTATATTTACCCCAATATCAGTCATTTCTGTTGCCTTACTCTTATTCCTAAATGTTCACATTTCTGTATCATTTCTCTTTAGCTGGAAGAAATTCCTTTAGCATTTCTGGTAAAGCAGATCTACTGAGTATAAAACTTCTTTCTTTCTTTCATTTTAAACTTTCTGTATTTCACGTTCCATTCTGAAGAATATTTTAACTGGAAATAGAAATCTGAGTTGACAGTTCTTTCTCTCAGTGATTTAAAGATATTTAAAGAGAAATCCATGTGTATTCAATTTGTTCTTCCACTATATGTAATGTCTTCTTTCTAGCTACGTTCAAGACTTTGTCTTCTTTGGTTGTGAGCTGATTTTAATGTATGTAAGCATGATTTTCTTTGATTTTGTCCAGGCTGGAATTTGCCAATTTTCCATCTGTAAATATTTGTCCTTCACAGAATTTAAGACGTTACCAACTATTACTGCCTCAAATGTATTTTTTTTTCAGCCTTGATCATCCCGTCTCCTTCTGAGCTCCAATTACAAGTATGATCGACCTCTGATGCTGTTCAACAAACACTTGAGTCTCTGTCCATTTTTTTTTTCAATCTTTTCTCCCTCTATATTTAGGCTAATTCCTACCGATACATCTTTAAGTTTATTTATTCTTTCTTCTGTTATCACCATTCTGTTAATGGGCCCACTTAGTCATTTTTAATTTCTTATATTAAAGTTTTCAGTTCTAAAATTCACATTTAGTTCTTTGTAGAGTTTCTATTTCTGTTGGCAATTTCTCATTGTTATCACTCAATCAAGTGTGGTTTTCTTCACATATAAACAATAAAACCTTCTTGAAAACATTTGATATTTCCAACTTTGCGTTAATCTCAAGCTTGGCATACATTTATTTTTGTCTTTGACAGTTTATCACATCCCACTGTATCTTTTTTGTTATTATTGCTATTTCTTTTGTTTATGTATCAATTAATATTTGATCATACTCTGGACATTTTGTGAAGGTTAAGCTGTTGGATGTTGGATTTTGTTAAAGGCTTCCAGAAAATTTTTCTGCCTTGCTTGTAGCAGGCAATCAGTCTAGTTAGGTTTCAGTTGTGAGTTGTGTCTTCTCTTCTGTGGAAAGTGGTTCACTTCTCAAGTTAGTTCTCAAAGTCTTTGCTATGCTGATCTCTGTCTGCCGTATGCGTGACGAGCTCAGAAGTCAGACAGGTACTGGTGCTTCAAGTATCCTGGGCTGCAAGGTGGTTCAATTCAGTTCTACAAACCTTCACCATTTTCATTTGGTATTTATTCCACATGTATGCTCCTTAGAACAATCCTGAAAGATGCGTATGTCATCCAAATATCTTTTTGTTCATCTAAGCCTTAGCTAAGCTGGTGTGGGTCTGTCCCGCACAGATGTAGCTCAAAGCTTATACTAAGACTTATCCATTCTTATGCATAGAATTAGAAGATTCTCTTCTGTCTCTCTCTCAGCATCCATCCCCCAATAATCCTCGAAAACCTCCTTTTCCTGGCTCCACTGGCCAGAAACACAGTTTCTCTCAAAGTTTTGGCCGAGACGCCATTGCTGCCGCCGTGCTAGTGGCTTGACTGGAGGCATAAAAAGGGGAACGATGATAAGAAAAAGAGTGACCATTCCAAAAAACGCATGTCTGTGCAGTCACTTTGTCAAGTTTCAGATGTACTAGACCTCTTTTCGTTTACTTTTCAGAGTCCTCAGGTAGCTACTTGTGTATTTTGTGCATATCATTTAGATGCAATTAGTGGAAGGGATGGGCTAACATGGACCTTCATCACCATGCTTGTACCTTCTCATCTGCCCCACGACATAACATTTTTAAATAAGAGAAGTTAGTTGGTTGCTATATGGGAAATATATATGACAACAGAGCAGCTCTTGAATGATGTCATTTAGATGAAAGCCAAAGGTGGCTTGAACTAAGATAGAGACACTGGGATAGCAAACAACGTGGATTAAGAGGAAGAACTGATGGAACACCTGGGTGGCTCAGTTGGCTGAACACCCAGCTCTTGATTTTGGCTCAGGTCATGATCTCATGGTTCATGGGATAAAGAGCTCTCTCTTTCTCTCTCTTTCTCTCTTTACCCCTCCCCAGCTTACATGTGCTCTCTGTCTTGCTCTCTCCCTCAAAATTAATAAATAAAGTTAAAACAAAACAAAACAAGCATGATTTGATATGAAGGGGGGCCGGAGGAAGAGCCAGGGATGAAAGCCCTGTTCCGACTTATTTTGCTATATATTTGGCAAGTCCCTTCAATGAAATGGGGAGAAAAGAAATAATTTGGGGACGGGTACAAGGTAAAAGTTTCAACTTGGATATCTTAAGTTTGGGCGTCCATGGGGCATCATATTGAGAATATTTAGTAAGCAGTTGATAGAAACACTAGCATAAAACAGGTGCTCCATACATATGATGAACAAATTAAATTAAAATTTACCTTTAACAGAAAAGTGCTATGAGACTATCTTGGACTCTGAACATAAGCTATTATATATTTTATTTCCCCTCTGCTTTATCTAGCCACGAAACATTTGATTAACTACTGGAGTTATTGACATTTTACTTCTCACCACCGCCATCAGTCATAACTTAGGATTTAAATATTACAAATGGACTCGACAGACTAGTGGAGACATGGCCACTTTGGTTCCACCCTGGTGCCTCTTTTTCTCAACTTTAAGACTCTGAGGATTTCCTAGATGAGAAGATACAGAATTACTACCTCCTTGTAGTTTTGTCGTAAACGCTAATATGATACTTTCTGATTGATTCAAATATTACATTTCCAATGGGCTGATAAAGGGATCTAGTTACCAAAACTGCATCTGCCTACCGCAGAAAGTAAGGTAGCAGCTAATAATCGTTAATAATATCTGGAGGCAAAAAAAAAATGGGTCTGCTAAATGGAAGGGGCAGGAAGAAAGGACTGATATTTAATGAGTCATTTCAAGTGCTAGCTTATTCATAGCTGTTATCACACTCGAGCTTCATATAATCCCTTCAGATAGGTATTATTAGATCTACTTTGAAAGTCGAGCAATTGAGACTGAGAAAGTGGAACCTAGCCCAAGATGACGTAGCTGGTGATCAACAGAGTCTAAGCTCAGGCTTACGCTAGATGACCTTCATAGCAGGTGTTGAAAGATATTTGAAGATAGCCTTCTCTTGTCTATGTTAGCCTAAAACATTGAATATTTCAATAAATAACTTGGAAATTTGCAAATCATTTAGGTATTCCAATCTTTGGGTCCCATAAAAATCTGAAGGGTAAAGTAGGATTTTAAGATTACAAGAAATGGAAGCCATGCCTCCAATCACTTATGATTAATCAGTCTCATAGCTCTTTTGGCTGGAGGAAACATTTTCTCACATTCAAGTTTGTCCAAACATGTCAGCATGTCAGGACTGGTTGTTGTTGTTGTTGTTGTCATCGTTTAGATCCTACTAAAAATATCAAGCCAGGCAACTGTGTTTAAGGCCTAATAGTAAGGACCAACATTCTGTGCTGCCTTGACATCTGGGGAAACCGGGAGAGCCTTGAATGGCCTAACCACAAGTTTTTCCCCTCATTCTTCTCCCACAGTTAAGGTCCCCTGGCTAAACAACCTTCCAACCCTGTCAAAAGGACCAGGCACAGTTCCCACTTACCTCCGACTATGTCTGAGTAGTTCCTTGTCTTTGAATAGTTCCATAGGAAATTATTATAATTATTAGATTATGATGATGATGATTATAATTATTACAATTCCCTGTGGAATTCTACAAACAAGCGATCATATCCTCCTGTGGAAACTGGGGGGTCACCTGACCCTCTTGATACTAAAAAGAGTGCCTCCCACAGACCCGCTTTATCTTTCTTTTTATCTTTTATTTTTAGAGAGAGAGAGAGAGTGTGTGAGTGGGGGAGATGGGCAGAGGGAGAGAGAGAGAATCTTAAGCTGGGTCCATGCTCCGTGCTAAGCCTGGCACGGGGCTCAATCCCACCACCCTGGCATCATGACCGGGGTGAAATCAAGAGTCAGACACTCAACCAACTGAGCCACCCAGAGGCCCCAGCCCTGCTTTTTCACTCTGTCTGGAGCACAATCCCCTTGTGGCCCCGTGCGGAACGCAGCGAGTATATGTGACTAACGGAATACTCTCAGTCTCAGCTGCCTGGTTGTCAAGTGTCTTATGTTGGTCATTCTCATAAGCTTAGGGTGGAACTCCCTCCTTCGCCAATGAAACAAACAGGAAGTGATTGAGACATTATCAGCAAAGAATAATCCTTGTGAAGTAAGGATTTTGATTTATAATTCAGTTCAACCCAAGAGCCGCTCAGGTGGTCAGAGAAGCCCTGAGCCTTGCTAACACCAAAAGTGGTCCCTTATTTCAGTGGTGTCCTGAATAAGAAGTCAGAAGACTATGGATAAATGACTTCAGGATGCCCTGCCTTGTTTCACGACACCTACCTTGTGAGTAGAAAAGGAGAGCTAGAAACCTGGAATCTGGAGCATTACCTTGTGGGATAATATAGCACAGTGGCTAATGGTGCAGACTCAGGAACTGGATTAACCTAAGTTCAAATCCTAGCCCCCTACATGTATAGACTTGGCGGTAACTGGGCAAATTAATTAACCTCTGTGACTAATTTTCATCAATTATGTTGTAAAGAAATAATCGTATCTATTGATATAATGGTACATATTGCGTAGGTTGTATGAGTTTAAGTAAATAAAGTAACCTGTCACAACACTTGCTTTTTGGTAAATGTTGTCTTATTTTTTTTTAATTTTTTTAAAGGTTTATTTATTTTCGAGAGAGAGAGAGAGAGACAGAGTGCAAGTGGGAGAGGGGCACAGAGAGAGGGAGACACAGAATCGGAAGCAGGCTCCAGGCTCCGAGCTGTCAGCACAGAGCCCGACGTGGGGCTCGAACTCACAAACCGTGAGATCATGACCTGAGCTGAAGTCGGACGCTCAACTGACTGAGCCACCCGGGGGACCCAGTAAGTGTCTTATTAGTGACACCAGTATTGCTATCAGGAATAGTATTAAAATTAAATTTATTAGGTTACTAGTATGTTGAAGCACATGAAATTAACACTTTTTAGGTAAAAATGAGGTAAAATACAGGCAATTTCTTTTTTTTTTTTTTGATGGGATATAATTTATATACAATGTGATGTTAGTTTCAGGCATACAACCTAATTTGTGCACACTGTGAAATGATCACTACAGTAAGTAGCCAACAGCCATCACCACCCATGACAAGTATTTTCGTTGTGATGAGAACTTTTAAGATCTACTCTCCTCGCAACTTTCAAATACGCAGTACAGTGTTATTAACTGTAGTTTCTATGCTATGAGTTATATAACTGTGACTTATTTATTTTCTGACTGGAAGTTTGTACCTTTGGATCTCCCTCACCCATTTCACCCACCACACCCCCCAGCCTCTGGCAACAACCAATCTCTTTTCAGTATCTATGAATTCAGGTTTTGGAATTTTTTTGTTTGTTAGCTTTTTGATTCCACGCGTAAGTTAGACCGTAAAGTATTTATCTTTTTCTGTTCTACGTATTTCATTCAGCATAATGCCCTCAAGGTCAATCCATGTTATTGACATAATAAGATACCTTTTTTTTCCCCATATCCGAGTATTATTCCATTCTCTATATGCGTACACCACATTTTCTTTTTCCATTCATCCACTGATGGACATTAGGTTGTTCCATGCCTTGGCTATTGTAAATGATGGTGCAACGAGTATGGGGTTACAAATATGTTTTTGAGTTCGTATTTTCATTTCCTTCAGATAAATATCCAGACGTAGAATTGCTGGATCACCTGGTAATTCTATTTTTAAGTTTTTGAGGAACCTCCATACTGTTTTCCATAGGGGCTGCACCGATTTACATTCCCACCAATAGTGCACAATGGTTCTCTTTTCTCCATATCGTTGCGAACACTTGTTATTTCTTGTTGTTGTTGTTGTTTTCAATCATAGCTCTGCTGACAGGTGTGCGATAATATCACGTTGTGGTTTTGATTTACAGTTCCCTGATGATGAGTGATGTTGAGCACCTTTTCATGTACATATTGACCATTCATATGGCCTCTTTGGAAAAGTACCTATTCAGGTCCTCCGCCTATGTTTTAATGGGATTTACAAACAATTTCTTAGAGTCAATTTACTTCATCTTCATACTCTTGTTCATAACTGAGAAGGTGACTTCTGAAACGCCAAGATATTACTGATTTCTGACGTTGGAAGCCTGCATTATAACAAATATAATGTATTTCTTCCTAACCACTGATATTCCACCTTACATGATTACATTAATGTTTAGCTCTGCTTAATAGCAGAGAGGCAACAGTTGCATATTACTTAGGAAGAAAGAAGAGGCATTAATACAGAAGGGAATCCTCTCCATTTTCATAAGAATAAAGTTCCACAGCTGCCTCTATCGTCATGTCCTTACAACTCGTGTTCATCCTCTTTTTGCAGGACTTTTTTACTAAGCAGAATCCTGTATTCTTAGTTCTGTCGCCATCTCTGTGGCCTTGGAATTATCTGCTTAGCGTTTTCACATTTTGATTAACCTAGGAGATCTGGGTGCACTGTTCCTTTCTTGAGCTATTGCTGGCTACAGCAGATTCTCTACTGAGAGACATTACTGTAAGAAAACCTTCCTGTGGTATGTTTCCAATTAGATAAAAACAATGCAGCTATACACGGCGGTCCTAGTTTAGCGGGACTTGAATGAGGTGTGGAGAATCGGGGCAGGAGGAATTAAGCATTAGTAAATTCAACTGAGGCACTATTCATCCAAATAATTTGCTAAATAAGACCGAATGTTTTTAAAGTGGCAAAAGCTGATTCAAACTTAGGCAGGAAAAGAATTCATTGGCGCACTAGATGGATGTCCAAGAGAACAGTTAGCTAAATGGTCCGTCAGATGCATGGACTCAACGCATATTGTCAGGGATCTTTGTTTGCATCTACCTGTAAGTTCCCATTTCACTAGAATTGAAGGTTTCTTTCATAGAGTTAGTAAGATAGTCACTGGCCACCACTGGCCATCTTTGGCTCACTAATTCTTGGCTTTAGAATTCCAACATAAATAGGTATTGTCTCCTCCCATTAGCATGAATCAATATCGCAGAAAATTCTGCTGTCCAGCTTAAGTAATATGCTCCTTTCTGGACAAATCTTTGGATCTAAGGAGATAGTTTTATTATTGGCCCAGCTTGGGTCACAAGCCAATAACTGTGGTCAGAAAATATGATCAGAGGTTGTGGAACATCATGAGCGAGGGTGTCCCAGGATCATCTTGGGTGGAGAGGAGTGATTCACCTAAAGAAGAGAGGCTGACAGAATAGAAATAACGTGTCCACCAATTGTCTTCTGATAAGAGTATCTTTTGCAGAGAGATCATATTGTCCTTCCAGAAAACATTTGTCAAATCATCTTGACAGAGCTACATATAACACATTTCTGACTGGTTCCCTTAAAATCATTGGGTAGAAGCTGTGCTCTTTCTCTGGAACAGAATCTAATATTGGAAAATATTTTAAAATCAGAGCCTCTAATAGAATAAGTTTATAGCTTCATTTGCACTGATTTTTTTATGGAAATCCCCCATGTACTTCGACTTGAAAAGCCATGTGTTATTACAGAACCATTTCAAGGGAAGGATCGGACCAAAGGGCTCTTCAGAATGGCTCAGAGCACTACAGTCCTTTCTCAAATTCTGCTGCACCAACTATAATCCTGAATCACATGCAGGACTGTGCAATGCTATTAATTTATACATGTATAGATATTTCTTTTTGATAAAAGAATGAGGAAAGAGGGGTGCCTGGGTGGCGCAGGTGGTTCGGCGTCTGACTTCAGCTCAGGTCACAATCTCGCGGTCCGTGAGTTCGAGCCCCGCGTCGGGCTCTGTGCTGACAGCTCAGAGCCTGGATCCTGCTTCGGATTCTGTGTCTCCCTCTCTCTGTGCCCCTCCCCCACTCACAATCTCTCTCTCTCTCTCTCTCTCTCTCAATGTAAGGATTAAAATGTAAGGATGTAAGGATGTAAGGATTAAAAAAATGTAAGGATTTTTATGTAAGGATTAAATGTAAGGATTAAAAAAATGTAAGGATTAAAAAAGATTAAAAACAAAAAGAATGAGGAAAGAGATTTTTATTCATGTTGTTATCCTGAGCTACTTATCGGACCACGAAAAGGTATTCTGAAGCCTATGGTTGACAGATCCTTACTAACAAACCCTGAAGAGCTGAGATTGAGTTATGTTGACATCTGAAGTCTGGCTTTGAGCTTTTGCACTTGTGGTTATAGGAAAATGTATAAACCAACAAGAGAGTGTTTTAGGCACTACTCTATTCACACTCACACTTTCTCATTTTTTTTACCATCAAAGTTGAAGCTCTGAATCTTGCTGACCTCAGCCCCTACTGTCATAAGTGGAGAGGACAAACCTGTGATAAGGAGTTCTAGAAGCATGATACCATCGTATTAATTAATTAGTCCTGGAGGCGCTCCCTTCACAGTGAAATACTTCAACATAACTATAGAAAAGGCTTACTTCTCGTGTCACTTCACTTCATTATGTGAAGGAAGCGAGAACAGAAAATAGTATGATAAGAGGCCTAAAAGAGGAGTCCCAGCGTGGCACCTTTATGGGGAAAAGAGATAACTTTGGATGGGAGGAGGTTAGAATGTGAGAGGCAAGCGGTAGGAAATGACCCTATAGTCCAGCATCAACTAATCTTCTTAAATTTACAAACTCATTTTGTACTCTTCATCCTTTTTGCATGCTATAGTACAAAATGTATTTCTAAGTAAAATAAGCATTTCCTTTTGGATGAGGGTATTTTTGAAATTTATGGGAAGTTTTATTTGACACAATCTCTAATGATACTTACAATATAAGTGTAGTAACTACAAAGCATGATGGGTATCTTAGAGCAGGTTCCTGGAAAGATTTTATACGGAAAAATGATTGAGAAGTGCCCTTAGCATCAACTCTTGTAGAGAAAGGAAGGAAGTAGGATTGTGCCGAGGGATAAATGCAATTTGGAAGGCATCAACCCAATTCCAAGATCCCCTGGAGAGTTTTAGAGGTGGATCATCGCTTGGAAATTGCCTGCCTTGAGGCAAAAAGGCTGAACTTTTGGCCTCTGTATTACCAGTCATGGGGCTGTGCTTCCATTAGGGGAAAAATTACAAATCTGGGCTAGGGAGTTCTTTTCAGCTAAGGGCAATTCCTAAAAATGGAATCAACTGAGAGCTGTTAGCCACAATGTTTCTAATTGGTAGGGGAAGGAGTGACTTAGTTCTGAAGGATGAATGTGTGTGGTCCACCATAATATCTACTATAGGGGTTAAGAACATGGTTCTGGAGACAAACGATGTAGTTTTATCTACTGCCTCCATATTGTATTATGCATGAATTTGGGTAAGTTAATGAAGTAGTCAGAAGCCTCTATTTTGCCATAGGTCCTACTCAATGAAATAAGATGACTACAGCAGAAGGAGAAGAAAGAGAAGGAGAAGGAGGAGGAGGAGGAGGAGGAGGAGGAGGAGGAGGAGAAGGAGAAGGAGAAGAAGAAGAAAAAGAAGAAGAAGAAGAAGGGGAAGGGGAAAGAGAAGAAGACTATATTTAACGAATAAGTGAACTTTAAAAACTTGTAAGATGTAAAGTTAATATTGTAAGTATTAAAAGATCCGTAGTATTTCTATATACTAACATTAAACAACTAGAAAAAATAAAAAAAAATTCAACTTATAATCACATCAAAAGTACTCATATTAAACACTTTGGAATAACTCTAACAAAAAGTAAACAAAAACCTCTATACTGAAAACTACAGAACAGTATCGAGAGAACTTGGAAAAAGATACAAATAAACGGAGAGATGTATCATGCCAATTCTCCCTAACTTGATCTAAATATTTAATGCAATTCCTACCAAAAAGATATTTTGAAAAAATAAGCAACTGTATTCTAAAATACATGATCAAGAAAAACACATTTTAAAAAGAACAAAATTGGACAACTGACCCAATCTGATTTCAAAGCTTACTCTACAGCTATGATAGTAATGGATCCATAATCAATTTTTGGCTATGACAAGTCAAACTAATTGGGAAAGAAAAATCTGGATATCCATATGATTTCTTTTTCAAGCTATGGTGCATGTGGGCACGCACTGGCGAACACACACCCACACACACACACTCTCTCTCTCTCTTTCACACACACACACACACACACACACACACATTTCACAATGAATCATAGACCTAAACATGAAACTCAGACACAAACAGATTCTAATATAAAACAGTAAAATATCGGGGCTCCTGGTGGCCCAGTTGGTTAGGCAGCCGACTTCAGCTCAGGTCATGATCTTGTGGTCTGTGGGTTCGTGCCTCGTGCCAGGCTCTGTGCTGGCAGCTCAGAACCTGGAGCCTGCTTCCGATTCTGTGTCTCCCTCTCTCTCTGACCGTCCCCCACTGGCACTCTCTGTCTGTCTCTTTCTCAAATAATAAACATTAAAAAAAACAGTAAAATATCTACATGGTTTTGATAGAATTTTCTTGGACATGCTATATAAAGCACTAACCCATATGAAAAAATAAGTTATAAAATTGGACTTCATCAATTAAAAACACTTAATTTTCAAAAGACCATGAGAAAGCAAACAGAGAGGCCATACACTGGTAAAACATATTCTCATATGTATCTGACAAAGGTCTTGTATCCAGAATATGTAAAGACTTCCTACAAAAGCAACCAATTTATTTTTTTTATTTTTTTTAATTTTTTAAAAATTTTTTTTTCAACATTTTTTATTTATTTTTGGGACAGAGAGAGACAGAGCATGAACGGGGGAGGGGCAGAGAGAGAGGGAGACACAGAATCGGAAACAGGCTCCAGGCTCCGAGCCATCAGCCCAGAGCCTGACGCGGGGCTCGAACTCACAGACCGCGAGATCGTGACCTGGCTGAAGTCGGACGCTTAACAGACTGCACCACCCAGGCGCCCCGAAAAGCAACCAATTTAAAAATGGGCAGGGGCGCCTGGGTGGCGCAGTCGGTTAAGCGTCCGACTTCAGCCAGGTCACGATCTCGCGGTCTGTGAGTTCGAGCCCCGCGTCAGACTCTGGGCTGATGGCTCGGAGCCTGGAGCCTGTTTCCGATTCTGTGTCTCCCTCTCTCTCTGCCCCTCCCCCGTTCATGCTCTGTCTCTCTCTGTCCCAAAAATAAATAAAAAACGTTGAAAAAAAATTAAAAAAAAAAAAAAAGGGCAAAGTACACGAACAGATACTTCACATGTTACCGGGCACTCAGCATCATTAGTCACAAAGGCAAATGCAATTCACAATGACAACACTAAATGATGCCAAGGATATGGAACTGCATTGCAGGAGGAAATTTAAAATGACAATACCCTCCAGGGAACTGTTTGGTAGCTTCTAATACCCAAAGACCCAGAAGTTCTAGTTCTACACATTCACCCAAGAAAACTTAAAATGTATTTCTAAACTGTCAAAAAGAATCTTCATAGCAAACTCATTCTCGATAGCCCCACACTGGAAACAACTCACATGTTTCATAACGGGATAATGGTGAAACGACTTGTGGTATATCCAAAGAGCGAACACTTGCCATAGAAAGGAATGAGCTACAGTGCATGGAATAGCATGGATGAGTCTTCAAAATGTCATGTTACGTAAAACACATATTATATATTTTCACTTACATGAATTGTAAGAATAGGCAAAACGAATCTATGGTGATTAAAATAAGGAAGTAGTTTCTTGGGGTGGTATGGAGACCTGGTTGGAAAGAGACCCAAGGGAACCTTTTGAAATGATGTGATTTTTTTTTAAAATTTTTTAACGTTTATTTATTCTAAGACAGAGAGAGACAGAGCATGAACGGGGGAGGGGCAGAGAGAGACGGAGACACAGAATCGGAAGCGGGCTCCAGGCTCCGAGCCATCAGCCCAGAGCCCGACGCAGGGCTCGAACTCACGGACCGCGAGATCGTGACCTGAGTTGAAGTCGGACGCTTAACCGACTGAGCCACCCAGGCGCCCCTGAACTGATGTGATTTTATTTTGCGGATGACTAAACAGATGCCTCCAGTTTGTCAAAACTCATCAAACTAAACCCATACATCTATGCATTTTGTTTTCTAATTTATACCTTGGTTATATCTCAAAAGTATCTCGAAACCTCAATGTTTGGTGTGTCTTCCGTTTTGTGTGTAAAATAAACGCCAGCAGGTCTTACCTGTTGTCACAATTTTGGGTTTGGGGAATAACACAGATGACAAGTTTGCCACCAGGTATTGGGGATGCCGTGGATGGACTCCCCCCCAAAAACTACCACCCCACACACAGGGCTGAGGTACTCATTTCTTAACCTGATGAGAGAGTTGACAGGTGAGTTTTATCTCCCAGCAAATACCCTTCCCCGAAGGACACAGTCCATTCCCAGGATTATCCTGTATCAATAGCTAGTAAATGCAGAGGCATAAAAGCCTGTTGCCCCGGCTCAAGACAACTCCTCGGGGCCATCCCAACTCCAGAGTTTCCTGTTTGGTATTGTCTGAGGCAGTTACAATATTATCACAATTACATCACAGCTCAACTTCCCCCCGCTGCTCCGTCCTGTTTCCATTATTCCACACAGTTGTTGATCTCAAGATGCTTCCAAATAAACTTCCTGCATGCCAGTATCCACCTCTCGATCTGTTTCCCGGTAGAGCCAACCTACAACAGTTGGTGCCCAAAGCATCCCAAGAAAACAGACTCTAAAAATGGGATCTGGGAGTGGGGGTGGGGTGGGGGACCGACCTCCTCTGGCTGGCATTGTAAATCCAATCACTCCTGGGAGGTGAGTCCTTGAGGACCTCGCACTGATGGCTTACCTGCTGAAGGGAACGCTTTCGCTGAAACAGTGAAGCAAGTGTTTGAGAATGGTGAGGCCCATTGTCATTGTAAGAACAATGGAATTCGATGGCCAAGGCTAGAGGCCACCAAGGCTTTGGAGAAAGACAGTGAGATGCTGCAGGTGATTAACGAATCATTAAAGGTCCAAAGTGAAAGCCAGAGACCTCTGACAAATTACAAAAGATTCTCCTATGTAGTTGCTGGACGAAAGCACGGAGAACCAGACCTGAAACTTAATGTTATGAGTAGTGGGACCCCAGATAGGGTGTAGGGTTGAATTCTCAGCTCTGACAGATCTAGTACCAAAAAAAAAAAAAAAAAAGTGGGAGAGGTTGCTGCGATTGGGATGGAGTGAGACCCTAAGAATTAAGATAGGGACGTCTGAGGTTTTTCATCAAAAACCTTGAATCTCCTGATCCGCCGAACCCCCTGTAGGCCAATGCAAATAGTCTCCTCCTCCCTGTGAACAGCTAGAACTCCCTTCTTTCATGGAGACTATACAGAATTTTCTGCCCTGCAGAACAACCATGTGTCCCCTTCAGGATCTGCTTATGATTCGTTTTTAGCCATTAGACCACTAACAAGAGATAAAACACGATGATACCTAGCCAGCAAACTGCCGAGCCTGCCAAGAGAGGAAACGAATTTGCTATAGGACCATAAGACAGAAGCCGGGAGATTATATATGGAACCAGACTCACAGGAGACTGAAGTAAGCCGAGCAGAATGTAAGTTTGCACAGAGAGAGTTTGACAAAATGGGAACGCCACCAGGAATATAACATATAATACTCTGGCAAAGACCTTGGGTGGGAATTTTAACACAGTGTTAGGACGTCTCTTAGAAGCTTGGGGAAATCAATGACCCTCCGTAGGTTAAATAGAAGTGTCACAACGGCCATCGTAGACCAGGTAAAAAGGAATCCAAAGGCTCAGAGAAAGCACATGTTAGAGTTGGTGTCCTAGATAAGACTGGAAGACCTGCCAACTGACTATATTCTGCTGGTGACACTACAGGTCACCCTGCCCATGTAACTGCCAAGCGACGCATTTGATGAGAGGGGCACCAGAATTGCCGGTGGCTGAGGGCGGGCCAGTATTGACAGGAGAAGACCCTATTTGGAAATAGTTTGGGAAGAGAGAATTCAGAAATAGTTGAGAATCAGTGGCAGCACTTATATATTCAAAGTTTTCTCGGGGCACCTGGGTGGCACAGTCAGTTGGTTAGGTGTCCGACTTGGGCTCAGGTCATGATCTCACCGTTCTGGGTTCGAGCCCCGCGTCGGGCTCTGCGCTGACAGCTCGGAGCCGGGAGCCTGCTTCGGATTCTGTGTCTCCCTCTCTCTGTCCCTGCCTCGCTGGCACTCTGTCTCTCAAAACTAAATAGAAACGTTAACAATATTTAAAAAAAAAAAAAAGAAAATAGGAGTTTTCTTGCTCCCTTTACAAAGTAAGCCATTTACCTGGGTAGCAAAAGGAAGTATCCAAACATTGATTGTGAGAGCTTTTGGACAAGGTATCTGAACTGATAGTGATATTTAGAAATCCAGAGAATCGTCATCGACACTCTATTAGTGTGGTTGTGGACGGGAACCAGGTAGCGAATGAAGTCCGGCATCACCCCCACCCAATGACAAAAGCAAACAAATAAACAAAAGGCTGACAGGTTCACAAAGTCCAGAGAAGGGAAGAACTTTGAAGCAGACACAATCTGTGGTACAAGCACCCTGGGCACTTGAGCCATGACGTCTGGAACAAACTATGGTATTAGATGTGTCAGTGATGAGAAACTACGCAAACACAGCACTAAGTAGGGAGAGAAATCGCCACCGTCTTGGCAGGGTAATTGACACTAGTCCTCAGAACGAGATAGAGGCTGCATTTATACGGGGGGTGGGGGGGGGGAGAAAAAGAAGTTCAGTCACTATTTGGGCATCTCTTACTATTCTTGTGCTTAATTTTGACGGTAAATGGGTACATACGTCCCCTACATAGCAGACGTAGCCTGAGAAGGACGTGGTGACCAGGGGCTCACCTCCTTTATAAATAAGAATCTTTTCACCCACTCCCTAGGTAAGCTACCTAGACGAGCAAGGGCGTCATGCTACAAGGAAGGCAACCTAGAATGGATAGTTGAAAAAAGAAGTCATAAGTATTGATTGCAGCCTCAGGAGCAGCTTCAGTAGGGGGGGGGGGTCAGTATGTCTTCTCATACATTTCCTCAGGAAAGGAGGCCACCATCATTCTCAAGAAGGTGAGCCCCGAATTTATATGAAGCAAGTAAATCTTAGTAGTACAAAGGATGGATTGTAATAAACACCGTGAGATGCCAACCACGTCCCCCAGGATTGAAACACTTCTGTTTCGCCAGCTATTGAGAGGGCCGGTGACTTTCATCTTGTGCCTGAAACATGACCACATCTCCACCCAGTGAGTTCCCTGGATGAGAGACGGCTGTTTCATCGACGTTCATGTGTCCTTCCTTGGAGTAACTCACCTACGTATCTGATCCATATAAAAAATCCCAGCTCTTTGCTTCGGTTTTGGGCAACTCTGCAGGCCGATCCCAGCCCAGGGGAGCCCTGTGGTACAAACACACGACAGTCTGATTTTTTTTCCCCCCTGTCAAATCTTAATTTCTTCACTCCCCCAAAAGTGTGGATCCTGAGAGCATGTCCCCAAATCTCTGCCGCATGATTTCCTGGGAAATCTGACTCGTGACATAAAATTATGCCCCGAATAAGCCCTAAGTTACTAGCTATCATTGCGTAATTGATCCACCTGGACTTGACTGGGTACCAGCAGAAAATAATTTTATTCTCTACTCGCCACCTGCTTTGAAGACGAGTTCTCTGCTCCTAGATGACGTATCATCAGCTCTTGAGGATTTCCAGCGCTCTTTAATCACAGAGTAGACTTATTTCGGGAAGTAAAACACTCTTCCTCTCTTGGCTCTCTTCACGTCTCCAAGTGGTTTTCCCAGGTGATGTGTCTTTCAGAAGGTTCCGGCAAACATCCTCCCAAAGGACTCATATTTGGTACTTGTGAAACCCATGCCATCACAGTCCTCTACACAAGTGGAAGAGGGTCCCTGACATCGCCTTTGGATTCCAACAGGTGACGAGAGGCACCACGAAATTCCAAGAAGAAGGCCATTTGAAGGTTTTTCTCTCGCTTAGTCAAAGGTACAAAAAAACCCACCTTTCTCCACTGCCTGAAGGTAAGCTCCTGCTTTGTCTCACCAACGTATACTTTTATGGGCTGGAGGCGGGTTATCAGTAATTCTGGCCGAATAAGTTGTGGTACATCCTGTTACAGTAAACCAACTCTTCCCTTTAGACTGGGAGCCTTCTTGGAATATTATATTGTTCTCAACCATGGGGGCCCTGGCCATAAAAAGGAGACCAAAAGATCCCTCTTTAGCATCATATTATAATTATTATTAAAAGTAATTCTATGTAAAGATAAACGTCCACGATTTCTCAGAAAGCAAATGCCACTCTCGTTATTTACCTGAACGTTCATTATGGGAAAAGTTGTTAACAAATGATTTCAGGAGTTCCGGAAGATGGCGGCGTAGGAGGACGCTGGGCTCACCGCGCGTCCTGCTGATCACTTAGATTCCACCTACACCTGCCTAAAGAACCCAGAAAACCGCCAGAGGATTAGCAGAACGGAGTCTCCGGAGCCAAGCGCAGACGAGAGGCCCACGGAAGAGGGTAGGAAGGGCGGCGAGGCGGTGCGCGCTCCACGGACTGGCGGGAGGGAGCCTGGGCGGAGGGGCGGCTCGCCGGCCAAGCAGAGCCCCCGAGTCGGGCTGGCAAAAGCGGAGGGGCCGGACGGACTGTGTTCCGACAGCAAGCGCGACTTAGCATCTGGGAGGTCAGAAGTTAACAGCTCTGCTCAGAAAGCGGGAAGGCTGGAGGACAAAGGGAGGGAGAGCTGCTGAGCCCCCGGACGCAGAGCTCAGCTTGGCGGGGAACAAAGGCGCTCGCCAGCGCCATCTCCCCCGCCCATCCCCCAGCCAAAATCCCAAAGAGAACCAGTTCCTGCCAGGGAACTTGCTCGCTCCGCGCAAACACCCAACTCTGTGCTTCTGCGGAGCCAAACCTCCGGCAGCGGATCTGACTCCCTCCCGCTGCCACAGGGCCCCTCCTGAAGTGGATCACCTAAGGAGAAGCGAGCTAAGCCTGCCCCTCCCGCCCCCGTGCACCTTGCCTACCCACCCCAGCTAATACGCCAGCTCCCCAGCACCACAAGCCTGGCAGTGTGCAAGTAGACCAGACGGGCCACACCACCCCACAGTGAATCCCGCCCCTAGGAGAGGGGAAGAGAAGGCACACACCAGTCTGACTGTGGCCCCAGCGGTGGGCTGGGGGCAGACATCAGGTCGGACTGCGGCCCCGCCCACCAACTCCAGTTATACACCACAGCACGGGGGAAGTGCCCTGCAGGTCCTCACCACTCCAGGGACTATCCAAAATGACCAAACGGAAGAATTCCCCTCAGAAGAATCTCCAGGAAATAACAACAGCTAATGAACTGATCAAAAAGGATTTAAATAATATAACAGAAAGTGAATTTAGAATAATAGTCATAAAATTAATCGCTGGGCTTGAAAACAGTATACAGGACAGCAGAGAATCTCTTGCTACAGAGATCAAGGGACTAAGGAACAGTCACGAGGAGCTGAAAAACGCTTTAAACGAAATGCAAAACAAAATGGAAACCACGACGGCTCGGATTGAAGAGGCAGAGGAGAGAATAGGTGAACTAGAAGATAAAGTTATGGAGAAAGAGGAAGCTGAAAGAAAGAGAGATAAAAAAATCCAGGAGTATGAGGGGAAAATTAGAGAACTAAGTGATACACTAAAAAGAAATAATATACGCATAATTGGTATCCCAGAGGAGGAAGAGAGAGGGAAAGGTGCTGAAGGGGTACTTGAAGAAATTATAGCTGAGAACTTCCCTGAACTGGGGAAGGAAAAAGGCATTGAAATCCAAGAGGCACAGAGAACTCCCTTCAGACGTAACTTGAATCGATCTTCTGCACGACATATCATAGTGAAACTGGCAAAATACAAGGATAAAGAGAAAATTCTGAAAGCAGCAAGGGATAAACGTGCCCTCACATATAAAGGGAGACCTATAAGACTCGTGACTGATCTCTCCTTTGAAACTTGGCAGGCCAGAAAGGCTTGGCACGATATCTTCAGTGTGCTAAACAGAAAAAATATGCAGCCGAGAATCCTTTATCCAGCAAGTCTGTCATTTAGAATAGAAGGAGAGATAAAGGTCTTCCCAAACAAACAAAAACTGAAGGAATTTGTCACCACGAAACCAGCCCTACAAGAGATCCTAAGGGGGATCCTGTGAGACAAAGTACCAGAGACATCACTACAAGCATAAAACATACAGACATCACAATGACTCTAAACCCGTATCTTTCTATAATAACACTGAATGTAAATGGATTAAATGCGCCAACCAAAAGACATAGGGTATCAGAATGGATAAAAAAACAAGACCCATCTATTTGCTGTCTACAAGAGACTCATTTGAGATCTGAGGACACCTTTAGATTGAGAGTGAGGGGATGGAGAACTATTTATCATGCTACTGGAAGCCAAAAGAAAGCTGGAGTAGCCATACTTATATCAGACAAACTAGACTTTAAATTAAAGGCTGTAACAAGAGATGAAGAAGGGCATTATATAATAATTACAGGGTCTATCCATCAGGAAGAGCTAACAATTATAAATGTCTATGCGCCAAATACCGGAGCCCCCAGATATATAAAACAGTTACTCATAAACATAAGCAACCTTATTGATAAGAATGTGGTCATTGCAGGGGACTTTAACACCCCACTTACAGAAATGGATAGATCATCTAGACACACAGTCAATAAAGAAACAAGGGCCCTGAATGATACATTGGATCAGATGGACTTGACAGATATATTTAGAACTCTGCATCCCAAAGCAACAGAATATACTTTCTTCTCGAGTGCACATGGAACATTCTCCAAGATAGATCATATACTGGGTCACAAAACAGCCCTTCATAAGTTTACAAGAATTGAAATTATACCATGCATACTTTCAGACCACAATGCTATGAAGCTTGAAATCAACCACAGGAAAAAGTCTGGAAAACCTCCAAAAGCATGGAGGTTAAAGAACACCCTACTAACGAATGAGTGGGTCAACCAGGCAATTAGAGAAGAAATTAAAAAATATATGGAAACAAACGAAAATGAAAATACAACAATCCAAACGCTTTGGGACGCAGCGAAGGCAGTCCTGAGAGGAAAATACATTGCAATCCAGGCCTATCTCAAGAAACAAGAAAAATCCCAAATACAAAATCTAACAGCACACCTAAAGGAAATAGAAGCAGAACAGCAAAGGCAGCCTAAACCCAGCAGAAGAAGAGAAATCATAAAGATCAGAGCAGAAATAAACAATATAGAATCTAAAAAAACTGTAGAGCAGATCAACGAAACCAAGAGTTGGTTTTTTGAAAAAATAAACAAAATTGACAAACCTCTAGCCAGGCTTCTCAAAAAGAAAAGGGAGATGACCCAAAAAGATAAAATCATGAATGAAAATGGAATGATTACAACCAATCCCTCAGAGATACAAACAATTATCAGGGAATACTATGAAAAATTATATGCCAACAAATTGGACAACCTGGAAGAAATGGACAAATTCCTAAACACCCACAAACTTCCAAAACTCAATCAGGAGGAAATAGAAAGCTTGAACAGACCCATAACCAGCGAAGAAATTGAATCGGTTATCAAAAATCTCCCAACAAATAAGAGTCCAGGACCAGATGGCTTCCCAGGGGAGTTCTACCAGACGTTTAAAGCAGAGATAATACCTATCCTTCTCAAGCTATTCCAAGAAATAGAAAGGGAAGGAAAACTTCCAGACTCATTCTATGAAGCCAGTATTACTTTGATTCCTAAACCAGACAGAGACCCAGTAAAAAAAGAGAACTACAGGCCAATATCCCTGATGAATATGGATGCAAAAATTCTCAATAAGATACTAGCAAATCGAATTCAACAGCATATAAAAAGAATTATTCACCATGATCAAGTGGGATTCATTCCTGGGATGCAGGGCTGGTTCAACATTCGCAAATCAATCAACGTGATACATCACATTAACAAAAAAAAAGAGAAGAACCATATGATCCTGTCAATCGATGCAGAAAAGGCCTTTGACAAAATCCAGCACCCTTTCTTAATAAAAACCCTTGAGAAAGTCGGGATAGAAGGAACATACTTAAAGATCATAAAAGCCATTTATGAAAAGCCCACAGCTAACATCATCCTCAATGGGGAAAAACTGAGAGCTTTTTCCCTGAGATCAGGAACACGACAGGGATGCCCACTCTCACCGCTGCTGTTTAATATAGTGCTGGAAGTTCTAGCATCAGCAATCAGACAACAAAAGGAAATCAAAGGCATCCAAATTGGCAAAGATGAAGTCAAGCTTTCGCTTTTTGCAGATGACATGATATTATACATGGAAAATCCGATAGACTCCACCAAAAGTCTGCTAGAACTGATACATGAATTCAGCAAAGTTGCCGGATACAAAATCAATGTACAGAAATCAGTTGCATTCTTATACACTAACAATGAAGCAACAGAAAGACAAATAAAGAAACTGATCCCATTCACAATTGCACCAAGAAGCATAAAATACCTAGGAATAAATCTAACCAAAGATGTAAAAGATCTGTATGCTGAAAACTATAGAAAGCTTATGCAGGTAATTGAAGAAGATATAAAGAAATGGAAAGACATTCCCTGCTCATGGATTGGAAGAATAAATATTGTCAAAATGTCAATACTACCCAAAGCTATCTACACATTCAATGCAATCCCAATCAAAATTGCACCAGCATTCTTCTCGAAACTAGAACAAGCAATCCTAAAATTCATATGGAACCACAAAAGGCCCCGAATAGCCAAAGTAATTTTGAAGAAGAAGACCAAAGCAGGAGGCATCACAATCCCAGACTTTAGCCTCTACTACAAAGCTGTCATCATCAAGACAGCATGGTATTGGCATAAAAACAGACACATAGACCAATGGAATCGAATAGAAACCCCAGAACTAGACCCACAAACGTATGGCCAACTCATTTTTGACAAAGCAGGAAAGAACATCCAATGGAAAAAAGACAGTCTCTTTAACAAATGGTGCTGGGAGAACTGGACAGCAACATGCAGAAGGTTGAAACTAGACCACTTTCTCACACCATTCACAAAAATAAACTCAAAATGGATAAAGGACCTGAATGTGAGACAAGAAACCATCAAAACCTTAGAGGAGAAAGCAGGAAAAGACCTCTCTGACCTCAGCCGTAGCAATCTCTTACTCGGCACATCCCCAAAGGCAAGGGAATTAAAAGCAAAAGTGAATTACTGGGACCTTATGAAGATAAAAAGCTTCTGCACAGCAAAGGAAACAACCAACAAAACTAAAAGGCAACCAACGGAATGGGAAAAGATATTTGCAAATGACACATCGGACAAAGGGCTAGTATCCAAAATCTATAAAGAGCTCATCAAACTCCACACCCGAAAAACAAATAACCCAGTGAAGAAATGGGCAGAAAACATGAATAGACACTTCTCTAAAGAAGACATCCGGATGGCCAACAGGCACATGAAAAGATGTTCAACGTCGCTCCTCATCAGGGAAATACAAATCAAAACCACACTCAGATACCACCTCACGCCAGTCAGAGTGGCCAAAATGAAGAAATCAGGAGACTATAGATGCTGGAGAGGATGTGGAGAGACGGGAACCCTCTTGCACTGTTGGTGGGAATGCAAATTGGTGCAGCCGCTCTGGAAAGCAGTGTGGAGGTTCCTCAGAAAATTAAAAATAGACCTACCCTATGACCCAGCAATAGCACTGCTAGGAATTTATCCAAGGGATACAGGAGTACTGATGCATAGGGGCACTTGTACCCCAATGTTTATAGCAGCACTCTCAACAATCGCCAAATTATGGAAAGAGCCTAAATGTCCATCAACTGATGAATGGATAAAGAAATTGTGGTTTATATACACAATGGAATACTATGTGGCAATGAGAAAGAATGAAATATGGCCTTTTGTAGCAACGTGGATGGAACTGGAGAGTGTGATGCTAAGTGAAATAAGCCATACAGAGAAAGACAGATACCATATGGTTTCACTCTTATGTGGATCCTGAGAAACGTAACAGAAACCCATGGGGGAGGGGAAGGGAAAAAAAAAAAAAGAGGTTAGAGTGGGAGAGAGCCAAAGCATAAGAGACTGTTAAAAACTGAGAACAAACTGAGGGTTGATGGGGGGTGGGAGGGAGGGCTGGGTGGGTGATGGGTATTGAGGAGGGCACCTTTTGGGATGAGCACTGGGTGTTGTATGGAAACCAATTTGACAGTAAATTTCATATATTAAAAAATAAATAAATAAATAAATAAATAAATAAATAAACAAAAAAAAAACAAATGATTTCTAAGATGACATATACCACGTATGGGTATTTTTTGTACTGAACGTATAATAAAATGTAGATTGGAAGTGAATTATTTCCCAAAACATAAAAAAGAGATAAAGGGGCTCCTGGGTGACTCAATTCGTTGAGCGTTGGACTCTTGATTTCAGCTCAAGTCATGATCCCAGGGTTGCGGGATCAAGCCCTGCATAGGGCTATATGCTGAGCATGGAACCTGCTTAAGATTCTCTGTTTCTCTCCCTCCACCTCTCATCCCTGGTCTCTCTCTCTCTCTGTCTCTATAAAATAAAAAAAAAAAGGTGACTTTATTCAAAGACTAATTAACATTTTTGGAATTTGAAATATCTCTCTGTCTCTTTCATACACACCTAGAGAGAGAGAGAGAGAGATAGAGAGAGAGACAAGTGGTTAATTTATTTTATAAATGTTATAATTTGTTTCTAAGCTCTGATTTTCAGGAGGCTACTGGCAGGCACAATTCCACATGTAAACTATTATGGGTCCAGATCGATTATTTTATTACCAATAAATTAAAAGAGAACTTTTAATAGGACACATGGCATCTTTTTCGCTGTATTTTTCTTTTCTAATTTTGGGTTTTGATTACTAGACTACTGGAGACATCTCTTGATTACTGGGGGTATTTTGCTACAGTTTGTACATAGTGTGAGTGGATGAATTCAGCCTTACAGATCCACGGAAGCCCATTGCCAATTTTCATACTGCTTATGAACTTATAGTTTAACATCAGCCTTTCAGGATCCCTTTCTTGAGTGAACGGCCCACTATAGACATAAGGAAGTATGCTTAAGAATAAAAACCAATGTGGGGCGTCTGGGTGGCTCAGCCGGTTAAGTGTCCGACTCTGGCTCAGGTCATGATCTCACAGCTCTTGAGTTCGAGCCCCGCACGGGGCAGTGTGCTGACAGCTCGAAGCCTGGAGCCTGCTTCAGATTCTGTGGCCCTCTCTCGCTCTGCCCCTCCCCTGCTCATGCTCTCTCTCTCTCTCAAAAATAAATAAACATTAACAAAAATTTAAAAAAATAGAAAAAGGCACCTATATAGACAATTGCTTCCTTGTAGAGGATACGGGTGAAGAAGAGGACAAAGACGATATGCAAGTCTGGTTTGGGGCACAGTTTAGGTACTGGTGTCACTCACTGAACTAATGAACAAAGAAAGAGGAATAGGTTTTTGCGGAGGGTGATTATCTCAGTTCAAGATATTCTCAGCTATTTGTGGACAATTTAAGGAGCTATGCCGCCTAAAATAATTTCATCCAAAACTCTGGAGAGAAGACGGAGAGTAATTGGATTTGGGGATGTTCGGGTAGAACCCTGTGAAGTGTCTCCATAGAAGGGACTCACACATCAACGGCTAGTTACCACTCCCCTAACACAATACTCATTCTTTTTTTATGTAACT
Organism: Neofelis nebulosa; assembly: GCF_028018385.1. NCBI lineage: Eukaryota > Metazoa > Chordata > Mammalia > Carnivora > Felidae > Neofelis > Neofelis nebulosa. Next base: position 14,794,712 of record NC_080788.1, read on the forward strand.
TTTTTTTTTAATGTTTATATGTTATTGAGAGACAGGGAGAGAGACAGAGCATGAGCAGGGGAGGGGCAGAGACAGGAGGAGACCCAGAATCCAAAGCAGGCTCCAGGCTCCGAGCTGTCAGCACACAGCCCGACGCGGGGCGCGAACTCACAAACCACGAGATCATGACCGGATCCCAAGTCGGATGCCCAACCGACTGAGCCACCCAGGCGCCCCAATACTCACCTTTTATATCAGTTTAAGGGCCGTGACTCAGAAGTTAAATCCTGATAGCATGTAGTAGATGTGTTCCTTATCTATCCCCAAAATATACAAAAACAGTTGGGATAAAACCAGACTTTAGAATCTCCTTGGCTTGTGCCTTACTGCATCGCATGAAATAAAAATCCATGTAACTAACCTCTTTTAAGCAAAATCCAAATAGTAAATTCTGCCTCGTTATTCTGCACAGATCAGGGTTAAGAAAGATAAGCAAAAATGAGTTTGGACAACACTTTGTGGTAGGACCGAATAGCCAGGCTCTGTGGCATTTCACATTTCGTGCCGCGTGCTCAAATACAGGCTGGTGATACTGCTAAATATAAAGTCCCATATTAATTTTCTGTATTTAGGCGACCTCATCATTTCTGCAATCAGTTGCATAGTGGATAATTTAAAGCACTACAAAAATGCCATTTTTCCCAGGCCGATAAAGCAAAGAAAAAGCCACTGATAGTGATTACAGCAGTGCGAAGAACATGACAGCGGGATCAGAACAGAGGAAGGAGCATGTTAATGACATTCACTATTCTCCCCGTGTCAATTCATCAGCATTTTTATTGCCACTATTTCTGAGCATACACTATTAGAATTTATTGAGTCAATCTGTCTCCATCACCTGTGATATAATATATTTTATTCCATAAGATATGGAATAATATTTATCTTTCAACTTCAATGGCTGGCTTTCAGGACAATAACTGCTTATCAACCAAGCATTGCAAGAGTAGGAGAGGTTGTACATTTTAATATCTGACCCGAGGGTTGGCATTTCAGCATCTCTGCGTTTGGTATTACGAAGTGTGCAGACTTCAATCCAAGAGATCACTCAGATTCAGTAGGTGTGGCGAATGATGGTACCAAATCACGTTTTGGAGTTCTAGCCTAGGGAAGCATATCGCGAGAAGGTGAGGAAGGAAAAGACTCGAGTCTGAAGTCGACCCTCTGAGACGTTTGCCCTGGATTGTGTATACTGGAATAAGAATCAAGTTCATGCCTGAGCTTGCTCGTAAGAAATACGGGAACGGAAAGTGGGCGTTTTGGCTTCAATTGCCTCGAACTGCTTTCATTGCAAACTCAAGGTAAAAGCCAATCTGCACGTTGTGGCCTCGAGTCGTCGGTGTGATCCGGGGGGTGTTCGGGGCTGAACACGGTGCCTCTGCTTTTCACGTCGTTGATGTAGCTGGTATTTCACAGCCACTGTCTGGAAGGAGGATTGCTTTGTTGACGGTTGTGTGGTCCTTTGGAGGAGAGAATCCAGGTTTCGTGCAATCGAGTTAACCAAGTCCTCAACCTTCGCACAGTTGAGATGCCCGTCGTGCACCTCAGCTAATTCCGAAAAAGCAAGACTCGCTACGTTATCCTTCTCTGTGCTTTGATGAACACTTACCCCCACCCTCTTTCTCCCCAGAAATGTTGCATCGATGGGGACACAAAGGGCTGTCACAGCCCTGACATGATTGAATTGGTATTTGGTGGTTTCACCCCAGCAACGAAGGGGTCCGGAACTCCTGCTGGTAAAAAGCACTAATTTCTCTGCTTTTAGGTTTGCTCACCAGGAAGTCCCCTCTCCCGGGCAGAGAGCACAGAGCTACTTCCTGTCAGGCGGTTTATTGCTTGATTGTGTCAGCAATTGCTGACCTGCCTGAGTGGGTCGGGCAGCAGGTAAAAAGACAAAGATATCTGCCTTCCAACAGGCACATGCCAGCTCACCACGTGTGGTGTTACCACTCTGTGCGCCCAGTGTAGCAATCTTTATTATTCCCTGCTGTTTTCGGTTTGTTTGTGTTTTGAAGCCTTAGTCCGAGCTTTCAATTCCAACAATGATCAATTGCCGTCAGACTTCTCTGTCCCACCCGCACACGTCTCTGGCCTCTTTGTTTATTACTTTCTGCATATTAGAAGAAAGGAAAAAAAGAAAAAAATGGTGCTGAAGTCATCCGAATTGAATTCACATCCCGGTTGAGCAACTTCTTAGCTGTTTGATCTTCAGTAAACCCATCTCTCGGAGCTGCAGTTTGCTTGTCATTAACGCCCGCCTGGAAGGGGCCACGAGAAAGAGAAATGAACCGATGTATGTAAAGGGACCGCCCCCAGGTCTGACTCACAGTAGGTGCATTTGCTTCCCTCGGGGGGGGGGGGGGGAAACAAAAAATTAAAACAAACAAACAAACGAAACTTCGAGGTTATATTATCCTCCCAAAAGAAAACAGGGTAGAGCGTTTCTTATTGGTTCATTTATTTACTTATTACCGCACAGGAAGGGGAGACGGGAAGGAGGAAGTGTGGTTGGGAGAGATCAGGCATTAACCCCATTGGGAATTGCTCTAAGTGTGTGTTTTGTGTATGATACTAATATCTTCTTAGAGTCCCCATTTTAAAAGCAAGGCCTTTCTTTACTTTGGCACCACACAAGACGGTAACAATAGGATTAAAAGGAGTGTATCTGGTTTAAGATTTGTCTTGAAGCTTTACGGAAGCCAAAAGGAGGTGTTATATTCCCAGCTTAGTGGGGGAGCATTTGGCACAGGATACCTCAACCTCAAATCCTTGGCTGTTCTCCATACATTTGAGGTCGCTTTGTTGTGTGTGTACCTTTGTGTGTTGGTGTTGGGGGTGGGGTGAGGGGGGAATAGAGGAGGTTTAGGAAGGGGGTGTGACTTTGGGGAAAGTGAACGGAGCGGGGGACATCTGATCAAGTGATGTCTGGGTTTGGATCCGATCCTGATGCTCTCGTGCTCTGGCTGACTGTCTTGTGCACAAATGTCAGCTCTAACAACCTCAGCAGGCCCCGCTTTGGGCAAGTATTTTAGCCGTAAGGCACTTGATTTATCTGTAGAAGGGGGAAGAAAATATATCTCAGGGAAGCCAAAGGAGGAAATATTTATATAAAGCATATAGAACAATGACTGTTGATCATTTAACGTATGCCAATTTCCTCTTATAATGTGCCTTCTTACTTTCCGTCCTGCCCCTAGAGGAATCACAATGGGACCTTGATGCCCCATGCAATGCAAAAGCCACCTTAGACTTTAGGCTTTTCCAGAGAAGCCGTTTCAACCCTTCTTTTCCATTCAGTGAAATTCCTTAGATCATTTGTCTTGATTGGACATTCAAACTATGATTCTGTGAGTCCCACCTGGCTCTCTTTCTTGAGTACATGAAAACAGGCAATACAATTCAGGATCAAGAACAAAGTTGGGGCTCATGGGTGGCTCAGTCGTTAAGCATCCTACTCCTGGTTTCGGCTCAGGTCATGATCTCACGGTTTGTGAGTTCGAGCCCCGCATCAGGCTCTGCACTATCAGTGCAGAGCCTGCTTGGGATTCTCTCTCTGTCCCTGTCTCTCTGCCTCTCCTCTGCTCTCTCTCTCTGCCTCTCTCTTAAAAGGAAGAAAGAAAGAGAGAAAGAAAGAAAGAAACCCCTCAACTGACCACAGGGTTCCAATGGAAAGGTAGTTTATTAAAGTCCTCTCCAAAGAGGTAATGTATCTAAGCAGAGATTTTATTGAAGTGAAGGAGAAATCTAGGCAAAAAAAAAAAAAAAAAAAGACTATTTCAGAAATAACGGGGCTAACCTGATATTTTAAGAGGACAACAAATGTAGGAGAAGGGGATATTGGACAGGTAGGATGTGGGTCACATAGGTAGTCAGGAACCATCAATGATGGGTTTTGTTATCTATTTTCTATTTTACTGAACTTATTGTCTACTTAACAGAGAACTTACTGTGAATGATCAATGGTGAACAAATACTACTTTAAGTATTATTTAATCAACGCAGTGTGATTCCACAATGAACATGACAGTAACAGATTGGATTACGCAGCCTACTCCTTACTAGTAGACTGACTTTAGGCTAGGTACCAAAGTTGGAGCCTCAGTGTTCCCATCCATGAATTGGGAAGAAGATCACCCACCCACAGGGCTGTTCTAAGAATGTGATAAAGGTTATGTGAGATGTTTAATGATATAGTTGGAAAATAATAAGCACTTAAAAAATGTTACGCCCCTCCTTGTTCCTCACCTCAACCAGTTATTCAGTAACTTAAGCCTAGTTAGCTTTCACCACAGACAAGGTGCTTCAAAGGTGCTCCAGTCATTACTGTGTACATAATATTGAAAATATATGATAAGTCCAGGCTGTGGAGGCCCTGGGATACTAGGTGAGGAAGGACGTTCTGTCTTTATACTTCATGACCTGTAATTCCCAACAATGGACAAAAACACCTCGTGTCAGGAGCTTCTCCATCCGTATCTTGCCCAGCTGAGAAGGTTCTGCTTGCCCGCCGGTGCCACAACATGAGAGAATTTTGTCACTGGTGAGGTCTTCATTTGAAGAACCATGGCTCTCGTTCTGAAGTGTTCTGGTTACAGACGGAGGAGTCACAGACACAGAGTTGTGTGGCCAGGGAAGGTTACGGACCGAAAGGGTGGAAAAGCATGGAGATGAATGAGGGGCCATAAGTTTTGTCGGGCACACTGTGGAAAGCAGTCCATGAGGATGCTATGAAAGACTTCACCGAAAGAAATGGTTACCATCTGTGAAACTGGGGATGGTGAAGAGAATAGCCAAAAGATTCCGTGTTTCATTTCTCAGCTGCGTGTTGCCCAGCACTAGGTCCAAACTGTCATTGTAGTTTCTCCTAATGCAAACTTCAAGAGGCTATGTGCTTCTGGACTGACATCCACCTGCTAATAGGTATCTGGGAAATCCATTTTCGACTCTATTTGTTAATAAATCTTAGTAAAGCATGAATTATAAAGAAATGTGGTGTCTTGGCTAGGAGAAATCAATAACGCTTTTAAACACAAACTCATTAGTATTAAAGATTATTCCCATTTTTCACTATATTGGGAAAGAAAGAAAATGATAATCATATCAATGCATGCCATCTATTGAACTGACACGATGTCAAATGCATTGTTTAAAATATTAAAATGTTTCATACGTGCCGGATATTATTTATTTATTTACTACCCCTTTGCCCCCCACACACAATTCTTTTACTCTCCTATTCTCAATTCTTTCCAAAGAATATTTGAGACACCTTCTACAAAATGCATACAATTTACTAACACATAAGTAGATAAAGAAATCAGAAAGGCATATGTGACTATTAAAAATAGCAGGCCATATAAATGATAAAAGGAATAATTAATATATCATGTTCTTTAATAGCGGTTCCTTTTCATCCTATAATCTAAAGTACTCTATAGATATCACCCTATTAATAGTCCTGTTAGCTTTGCCCAGATAATTCGTTTTAGGGAAGATTAATATTCAATAAGATACAAGTCATTTGAGATTATCGTAGAAACAATAAATATTCTAGAAAACACTGTTCCATCTTTTAGGCCATTTTCACAAGTCATAAAAGAATTATAATAATAATTCTTAACATAACAAGAAAAGCTTGCTGGAGTATTGTCTGTGCATGTCAACTCAGTTTTACTCACATATATTCACATCCATTCACGCTTACGCATATGGTCCTGTTACAGTGCATTGTAGGTATACGCATACTTGCTTTGTGCAGAGAGACAAAGATTTTTCCAGAAGGCAACTAAGGAAGGAGGCTATCACATTTCTCATTTTCTTGGGTGTGCAAGCCAGTCCTGCCCCAGACAACTAGGCAAATGGCCTTTTGCCAAGCAGGATTTGATCACCGGGAGGCAACTACTTGTCCCCACCTGTGACCACACACCCCCCCCCCACCAAGGTAATTGTAACAAGCACTTGGATTCCTTACAAGTAAAGGTGTGAGGGTGGGGTTACCCATGTCAACTGGTAAGAGGAGCGCAGGGATCATGCTAATCCTTTTACAAGGGATGCAAATCCACAAAGCATCTCAATGCCAGCCGGTCAGTGTGTTCGTCCTTTAAGGAATCCAATCAGCAAAAGTCTCTCCCAAGATAGCAAAACACAATTTTTTTAAAGGGACTCAAAACTTTTAGTGGTGTTTTTGCATTCTACGTAACTCCACGCCCAATATTTATTGCGAAGTATTACTACTTTTTTTTTTCTTTTCCTGGTTGTTATTTAAAGAAGAAAATTTCATTAACAAACCATGGATATAAAATATGAAATCTAGATCACCTACTGCCAGGGAGAAGCCAAACTAAAAAGGATTAGTTTCTTTCACTGTCTAGAAATTTTTCATGGAAGACCTTGGCTGGCCTTTTGATATTAAAACTTCCTAACAAGTATTACACAGGAGTTTTAAATTAGAACTTGCTGTCACTGAGACAGTTATAAACTGTTAAATATGTCCTTTCTATGCTAAGCTCCTGTAAAGTATGCACACGGCCATGGCCGCGACGCTCTTCCTGACAAGTAGCTGGGTGAGATCACTGAGATTGTTTGCAAGCTGCCTGCAAGGTTGTGCAGGTGGCTGCGTGATGTGTGTGTGTGTGTGTGTGTGTGCGTGCACGTGTGCACGCACATGTGTTCAAAATAAGCCATGCTTCTCTGCTTCTCAAATCATATACTTCTCTTCAACGAAAAGTTCTCGTGGAAATGCACATTATACTCTTCAATGGCATCTAGAAACCAAAGAGTGATTTTCAAACTGGCTTTGCATGCATTTGGACTAATTTAATATTGAGCTTTCTCAAATAGCAAGAACTTAAAAAGTCATTCTATGTCATCATTATCCATAAGGTATCATAATTTCGTTGGCTGTAAAAAACTGAGCCATCGCTTAAAGGATTATTTTCCTATTATCATTATTTTTCACAAAACAGAAAAGTGGTGTGTGGGGTCAAAGGCCACATCGTAGGAAAAGTGGGAGGGGCGGAGAAAAAGGAGACTCAACCTCCCACTTTTTTTTTTTTTTTTTTGGCTCCCATGTCTCATTTTGTGTATTTTATATTATTTTCCAACAGCCAACGTCTCCTTCAAAGGTTGATTCGGGAGGTTGCAAAAAGGACTCTGCTGTCTCCTGACTAGTAGAGCCCATAATTAGTGCTTAATTATAGTTTATATGGCCACTTTGGTCAAGAAGAAAAGAGCTGCTTTGTTACAGTCAATGAAGGTATTTAAAGCTATACCCAGGACAGGGATGGGTTTATTAAACACTTGGGTAAGCAATAATAAACTTACATTGATCGAGCAATTCGATAGATCCCTTTCATGTGCTGCCTTAAAAACAATCCAGGTAGAATTGAAAATAACTGGAAATCATGTTGCATATGCTAGCAGTAGTAATTCCCCACAAAGCCAATGTAACAGGAGAAACATAATCCCTCCTTCCAAGAAAAACTGACTTTCCCCAAACATGAGAGAGTCCTGCTTTATGCTGACTTTGACAAAAGGGATAGATTTGTCTTATATTACATCATAAGTGATATGCCTCGAGAGCCAGGCATGGGCTCAGCACTTTTCTTGGCGTAGAAAGGTTGAATAAGTTGCCCAAGGTCACAGAGCAAGAATTCGAATCGAGGGGGTTTTGTCTCACAACCGAGACATTAACTTGAAATTGATGTTCACCGTCTTCGGCTTGCGTACGGGAGGATGTTGCTTGTGTGAACATTTGCCATTCATAATTTTTAAGTTTTTTCACTTTATTTTTCGCTGGCCATCCTTCCAGAATTAAACCTTGCTGGGAGACAGAAACCCCTTCTTACTTTAGAAGCTAAAGGGACTGGTACTCATTTTCCTTGCTTCTCCTGCAGCAAGGAAAAGGCCATGCGACCCAAGACGGCCAGTAGCCTGCAGAAACTTGAACTGGGAGCCAGGTTTGCTCAGAAGGGGGAGAAGAGGGTCATTCATTTTGCTGGCAGCAGATAGAGCCAATCTTCCTGGGTGGAGAGGGCTGCGGTGCCAGCACCCGTGTCCACGGGACAGGGGACAGTGCCACGGGCATGTGGCAATGCATGCTACAACATCTGGGCTCATTGGGACCACAGCTGTGATGGTACAGCCCGGGTCTAGGCTGCTGCCCGGCTTCTTTTGGCTTCTAGGTTCTGAGATCGCTTCCATATTCTCCCCTATTCTCTGGAAGCTTCAAAAGTCGGTGCTCCCTGTTTCAACCCACCAGAGCTGGTCTGCTGCTTACAACTGAGATCTCTGACAAACACTTAATAATAAGTTGATGCTCTCCTTTATTTAAGTGCTCACCAACGTAATTGGGTTTGTCGTACTTTGCAATATCAGGTGAATTTCAAATTTTGACTTTGGAGAGACGCTGAAAGCTTTGTCATTGTTGGGCTGTCCCTGACCACCGTTCACCCAGCTTGAAACGTGTGGATAGAGGCAAGTGATCCAAGCCCACTGCTCCTGAACCTGCACACCTTCTGTTGGGGGTAGTGGGGAGACGGGAGGGAGGGTTCATGGTCACACTTGTTAGTGCTGTCCTGGGATCACTGCTCAAAGCACAGGGTGAACCAAAAATGAAACTGGATAAGCTAACGTACAAACTGACTCCTTCTGCTTCCTCTATCACCTCTTACGTTTTTTAGTAACAAAGATCATCCTCAACAAAATGCTGCAAACGTTGTGATTTAAAACAACACCTACCTCTTACAGTTCTGGAGGTCAGAAGTCTAAAATGAATTTTGCTGGGCTAAAATCAAGATGGCGGCAAGGGCTAGTTTCTTCTTGAGACACGGGGAGAATCCATGTTATTGCCTTGTTCAGCTTCTAGAGGCCGCTCACATTCCTTGGCTCATGGCTCCTTTCTCCACCTTCAAAGTTAGAAGCCTTGCATCTTCTCTTCTCTCTGACCTCTGCCTCCATCGTTAGATCCTCCCGCTTCCTTCTCATAAAGACCCTTGTGGTTACTTTGGACCTCTCTGAATAATCCAACATCATCTCCTTACTTAGCTCAAAATCCTTAACTTAATCACATCTGCAAAGTGCCTTTTATCACGTAAGGTAACATATGCATAGGGTCCAGAGAGTAGGCAGTGAATGGGGGCATTTTGGGTACAGGGAACAGTTGCACAAAGATGCTGAGACGGTTTGGAACAGGGTACAGTTGAGAAATTGAAGAAAGTCAAATGGAATATTGCAAAGAATGTAGCACAAAGAGGCAACAGGGAAATAAAAAACGTCCAATGCACAGAGAAAGCCTTGAAGGCCAGGTTGAGGGCTCTGCTAGATGGCCTTATCCCAGAGAAGCCAAGATCCCATGTATATTTTATATATACGCATATGTTTTTTTTCTATCATTTGAATGTTTCACATAGTTTACTTAAATCAGAGACCACTATAAACTGCCTTGCTCTGGTATGTTTTCTGTATCTGATTTGTGTGTGTCAAGATGGCCGTGAGTCCAGAGTGAACTGATTGGCAACACAGCATGAGAACAAGAGACAGAAGGACCCGTGAGGACTGTGCACAGTATATTCCAAGAGAAAGACAGGAAATCAGACTCCAGCATACTTCCAGAAGACCAAAATGTGAGATGGAACATCTCCTTCACACTCCTTCCTGTCTTAACCCTGTTGAGACACAAGCCGTCCCAACTATGGTGAGGAGTCTCTGAGCAGAAGCAGGACTTTCAAAATCATGGTTAGCAAGGCAGCGACATCCATAACCTGGGGGACTGAAATAAAGCATCATAAAGTAACATGAACAATATATCTTAAAGCAAAGCCAATTCCTGAAGAAACACTCTAAAATAAACAAGAATCATCCGTGGAAGTCTTCTGTCTTTCTTGAACAAACTTTGCCCTGTTGGGTTTTTTTTCAACTCAGTCACTCTGCCGTTGATTCGCCTGAGAGTTTTAATTATGTACACTCATCTTGTTTGTAAAGTATCTGAACTCCCTTCTACTGACTTGAAAGTTTTAAAGCCTTTTACGTTCGCCGCCTCTCTTATTTACACGTGTCCTTGAAAAAAGAAAAAAAATCCATATTTTTATATCCCATTATAAGAGTAACTACGCTTGTCCTCAAAATATAGATAAAATTATTTAACTACTCATTACACTTTCCACACAAAGTCCACCATCTTCCACAGAATTCCTAACAATTCTGGCGAGATGATATTTTCCTGGTCACCTCAACCTTTGACTTCTTTTCTTGGATGAATTAGTTTGGTGTGGAGGTTAATCTCATCTTTCTGTGCATAGTTCACCAACCCCTTGATTCTTATGTGTGCAAAACACTTCATGGAAGTTTTCAACTGTTTGTTAATTTTTAGCAAGAGAAGCTCTGGTTAGCTTATATGAAGTGAAGAACAAAATAAAATAACAATAACAATGTAACATTTATTTATTTTTTTAATTTCTTTATTTTGAGAGGGGGAGAGAGAGAGAGGTGGCGAGAGACTAAGGTAGGTTCTGCACTGTTAGCCCAGGGCTGCACACAGGGCTCAATCCCATGAACCGTGAGATCATGACCTGAACTGAAACCAAGGGTCGGACGCTTAACCGAGTCACCCAGGTGCCCCAACCGTTTAAATATTAAATTGTTGCAACTCTCAGCCGCTTCTCGTAAGTGTCAGGATTTCACATCTTCTTCAGAGGTTCTCAAGGACTCTCTCCAGAAGTACTCAGTCTGAAAGGGAAGATGTTAGAGACCTTTGCGGGAATTATAGTCAGTCTTCTGAAAGAATCTCCTCTCCTCTGCTGTGACTGACTCATGGTGGTGCCACCCAAATCCCCTTGCAACCATTGTTGTCATTTTCCACAGTCGTTTCTGAGGGCGGTGCATCTGGAGCGTTTACCACAATCACTGTCACAAGTTTCTCGTTTAATGTCCTAATAGCACATCTGAGGACTCCTTCCTCCTTCCAACACCGTCTTCCATTGGTTTCTGTGAAACGATGGTCGGCTTTGCCTTGGCCCTCTCCTATCCTCTTCAACTCAGCTACGACGTGTTGAGAGTCTTTAAGACTCAGTCCCAAGCCTCTTCACTCTGTATAGTTTCCTTGTACAGGCTCTGATCTATGCGGGTTACTCAAACTGTTCTTAAGCTCAAAGATTTAGACTCGAAGATTTAGACTCCAATGCTCATCTTCATTGGGATGTTCACCACGTCTGTGAATAAACTTAGGTTCTTTACAAACCCTCTTTCCAAACTTGGTTCCATTCATGTTCCTATTTCATCAGCCATCCATCCTGCCGGGAAAGTCAGAAACTAAATGTCCTTCTTAGTTCTCCGCTCTCACTTGTGGGTGTTTCTGACGCAACCAGATTCTGTTGATTTTACCTTCCGTAACTCTCCTGAGAACTGCAGTCTCGAGAGTCTGTTATTTCACACTAGCATGACTAAATGCCTTTCATTTCTTTATACGTGGTATGCTTTCTACTTTCTTAGGACTTCTGCACCTGACAGAATCACCACTTAGTTAACTCAGATTCCAAATCTCCGCTCTGGATCATAGAAAGATGTGGCGAACTTCCCAATTTAAATTAGTTTCTTTTATTTTGCGTGCCTGTGAGCCCTTATTCTTTGCCTCACATGACTTCACGTGATTTTTTTTTTGTATTCATTTAGGTGATTGTTTAATATGTCTTCTCCACTAAATTATAATTTTCAAAAAGACAGGACCCGTATCTATTTTGTTCATTAATATAGCCACCATCTCGCACAAAATTGGGCATATAATGATTATAAATATACATTTATTTAATGAACAAATGAACTTGAGGCTCAAAAAAATCACAGTAACCTTTCAACGAGGTCAGAGATCAATAAGCTTTTAGGTCAAGGCCAGATAATAAATGTTTCAGGCTTTGTAAACCTATAGGCTCTGTGGCAACAATTTGCCATTATAGTATGGAAACAGTAATAGACAATCTGTAAACAAGTGGTAAATAACTCCATATAAAGAGCATTACATCTTTCTTTTTGATCATTTTTCAACCTTTGACAAGGTTCCAAATTCCTCCAGTTCAAATTACTAAATAGGACGGTTAACACATCCGTCTTTCCTCTAGAACAAAAGCCAGATGCTTGTTTTTATTCTCTTCACTGAAGGGCCGCCATACTTGGTGATTTCCTAACACAAAGGAAATCAACCCGGAGGATACAAAGGATTTCACTATCTCCCCATGGGAGCTCTTTAATGATGCTGAACTGGTCAAGAGCACTTTTTCGGTCATATTACTGTTCACAAATGTCAACTTCTCTCACCTCAGTGGGTAAAGACTCTACTTCCCCAACCCGTGGCCAAGTGCCTTGCTTTAGCAAATGTATTGTGATCCAAGGTGTTGGGTGTCGATTCCAAGCAGAAAACTTAAGACACAGGGTGTGTTTCTTTTCCATTGCTCTTCATGCTCACTAATATTCTAGATAGAGGCTAGTCTATGGGCCTGGGCCCAAAGAGAAGATAACCTGGAACACGTTTGCTACCTACATAATGGACTTATAATGGAAGTGAGAAATGCATCTGTGTTGTTTGCAAACCACTGCAATCATGGAGTCAATTCTTATTGCATCACATCCCCCCCACCCCCATCCTGACGAATAAACTGGAAACCTCCCAGGTCAGATGTCCTTCTTGGAAAAGCCACTGTTGACGAGGAATAACTATATTCTACATTGATGTGAGAAGGATCCCAATTATAGTCAGTAATAGCATGATGAGGTTAAATTGAGTGGATGGGCAACCCTTATAACGAAGGGCACAAACCATGTTTTGTGAAAATGTTTTAAAAAATGGAACTGATGAAATTACTTTACAATTTTTAATAAAATACGCCAGCTTTCTATAACCACAGACCTGGTGTGATTGCCTAGCATTCTTGCATAGCAAAGATTGGAGCTGATTTTCAACTGTTCCCTGTAAACATGGAGTCCACTCTTTAGTTTGCCACAGTCCTCTCCACTCATATAAAAAATACACAGGCCTCTCACCAACTTTCCCTGAACCTGCCCTTCCCATCTGCCATGGCAGACTTTGTACCTGGCTGGCATCCTGGCTATACCCTCAGTCACTCGGTTCTTGAGGCCAGTGACCGTGCCTTCCTCAACTTTGTATCCTCAGCCCTAACACAGTGCTTGGAACACAACATATGTTCAGTATATATGAGCTAAATACATAACTATAATTGAACTACTGTGCTAGAAACTTCTCTAGAGTTAAAACTTGATCAACAAAGCCTCAGATTCACTTTGAAGTGAAAAGTCTATCAATCCATCTAAATACTTATTAAATCCAGGGCATCCGGGTGGCTCATTCGGTTGAGCGTCCAACTCTCGATTTCAGCTCAGGTCATGATCTCACAGTCCGTGGGACTGAGCACTGTGTCGGGCTGTGCACCGACAGTATGAAGCCTGCTTGGGATTCTCTCTCTCCCTCTCTCTCAACCCCTGCCCCTCTCAAAATAAATAAATAAATAAATAAATAAATAAATAAGTTTTAAAAAGAAATTTTTATTCAATCCAAACACGTGTTAAAGAGACTATGTAGGCGAGATGGGAGAAAAAGAACAGAGAGTCCGGGCAGGTCAAGGGGTGTATGATATTGACAAGTTATGAAGCCTGCAGGATCTTTTCTGATACTCAATGGAACCTTTAGCGTTTTAGAAGAAGCAGAAAATGTAAAGACATTTTCATCCCTGATATTTAGCATCACTTAATCTGGCACTCTTGTTCCAAGCCAGGTATGGTAAGGTTCATCCAAATCTCAGGAAGAGAGAATAAAATTTGATGTCTCTGAGCCCAGAACTTTAATATTAATCACAAAGGCTATATCCTTTTCCCAAACCTGCTGTATTTCACATCTCTGTCCTTCCCTCTCCCACCCTCTTCCTTGCTCCATTACACTTTATTCCCTTCTTGGGGGTGGGTGGCAGAGGGAGAGGTAATTCATGCCGCATCTTCAGACTGTGTGCAGAACGTTGTCTCCCTTCAAGGTGAACGACACTAAGTCAAACTCTTCATTCAAGGGGTGAGAATGGGATCAGCAGTCAGGAAAAGAACTACACACACAGATCAGCAGAATCTTGCCCAAAATGGATATGGCACAGAGAGACCTCTTGGATGTAGTGTTTATTTACTTCCTGGTATAGTTAAGAACTGCGTTTTAAGACATGCACAGGATTCGGGACTAGAAATGAGAAGGCTGGGGTGATTTCTTTTTTTTTTTTTTTCGTTCGCAATTTTATTTCTTTACAGCAATAAAGAAGTTATGGGGTTTCACTGATTCATTTTAATAAAAAAGAAATAAATATATAAGCAGTGATTTTTATTATATTTCGGTTTTCATGATACATTTGATTTAATTAACATAACGCTCTCACCGCTGACAACATTTTACAAAGAACTGCTCTTAAGTAGAACTCTGCATTTGACTTCAGTCTCTCCAGTGGTCTTATCATCAATCTGCATCACACATGGTTTTTTGCAACAGGGGAATCACAGTATCTTGTAAAAAAATAATAAACTCAGTGAAAGGAACTTGCTCAGAGTGCCTATACTTTATTCATAGGTGAATTTCTATTGTCCATTATCATTTATATCTAATATGAACCATTCTACACTGCTTGCCTCTAATCCCCATGCTTGTTAAGGAGCTTAAGAGGAGAATCAGTTGATTTCAAGGCCTTTTGGAGTTCAAGGGCAAAGTGATTATTTCCTTAAAGGAAAAAAAAAGATCACGGACTCATCACAATTTCCAAAGTTCAGCTCTTTTTTGCTTCACTAATTAGAAGCCAGACCAAATGCATATCTAGAGGCTTTTATACAAGCTATCAGCCCTTTGCCCTGGGACCAATTACAGAAAAGTATCTTTTACACATTACTCTCTGTGAATATCTAGTGTTCATACGAGCTGTCATGTTTCACCATGAGTCATGCTAAGACCATATAATCACATGGTTGGAGAGCTAATGATATGTTTGCTCTTCTCGCTTTAACTCACAAACACAACTGCACTTAAACGCCCGTGGCTTATTTGTAGCTTAAACAGTAAGGTGTATAAACACACATACATGCGAACGTTTTGCCATTTTTTTTTTTTAAAGAGGACACTATTGAATCAGTAAATGTAATCATGCTTTTTCATCTGAAGAGTATATTCCTAGGTTTAATTCTGTCCCTAGGAATGTTTTTTTTCTTGCAAAATGAAAGCAACAGTTGAACATACGTATTGAGAGCTTGATTTGGATATCAGCATGAAATCTGTGTGTGTGTGTGTGTGTGTGTGTGTGTGTGTGTGTGTGTTTTCCGATGTGTTTTAGAGAACTATGGATGCACTGGTTATGGAGACCTACTGTTTAAAATGGCTTCGTGTTTCCAGTTGTACTGCTCTAGGGGTGGAGGAGATGAGAGAGAGAGAAAGAGAGACAGAGATTGACTTTGACCAATTGGCTCATGTGGTTATGGAAGCTGAGAAGTTCAAGATGCACCCCTGGCAAGCCCCAGACCCAGGAGAGCGAGTGGCGTAGCCAGTCCAAAGGCCAGCAAGCTAGCGACCTAAAAAAGAGCCCAGGTTTCGGTTTCCAGTCTGAGGGCAGGAAAAACACCGTGTCTCAGCTTGAAGGCCGTCAGGCCAGAGGAGTGCCCTCTTACCCACAGAAGGGTCTGATTTGTATTTTCAGGCCTTCCACTGTTTGGATAAGGCCCATTCACATTAAAGAAGACGATCTGCTTTACTTGGTCTGTTGTGTAAAGGTCAGTTTCACTAAAAAACGTTCTCATGAAAACACTCAAAATAACGTCTGATGCAACGTCCATGGCTCAGCCAAATGGACACATAAAAGTAACCATTTCACCTCGAGGTCCTCCTATGTATGCCTCTGGTAGCCCAATGTAATTTGATGTAAGTAAGCCAGGGTCTGAAAGGTCTTAGCTCTTGTCAGAGACCTTTAAAAATTTGAGACATTTCAAGAAAACAAGAAAAACTCACCCTGAAGAAGGTAGCAATGGGTTCTCACAGTTGATAGTCTCTAGCAAGAACATGAAGAGGTCTTTCAGAGATGACATTTTGAAATTAGGATTTTTAGTAAATGCCATGTAGAAAGGGCCACCAGTTGTGACATTACAAGTAACTGTTGTCATTGAGCGTTATTAATGTTGGATGGTGAGGGACAAGTCTCACAAAATGATTTTCCATGTCTTCCTCTGGAGGCAACATTTGGTTATGGTTTACAGAGGGGAAAAAACATGGCTTTCTCTCTTAATTGCCTTCGCTAGAAAGCTACGGTAAGCTTTATTTTGTCGGATATTGCACTTACGGCCACAAAGCACAGCGTACGCCGACTCCCTATTTTTGATACGAGGGGAAGAGATTATTAAAGAGAAGATTTAAGGAAAGAGGAGAGAGTCATCTTGTGAAGAATTATATACCGGTGTTGGGATGGTGAGCTAAGGCTTCCGATAGGATATTCTGAGAAGAAGCATCTGGAAATATTTGTAAACTGCTTTCTTTGTGTAGATATTATATGAGTGAGGGTCTTTTAGGTTCAGGATAAGACTGACGCCCCAGGGTGAATTTGGTTTATCTGGCTGATCAATAAGGTATTCCTTCCCTTCTTCACGTCCCAACCTACACTTTGTATTTCAGTTCAATGCCCTTTCCAAAGAGAGAAGAAAAATTCTTTGGTCAACGGCACACAAATAAAAGCCATCCCTACCTAAAAGTGCCAAATAAGTATTCCAGGTCCATTTACCACCTGCCCCCGCCCCCCGCCTTGTTAATTGTAGTCTCTGTACCTGTCCACATAATTTTGGGCAATTCACTCTAGAAGAATTTGGCCAGAGTTGCTTAGATTTTCTTAACGTCTGCACTATGTGTCCAGTTTCATGAAATTAACTATTCCTTGCAAGAATTCCATTCTGGTTTTGATTTCATAGGGGTGGATCCAAATTCAAGATCTCTTACTTTTAATAATACACTTCCTAGTTTAGTAAGTCATAATGGATGGTACTAATTGTTGGGGAACGAGAGATTAGCCTTTCCAGATTCTTCCCCACCAAGATACTTACTTGACTGTCTTCTCTCTCGCTTCCCTTCCAACATAGTTTCCATTCATTGCACCTTAGAGTAGTTCTGCCCCTTCACATCGTGCACTCTAGGCTTCATGTAATCAAGGCATTTTTTTTTTTTCTAGGAGCTGGGAGGGATCAAGAAACACACAAGCAGCGTGTATTTCCATGAAGGAGATAGCTGTATAAAGAAACATAATGTAAGACAGAACATAATACCGGTAACTCAAAGACACATGTAGTATGCTATGCAAACACAGAGGACCCAGAAGTAGTGGGGACTGGGAAGGCTTCCATCAGATGGTTGCATTTGATCTGAGACCCTCCAAATGAAAATTCTTCTATGATTGTGGTAAAATACACATAATACAGAAAACAGTTAAAGTGCATGGATATGATTCTAATAGTCAGATTAAGACACTGAATTCCAGGAATGGACCAGTTGCCCACCACAACAGGAAATTTGAAAGCACATGAATGGTTTTCGTGGATGCCTGGGGTGTGGGAAGTTTAGAGAACATTAGAACATAAAATAGGTAAATTGGGCCAGAAAGTGCTTGATTCTCATACGAAATCCTTGGAATTTCTTTTGCAAATTATGGGAAAACAGATGGCATTTGGGGGAGGGTTTTAAGGCATGAAACGACCTCTCAGAAGATAGTCATTGTAGATGAGGGTGGAAATGGAGACAAGTGGCAAACAAGGAGACAGAGTAATATGGTAAAGGTCCAGATTAAAAAAAAAAAAAAAAAAAAAAGTAAACGTGATGAATAAAACAGCAAGATGCACGGCCCATTAAATTTAGAAGGCTGGCAAAGAAGGAAGACCTGATAAGTAAGACCTTCAAATGT
Organism: Neofelis nebulosa; assembly: GCF_028018385.1. Classification (NCBI taxonomy): domain Eukaryota; kingdom Metazoa; phylum Chordata; class Mammalia; order Carnivora; family Felidae; genus Neofelis; species Neofelis nebulosa. Next base: position 14,812,705 of record NC_080788.1, read on the forward strand.
CGAGAATTTAGGCTGTTGGGAGCTGATGCAAGAACGAAATGTCAAGGAAACCGATGAAAAGGTAATTTCAAGAATAGAAGCGTTTCGAGATGAACGTGGCAAGCAATATGGGGTCGCTCTTCAGGGATTTCAAGCGGGCTGAAGGGTCTCACGTACATTAGAAAGCAAAAGCAAACCAAAACAGAAAACCTTGCTTCCTTCGGTATTATGCGTTCAATTGCTCCCGAAGCTTCCCAAATCAAAGTTTGCAAACCCTGAAAACTGGAGAAAAGAAAACCATTTGGAAGTCCAGAGGAATTTCCAGCATAAAGAAGGACAGAGTGAGACAAGCCAGGGTAGTTCCGGAATTCGGCTCAGGAGCTACAAGCTTAACCAAGACGGCAAATTTTAGTTTTTTCGCTCTATAACTTCTTTCAAAGGACCCAGTAATTCAGCATTTAAAGAAGCTGCGTATACATATACGGTCTCCAAGTTACAGATGCGGAAATAAAAGATAGGTTCAAAAATCAGTTAAAGAAAATATTAATACATATTTTAGGGGTGTTTGATCAGGGAGAATACCAAAAAATAGTGCAAACCAGCAACCAACACTATATAAAATCTTTTTTTTTTTTTTAATTTTTTTTTTCAATGTTTTTAATTTATTTTTGGGACAGAGAGAGACAGAGCATGAACGGGGGAGGGGCAGAGAGAGAGGGAGACACAGAATCGGAAACAGGCTCCAGGCTCCGAGCTATCAGCCCAGAGCCTGACGCGGGGCTCGAACTCACGGACCGCGAGATCGTGACCTGGCTGAAGTCGGACGCTTAACCGACTGCGCCACCCAGGCGCCCCTATAAAATCTTATTTTATCAAGAAAGACAAGCAACAAAAAAAGAAATGGAAGATTCTAATAAGATTTCCTAATGTATGCATATTATAATTGAATATAATATTTCTTAAGCCATTCCTTTGCTGCCTAAATGTAAATTAAATTAAATTATATATTGATTTGTAAGCCAAAATAAAAGCACAGATTTCTTTAATACATACAAAGCAGACGCTTTAAATATCCCTGTATTCCACGTATATGGGGCAGTGCCTGAGTTATGAATACCCCCACGTAAGAATACCTATTCCTAATTTAGGAATAAATTGCACTTGAGACCCTAACTGCACCTCCGTGACATATATGGGAAGGTGGTCAATATTGGACACTGTGAGGAAACCGCCAAGATGTAATGAAAGTGTTAACTCACCATGCTGCCATTTTTGCTACGTTCTAGGCAAAGGAATAATCCTGGGAGAGGTTCTGGAGAAGCCATATTTTAAGCTGATAAATTGATGGCTATGTTCTTTTTCCCTTCCATGTGGGCCTCCGTGAAGCATAGGTCACCAGAGTGACCACATCCCCTAACCACCACCACCACGAAAACCTAAAAATCTCTTCTACGGCCACCATATCTTACCATAGTTGTGCCTTGGCTGGTTGCAATCTCCTTCGTAGAGTTTTCTTTAAACTGATTGATGCAGAATAGTGAAAAAGACAAATCCTGGTTTCAAATGGAATCATCAAAATGGTCAAGTTGTTGTGCAGTGTCTAATCTTTTAATCTGTTCCCTGATGTGGCCCATTCATTAAACTACAGAATCCATCATCCGCTGTCCTTGGTGCATGGAGGAATTAACCAGGAGAAAGAGTTAAGTGGGGAAAAATATTGTTTTCTAAGGGTATCTATAAAGATAGAACAAGATATAGTTGGAGCGGCCTTGAAATGTAGCTTAAATGAAGTCCACTAAAAAGACTGGGGATGTTGGTAGCTTGGAGCAAAGGGCCCAGGAGAGGAGGGATTATTTAGAGAAGGGAAGGGTACTCACGTATGAACCAACGACAACAAGAATAAAGAACCTGAGAATAACAGGATACAAACATAGTCTTAGGAATAAATTTGGGGAGAAGTTTATTTCTATTTATTTATTTTTACTTTTTGTAGAATTAATAATAGTGACACAGAAAACTAATGTACAATTTTAGGTCTCACATCTTATTCTCGGAGCTTCTCCTTATACTAACATTCAGGTCCCTAGGTAGATTTTCTTGGTAGTCTGGCCATAGATCACTGAGCTATGGATGCCCAGCTGACCCGATCTGACCTCATGAGATTGTTCTCCTAGAAATATAGAAACAGGGCAGAGAAATGCTAGTAAACCTCTATTAACTGAATGAGCTGGGAAGTGATTAATACAGACATGCAATGGTCCTGACCCCCCCCCCCCTTTGTTTGCCTAAACTGAGGAAGTTATTCTATAAAAGAGAAAGTGGAAATTGGACCAGTTGTGAAAGAAACAATGGTAACATCTCACGGGTCCCACAGAACCACTCGGTTTGTGTTGGTTCCCAACTTCCCAGTCCTCGTGCCAAGATGGAAATGAAATATGGTTTCATATCTAACCTTTGATTCTGTGAGCTCTCTTAATCAATTGTCTTTTTCCCTTTGTATGTGTTAGTTTGAACGGTTTCTCTTCCCTATAACCAAACTATTCCCAAAATTAAAAAATGAAAGGACTTTTAAGGTCTCAGTATACATTTATTCAGTATATACTATTTCAGTGTACAATATACAGGTCGTATATAATATTTCAGATTTGTTTTGGAATTAAATAGATTTCTCTGAGATGGGCTCACCCCTAGTTCCGCCATCACTCTATAATAAATCAAGCGGAGCCAAACCATGAGAAAGGTTGGATGACATTTTTTAGAATATTGGGAAGCCATTTCTCAAAGAAGATTTAAAAAAAAATCATATCTCTCTCGAACATAAGCATTTTCCTGACAATTAATTAAGTTTGTATCTTCCAAATAAAAGGAATAATCCCAAATGCACCCAATCTGCAAATGAGGAAAACTTAAAAATTTTTATTTTTATTTTTTAAATCACCGACTTCCCCAAAGGACAGTTCAGATCCATGAGGAAGGACAAGACTCTTTTAACTGGTAGCCGCAAAGTTGGAAATAATTCGTGTTTGACTGGACAGGGAGAGATATGAGAATGGTTAAAGCAGTTCATTAATGTCTGTCACAATACAGAAGGTTTAAGTTAGTATAAATTTCCAACTGGAGTAATGATGATAAGTTTCCTCTTTTGAAAGGGAAGGACTGAAGGCAGTAGAGCTATCTCTTATTTATTAGGTATTAATGGGGGATAAATATTATTGTCCAGGCTTCTGGTTCAAGTGCACTAGTGAACTTGGTAAAAACTTCCCACTAAGGACAACCAGAACAGCCAAATGAAATCTAAAAATCTGTCTACTTGAAGACTCTTTAAATAATCTTAATTCTAGGAATATCGTTAAGATTATACCAGAGTGCAAGAAGGCCCCAGGACCTGTCAAAGGAAAACATATGCTGTTTTGGAAGAAGATAAAATCATGCAAGCTTTAAATTATTTCAACAGATAATTTTCGAATGTAATATCAGACAGAAACATGACCAGGCCCACGAGGAATTCAAAACTATGTGGAACAAACACAGTAGACATAGGTTATTAGGGGTTCCAGAATTTGGAATCATCAGAAACAGGTTTTAAAGCAGCAGCTGTATTTACTTCATTCTACAATTTAAAAAAAGGATGTGTGAATTTTTGAAGGGATCTTAAACTAAAGAAGAAAATGAGGAGGAGACAAAGATGAGAAGATGAAGACATAGAAGAGGAAGGAAGAGCAGAAAGAAAGAAAGAAAGAAAGAAAGAAAGAAAGAAAGAAGAAAGGGAGGGAGGGAAGAAGGAAGGACAGAAGGAAGGAAGGAAGAAGAAAGGGGGGAGGGAGGGAAGGAAGGAAGGAAGAGAGGGAGGGAAGGAGGGAGGGAAGAACGGAGGGACGGAGGGAAGGAAGGATGGAAGGAAGGAAGGATGGAAGGAAGGATGGAAGGAAGGAAGAAGAATGGAAGGGAGGGAGGGAACAAGGAAGGAAGGAAGGAAGGAAGGAAGGAAAGAAGGGAAGAAGGAAGGAAATGAAAAGGAAAAAGAAAGGCAGACTAAGTTTCAAATGGCTTCATCGTGGAATTCCATCAAACTTTTGGGGAAGAAATTATGCCCATCTCACACTCTTTCACAGAGGAGGAAAAGAGAAACTTATTATCTGTCTCTTTTTACAGAGGAAAGCATGGCTTTAACATGCACCAAAATCTGATTACAAGAAAGGAAAGGAAAATTATAGTACTTAAAAGCTAAAATTTTAGAAAACTGAATACGGCCAAATATAAACATGGTCATCTCCAATAACCAATTTCGGCGAATTCAAGTATTCAAGGTAGGTTTCATATTTGAAGTAATCGCTGTCTTCACAACGTTAATCAAGTGAAAGTGAAAAACTGCATAACCGTACCAATGGATGCATACAAAACACGTGGAAGTTGCTCAAATACATATTAGTAGTAAATGCATCATGGTGTATTCATACAATGGAATATTAGTTAGCAATAAAAATGAATAAACTGTAGCACAGACACACAGAAAAAGTCCCACAAAGATAATGTTGGTCAAAAGAAACCAGACACAAAAGAGTAAAAGCTGCTGGATTCCATTCCCAGAAGACGGGAAAAAAATGCAACTGCAGCGTCAGCGTTTAGGACGCATGCACAGGCGGTATAAAGAAACAAGAAGGTGATTATATAAATTCCAAGGTAATGACTACCTTCAGAAAGAGCCATAGGAGGTGGTAATCGGGGGGGGGGGGGAGGACAAAATCGGGGACACTGATCATGCTCTATTTCTTGACATGGGTGCGAATTACATGGATGTTCATTTTGTGATAAATCGCTGAGCTGCGCAACTTTAGTTGGTACAGTCTTCTGCACAGATTTTGGTTATGTTTTATAAAAAGTCTTTACCAATCATATCCCCCTTACAAAGGAGAGAAGTAGATCGTCGTATCAAAGGCTTATGACATAAATACGAAAAAACTGATAAAGAAGCAGTATTCTAAGGGCGCCTTGGATGGTTCCTTCGAGTGAGCATCCAACTCTTGATTTTGCCTCTGGTCACGATCTCCCAGTCGTGAGATCAAAACCCCCCATGGGGCTCTGTGTTAAGCGTGGAGCCTGCTTCAGATTCTCTCTCTCCCTCTCTCTCTCTGTCCCTCCCCCCTTAAAAAAAAAAAGAAAAAAGAAAAAGAAAGAATCAGTATTCTAATCACTCATACGAACAAATGCAAAACAGCACTTTTGACCTTCCCTCTTAATTTATGTCTACCCAAGTAAAGACTAAATCATCTCCAGGGCATACAAATAATAAAAGCTATAGCCCATATGAAGCAAACTGAACCGTGACCTCAGCCACTGAAAATACACCAAAATATTTTGCTCATGTGTAACTTTGAGAATGTACTTGAGACATGAAACATAAACATAAACCCCAGCAGATAACCCGTGAAGTGCTATAACGAACAAATGAGTTTATCGATTTACTTTAAAAAAAACAACTCCGAATCACGCAGAACACATATTTTTACACTCCTTTGATGTGCAAATGGTTTATCGGGCTTCCCTTTACTAGTTAGATCGTCGCTTTAGATTCATCAAAACTGCAACGCTTCTGGAGGACAGAAGCTGGGCGCCATTTTATTTCCGCTAACCGGAAACGTGTCCAGGAATAGGTACCGGTTAACAGTGTACGTTTAATTTTCAACAGGCCAAATCTGAGCCACATCTGAGGTAAGAAAGAATACTGAGTCAAGGATGAGAGAAGTTAGGAAAGTCACCGTTGAAAAGGGGACTGGAGAAAGAAGGGCCCATCCTCAGAAACCTTCATAAAGGGAGAAAACGGTTGGCCTGAGGAAGCGCGGAACAGACTCAGCTGGGAGATGAGACTAACACAGATTTCCCCTGGAAACCTGACCTTTCAGAACCTTGGGAGCCATGCTTTGTTGCGACAAGTTAACTCTAAGAAGGTAGGGAGGGGTGTTTCAAGAGAAGAGAAAACAAAACAGGAAAAGGGTGGAAGGAGAAGGTGGGGAGAATTTCTGGAGGGAGTGAGCGAGGTTCACCGCAGGGGGAGGGCACACGGAAATAGAAACTGAGGTAGAAAATGATTTTGCCCAGGGCTATAAACCTAACTCATCACACACACACACACACACACACACACACACACACACAATGATTTTACTGCTTGGTGTCTTTAAAAAGTGTTGCATTTCAGTCAAAATATTGCGGGATGAAGGTGGCCACATATGACAGTTAAGACGCCAATCAATGGATTTGACCCTCTTTTCTTTTTTTCCCTTTTGTGCCAGGTCAATCAGAATTGTAAAGATGCAGATCTGACCAACTTTCATCAGCCAGTAGAACTCCCCACTGTCCCAGTTAATGGAAGGATGCTTTAAAATGGCTCCCTGGCAGGGATATGTACAATTATTACAAACAGAGTAGGGGCGAGAACCCTGGAGCAGGGCAGCTCATGGTGTGTAAATGGCCGGCCCTCCAAGCCGTCTGTTCCTTCAGCAGAGAGATTAGGGAAGCTCTTGGTCAAGGGGCAGCAGAGGGCACTCCAGGCCACCTCAGGTTAAGTTGTGGTCACTTTATCTCTTGTTGTTGACGCAAAGTCCTGAGGCCACGGCCCAGGGTTTTCCTGCAGAAATGTGTTTACAAGCAGGTCAAGGACTTGCAGACAGATAACCATTAGCAAAACAACTTTTCTATTGACAACAGAGCAAAGAAAGGTGTGTCTGCGGATGAATTATCACTTGCTTCTTAAAGGAAGAAGAACGCTCAGTCAAATCACTAAATCCCAGCTTTCTTACCCCTGACCGAATTTTCCGAGGCCCATAGGAAAAATGGTTTCTTGCTTTTCTCACAACTACATTCACATCTCAGCAACTGCGGATAAATCTGTAAGGGCCCTTTTTAGCCTTCAGTACGACCTGCAAATTATCCATTTGGGTCTTATTAAGATGAAGAAACGATGTTGTGCCAGGATTAGAAAAAAAAAATTCAAGAGAGCATTTCAATCTCTTGGGCAAGTTTTGGGAATATCTTATGATGGGCAGGGAAAGCGAATTCTTGAACTCTTGGTAAAATCCTACATTTCTGAGGACTGAAGATGGAAGAAGGAGATAACCCAAGCGCCTTGAGGCAAGTGGGGGAAGAAAAAGCAAAACAAAACCAATCAACAAACAAATACACAAAAAGGCTTAAAACAAGGTTATCAGCAACAACGTGAATGAAAAGCTTAGCTAATGAACACGTTCAAAGCTTTGAAAACTGTAGCCTAGTTCAACTTGGAGTGTGAGGTAACTTTTGCATAGAAGCTGGAGGCCCGGTGGGGTGGAGGGGGGGGGCAGGCTATGCTCTTATGCTAAAGAAGGGAACTCGCATTTTCACTAAAGGAGAAAAATCTGAACTTGGGAATCAGCCCATGGGTAAATATGAGCTGTCTCATTAGAAAGATACTTCTCAATTAGTTTTCTTTTTATCCTCCTTTCTTTTGGCTCTCAGCCTTCTGACGCACACCCACACAGACACAGTCCTACACTTGCGAAGGGTCAGAAAGGTTCCTGCCGATTTCTCTCCATAGAAGGCCTGACAATGTGGCATGTGCAGTCTCGACAATGACATGCCATTCAAAATCCCTCCCTTCAGATTGTCCCTCCCTTTAAAGGAGACAGCCAACGTGAATGAAACACTCTTTTCCCCCTGGGGACGTCTGACTTGCTTTTTATTAACCCAGATACAAAGTGCCACTCAGAGGTCTCAGACAGTAGAATGCTTTATTCTCTTAACTAGCAATTCATTTGACCCTCAAGAATAGTATTAGGGCTCCACAGTTTTCTATATTTCTTATTTATTTTATGTTCCCACTGCTCCACGAAGCATGCTTATAAAAACATTGTCATGTACTGTAAAGTCTTCATATTAAAAGGACATTTTAAATGGTTTCATCTTAACATGTTTCTGCCACTCAAATTGGAAAACTTTATGCTAGTTCCTTTCCAAGCTGTTAAAGATTAGCTTGATGTAGATAAGGCTATTCCCCAAACTCATTATCTGTCTTCCAAATGCACCTTAAGGACTCCTTAATAAAGTCAAGGTTACGTGAAGAGTATTTTCCTGAAAATCAGTGAATGACTATTAATAAATCTGCATTACAGATGAGTTATTTTGTCTCTGTCTCTCATCTTTACCATGAATGATCCTTCTTTTTTATTAGGTTTTTAAACAATAAGATTATTTCTTCATTCTACATCACCCATGAATCAGTAGTAACTGGTTGGAAGCAGCTAGAAAATATTTCCACCAATGTATACATAGAGGTAGGCCATCCATTCTGCCGGATATGTTACAAAAATATCTTTGACTTCTACATCACCCCCAAATTAAAACTCTATCTCCGCAATCCACCTCCTTGCTGCCAGTGGTCGCATATTCAACACGAACACACGCGCGCGCGCACACACACACACACACACACACACACATGCACCGAATGAGAATAAGAACATGAAGAAGTCCCATCTGACTATTACGGTTTTAGACCTACTAAAACAAAACTCCGGTCCATTTGATTCTTTTCCAGGTGTTTCTCCAGCTCATAGAGATCTAAATGTGCAGCGGAATTAAAACTCAGTAATTCTATTGCCACCATACCTCTGAGTAACTGGATTTCCACCCAGATACTACTTTCTGGCACTCAGCTTTCTTTGAAATTGGCACCTTCCCTACCACACACCACAAATATCCCATGCTGTTTGTGCAAGGCTAGCTTCTTTTATTTTAGAGTCCAGATTTCTAATCCCTCCACATTCTCGTCCTTTCTCCGCCAGACCCAAGATCCCAGGGTTACTCGGCATTTTTATTAAAAATAAAAATAATTCATAGTGATCGCTGATTCATCATAAGCCATCAGTGAGGGTCTCTCCTAAGGTAAGATTGATCGTCGTAGAATTTTTACATATTTGCTTTTGCCACATACAACAAAGCTGTGAGCAAATCTCTTCACGCTTGCTGACTAACAAAGAAATGTTTCATTGGTTGCTCCTTTCAGAAAAACCTGAGCCATGCTGAAATCTTCCTGTGGAAAACAAATTTCCTTACTGGGGATCTTCCAAGCACTTGGCTTTTCAGGAGTGATTTTTTCTCACCTTTCTGGTGTAAGTCAGATTAAAATACAGTGTGTGTGAATCATCTATATTTATTGATAATGTTGACTCAAGCCAAAATCACAATCTGCAGACATATAATCACAGTAATAGTGGTGTGGGAGGCAATGAGATAATGGAACATTTAGAGGCTACACCATCTTGGCTCCTGGGAATTATATCAGGTACAGAATAATGTTGCTAAAACTGCACCTTCACAGGCGTGAATATGGGTAAAGGAATCCTTGTTCCGGGGGCCACACCTTCCCAAATAGAGACACTCACCTACTGTTGAGGGCCTTCCCGGTTGCCTAGGCATTCCAGATTTAGAACCCGCGATCAACCCTCTTTCCTAATGGGACAAAGGCAAATATGACATCATGATACCGGGGAAACTGATGGGGATACTAAGGATTCCTTAAGGGCTCTTCAAGGCCATTCTTCCTCAAACATTCTGGGATGTTTTGGTTCTGCAGTTGTCCTGAAGGAGGCCAGCCTGGCTTTCTGGCTGTCTTCCCTCCTCTTTTTCCTTTGCGGGTGATTCATGGCTGACAGGATGGAGGGGCAAAGGCCAAGGAGGCCTACAGTGTGAGCCGCAGCGCCCTGGGATCTCTGGCTCTCGATGGCAGTCCCCGCAGAAGGGCGTTTCCAGGGGTGCGGATCAGCGCGGGCCCCTCCAGATGGTCACCACACAACTAATCCCGGTGACCGTGAGAGGATCCGTTCTGATTGAGAAATTAATAACTCCTGGGGGGGGGGGGGGAAAGAATCGGTTTCAGGGACAGAGGTTGCAAACGAACTTGCAACAGAAAGCCTTTAAAATATTTTTAGGTCCTGTTAGAACCGTAAAAGTGGCCCATGGAATAAGGAAACTATCAATGACATTTTATACATTTGAAATTAGTCACAATGAGTACTGTATATTTTAAGTTCCACTTGCCAGCCTTTACTTGCTATAAATTTTCAGTGTCCTGTTTCACTGAGACACTTGGCGATTGCTGGAAAAAAACAAACAAAAAACAAAAAACAAAAAACTTTTTTTGTTTGTTTACCAAAATGTACTTGAAAACAACACTAACTCAAGCATCATATATTTGCTCGATGGTGTTCTGATTTTATGACTCCCGATGTATTGGTCTCTAATTTGAGAGTCCCGGTGTGGGTCCTGACACCGACCCCAAACATGAGCTTTTCTTCCAGGCTTCAGGTCTGGCTCTGTGGTCTATTTTTAAACTACCTTCTCAAGAGGCAGGAAAGTAGAGTGGTCAAGGTAATACACTTCAGATTTAGACATGAATTAAAACCGCAGACCCACCGTTCACCAGTCATTTTTATGTTCTATAAAGGAGAATAATAGTGGTTCAAATAAAGGGAGGAAAATCACATTTTATATATTTTATACAACTATTTAACCCGTGTGACTCTAGGTTCTGATCGGGACATTACTAATTTCAATGGTCTAGTGGGAAAATAAATTAAATTAAATTAAATTAAATTAAATTATTTAACAAATATTGGTCCTATACCATCCGTCATTGCAAACAACTAATGATTCACCTTGTCTATACATGCAAATATGCATACATATATAGAATATATGCATATAAATATAAACGGATACAAACACCATTATATATAATAGTTGTGTGTGTATCTAGATCTATCTAGTTACATATATGTGTCACATATAGTTAGACCAAAATTCTTCATGGTGCCTAAAAATATCCCTAATTAATGCCCTACTTACTGGACCTTACACAGGACAGTTGAGGGACTGCTGTGGCTTCAAGTACCTCTTAGGTGGCCCAGCATCTGAAAACCTTGATTTATTCTATTAGTACAAACTGCAGAAGGCATAATTTACAGTAAGATCACCAATAAGCCATTTGGTGTCTCCTTTTATGATTCAGACATGGCCATCTTCTCTCAGTTTTACAGCTATCTATCCATCCATCCATTCATATATACATATATGGATTTTTATATATATTATGATCATGTTATTAGGTTCCTACTAATTCAAAATTGTTTCCACCTGATGAATTATTTCTTCTTTTCAGAATCTAATAATGATTTTGCTTTAAATTCTATCTCATGGAGTGGGGGTGCAAGGGTAGCTCAGTCACTTAAATATCCAACTCTTGATTTTGGCTTGGGTCAGGATCTCACAGTTCATGAGATCCAGCCCTTCACTGGGCTCTGTGCTGACAGGGCAGAGCCTGCTTGGGATTCTCTTTCTCTCCCTCTCTCTCTCTACGCCTCCCTTGCTCTCTCTCTCTCTCTCTCTTTCTCTCAAAATAAATAAATAAACTTAAAAAATAAAGCCTGTCTCATTTGATATTGATGAAGCAAACAGCTCTTTTTGTGTTTGCCTGCTACACACATACACACACCCACACACACACACACTAATCCTGCTTTTTACTTTCCTGTGCCCCTGTAAGAAGGGATTCTTCCTATAAAAACACATAAATAGATTTGATTTCTGTTATCCAATTGGGCCATTTCTATTTTGATTTCAAAGTCTAGTTTATTTATATTGTTGCAATTGGTGATGCCTTTGGATCAATTTCAACTACATACTTTTTCTCTCCCTAGTGTTCTCTGACGTCACACTTGATTCTTCCAATTTCGTCAGTTATGCTCCTTAAGTGTACATTTTTTTTTTCATGGAAATACACTTACTTTTAGTTGAGATAATATTTACATCCAATAAAACGCACCATGCTTAAATGTGAGGTTTTCAATTGTGTATACCCCAGTGACCACCACCCAAAATGAACTATAGACTATTTCTATCACCTCAGGAAGTTCCCTTGTGCCATATTCCTGTCGATTTCCAAACTCTGTAGATGAAAAATGTTCAAATGTTTACCAGCCGAGTTTGGTAGAGACTCAACTAAAGCTTCACATAGACGGCATCATAAAACTTCTTTTTCGGTCTGACTTCTTCCAGGCAACATATCGTTTTTGTGTTTTATCCATGTTGTGGTATGTGTCAGTACTTCTATCCTTTTTATTCCTTAGTATTCCACTGTGTGTATATATATATATATATATATAGTCATGAAATCAGCAGTCCATGAAAACCGGAATAGGTAATTTATATATATATGATATATATTATATGTAGGTAATTTATAATTATATAATTATATATAGGTAATTATATATATAATTATATATAAGTAATATATAGGTAATTTATAATTTATATAGGTAATTTATATATATGTATATATATGCATATATGCACATATATATGCATATACTTATATATACATATAAAACCAGAATAGGTAATTTTTGTGTATATATATATATATATATATACACACACATATATATGTAAATTATCTATTCCGGTTTTCATGGACTGTTGATTGTTTTCCATTTTGTAGCTATTATAAATAAGATTGGCATGAACACTCTGGGATAAGTCTTTGTGCTGGCATATTTTATTTTCTTTGAGAAATACCTAGAATTGGATTGGAATGGATGGGTGGGTGGGGGTATAAATGAATGTTTTACTTCATAAGAAACTGCCTAATAGTTGTCCAAAGTGGCTATACCATGGGAAAGTCCAACCAGAAACACAGAAGAATTCCAGTTGATCTGTATAGTTGTTTAATATCTCATTTTCTTAGTTTTTACATTAATCATTCGAGTGGATTAAAAAAATTGGTATCTCGCTGTGTTTTTAATTTATATTTGTCTGATGACTAAATATACTGGACATGTTCTAATGTGTTTATTGTCATTTCATATCTTCTTTGGTGAAGTATCTGTTAAAGACCTTTGCTCACTATTAACTGAGGTTTTTGTCTGTTTATAGTTGACTTGTAGAAGTTCTGTAAGAGTTCCGGATACAGATTTTGGTCAGGTATATGGTATAGCATACATTTCCAGCTTATAACGGTACCTTTTAAGGAGGAGGTAATTTTGGAAAAAATTACCGATTTTTATGGTTAGTGTTTTTTGTGTCTGTATAAGAAAACATTTCTTATCCCAAGGTTGTGAATATAACCTCCTGTGTTTTCTTCTGAAAGCTTTATGGTTTGAAGTTCACGTTTTGGCCTTATCTCAAGTTGATTTTTGTGTATGCAGTTAGATGGGGATTGTCGTCTATTTTTTCCCCTAATGTATTTCCAGTTGCTCTAGGAATATTTGCTTAAGAGATTTTTCCTTCCTTCACTGATATTGATCAAACATGTCAAAAATCAATTTTATGTATATATTTATATAAATATATAATATATTTATACATTATATTCATATATATGTGTGTGTAAATCATATATATGTGTAAATCATATATATGATTTTAATTATGGGTATCTCACTGAGTTTCACTCACTTATATGTCCATCCTTAAGACAAAACCACAGGGGCACCTGGGTGGCTCAGTCAGTTAAGCATCTGACTCTTTATTTCAGCTCAGGTCATGATCTCATAGTTCATGGGATCGAGCCCTGCATCAGGCTCTGTGCTGTCATTATTGGAGCCTGCTTCAGATTCTCTCTCTCCCCCCCTCTCTCTCTCTGCCCCTCCTCTGCTTGTGTGCTCTCTCTTTCTCAAAATAAATAAATAAACATTTAAAAATAGACAAAACCACAATACATTGATTACTGTAGCTTTATAAATCTGTAAATTAGGTAGCATAGTTCTCCAGCTCTCTCTTCTTTTACAAAATTATTTGGCCTACCTAGGTCCTTTAAAGGTACATACACATTTTTGAATAAGCTTGTCAATTTCTACAAATCAGTCTTCTAGGACTTTGATTGGGATCATGTTAAATCTACAGATCAGCTTAGGGATAATTGGTTGTCAATATTATTAATCTTTTCAGATAACTAGTATTTCACTTTATTAATTTTCTGTGTAATTGCTGTCTATATCATTGATTTTCTGCTCTTATTTTATTTATTTCCCTTTACTTTGGGTTTAATTTTCTTTTCTTTTTTTTTTTTTTCATGGTTTCTTAATGAGGAAGCTTACATAATTGACTTTACATCTGTAACTTGTAATATACGCATTTAAAGTCATACAATTTGGGGGCACCTGGCTGGCTCAGTCGGTGGAACATGTGACTCTTGATCTCAGGGTCGTAAGTTTAAGCCCCCCACGTTGGATGTAGAGATTACTTAAAAAAAAGTTTGAAAGAAATATATATATTTTTCTCCAAGAACTACTTTTGCCACACCCAAAAATTTTAATATATTGTGTTTTCATTATCATTCAATCCAAAATGTTTTGTAATTTTTCTTGTGCTTTTCTTTTGGATTCATGGATTATGTAAAAGCATATTGATAAATTTCCAAATACTTACAGATTTTTTTTTCAAATATTCTATCACTATTCATTTCTGTGTCACTACCACTGTGGTCAGACATCATAAACTGAATTATCTCAAGCCTTCACTATGTATTAAACATATTTTAGTGTTCAGTCAATGGTTTTAATAAGTGTTCCATGTGTACTTGTAAGGCATAGCATTCAATAAGTGTTAACTAGATTGTATTGGCTGATAATGTCTTTCAGATCATCTGCATATTTCTTGCAATTTCTTTTGGTCTTCTTGTTTTCTCAAATACTGGACCAAGAAGGATTTTAAAGTCTTGAAAGGTGCTGTGCATTTGTTTATCCCCCCTTTTATTTTTGCTGAAGTTCCCCCCACCCATATGAACATTTTAAGGTGGATACAGTTGAAGAATTCTATCTCGAAGTTTGTTTCATGTTTATCCCATTTCTTCCATGCCAAAAAGGTGTATTTTTTGAGCTGGGGTCTCAGCTATGCAGAACAGATTCCATTCTTCTTGGGTATTCGCACTTAGCTATATTTTTGTGCTCTCTTGGATGACCGCTCTAGCAATTACATTATTTATCTTCACATAGTCACGGACTACCTTCAAGTAATATTTTACTATTTTAAAAACAATACAAGAATCTTACAACTATATAATTCAATTTATCCTCCTCTCATCCTTCCTTCACTTATTTTCATATATTTTATTGTTCTATACGTTACTGATCCCACAGTACGTTGTTATTGTTTTTGCTCTATATTTTTCTTAACATTAATTTATTTTTGAGAGACAGAGAGAGACAGAGCATGAGTGGGGGAGGAGCAGAGAGAGAGCGAGACACAGAATTTGAACAGCTGAAAAATATTACAGTTCCTTTTGGGGAACACTTTTTGAATGTGGAATTAAAAAATATGGTATGGGTTGCTAATTTTGCCTTTTACCTTCCCACGTGGAAACTCAGAAGGAAATGCTCCATTTCACCATCAGTTAGAACATTGAATATTTGTCAATGATAGTTCAGATACCAGGGTAAATGCTCACCTTCCAGGCTTGTGGGAGTCACTCTGGCTTTGAGACAACTACCTTACTCCCGGGTGGCAAACACCTAAATTTTCCTGGGGTCTCAGCTATGCAGAACAGATATCAAATGTGTCGGAGTATGTCTGGCTAACTACTGGTTTATGCCCAGCAGAGACATATTTACATAAGAAATTAGAGGCTTCCTGGGAAATAATTTACCTAGAAGGAAGAAGAACTGAGGAGCAAACATCATTAGCCAAGAAGAAAGCTGATTCCCTCAATCTTTCCAGGAGGAGGGATGATGACGGAGTCACTGATTTTCTTTTTTATATAAGTACGTATAGGAGAATCTCTAGGGAAGTTTATAAGAAATTTAGCAGTATGTGCTAACTTACTGGTAGCTGATAACAATATTCCTGCGAATGTGATATTTGTATTTATGAGATATTTGGATTATTTAAAGATAAAGACAAAAGCCCTAAAGAAAAGATTGCTGGATTTGGGCTGAATCTAAATGTAAATTTCTGAGTTCTAATTCACACGTTGAAATTAGCTAATAGGCAAATGATCAACCTGCAGATATTCAAAACAAAATAATGAATAACCATCGTATGTAAAAAGCTCTAGAAGAGAATGCCTCTATTAAAAAAATATGTGAAAGCATAAAAAAAGGCCCTTCACAAGAGAAAAGCACATGGAAAATGAACACATAAAAGACTATCTAATGCATGGTAGGTGAGGACGTAAAATAACAATAAGATGTACTATCTCATTTCCAACAGTGGCAAATAGTTTTAATAATATCCAGTATTAAAAAAATAAATTTAAAACTTGGGGCACCTCGTGACTCAGTTGGTAGAGCATGTTACTCTTGATCTTGGGATCAAGGGCTCGAGCTCCTCACTGGGTGTAGAGCTTACTTAAAAAAAGAAAAAGGAAAGAAAAAATATCTAGGACTGTGAAAGTCCATTCATAGACATCTAAGAAGCTTTAAGAAGTTATGTTTTATTCATTGATAGGAATATGCGCAGCCATTCAAAGTTATTTAGGAGAAAATGTAAGGGCATTGAAAACAAACCTTATATTGCTAAAGAAAAAATATGTTCCAAAATACAATAATCCCATCTTGTAAACAAAATAAAACAAAACAAAAAGTATGAATATATGAATCTCAAAACTGGAAGGATATATGTATGTCATCCTTTTCAATATGGAAATTAAATTTCTGGGACCCTAATGAATGATAAAAACTACAATTTTATCAAGTTAGTGGAACATAAAGGCATTGCTGGGAAAAAATAAAAAGCATTATGTTTCAAGCCTGAAAGGAATTTACTACAAAATGGAAGAGATCTATAGCATTAAATATCTGCTTTGCTAATTGTACTACTGATCGGCCGTCTTCAATCTTCCGGTGAAATATTATTTTTAGCACCCTTTATTGGCTAAAGGCAATGGGTTCCACTAATTGTATGTCACATACATGCCACTCTGGTTTGAATATTTTTAGCCTCGGTTAGCATTTTGCTGTGACCCTGTGTTTCCCTTTGTTTAGTTTCAACAGATATCAGCAATTTAAATACCCTCTGATCTTTGTACAAAATCACATTTCTTTCATGTATCTTACTTTAACTGTCCTTATATCAAAGGGGTGGAGTCTAAAAGAGATGTCTGAACTGAATTCTGTAGATGTAAATATGTTGTAGATTTTAAATTTTGGCATAATAGCATGAAAGAGTGTCATCTCCAAATTTCAGACGGCAAAGGATTATGACATCTCAAAATTTAAATTATGATTATCTGGGCAGAATTTTAAGTGATTTTTCCCTACTGCAATTGTATGTAATTTCCAAATTTCTACAATAACATATCATACTCAGAAAAAAATAATAAATGCGGTATAAGAGCACATATATAGACCTGTGGTTTTGGGGGGGGGTCTCTAGATCTAGAAATCATATCAAAGGATGCTCTAGTTAGTTGGCAGTAATTGGGTATGTTTTTTTTCCCGCACGAACCGCAAGACACAGCATCTTATAATGTGATTTGAGGGCATGAGGAAGAGATAAATTTGGGTCTTCTAGCCCTGAAAATATCATCTTTGTCCGGTCTCAAGAATAAAAGTGTAATATAATAATTTGAGAAGTCAATAGCAGTAGTCCACATAGGTATGCCCAATTTTACGGTGCACGTAAAGCTTAGAAAAATTATTTAATCTGATGTTGGCACAAATGAAGTTTGATGTATGAGTATGCCAATTCCCATTGAGATTGCCATTTTAAGAAATAGAAATAAAAGCCCAAAAAAGGAAAAAGAAAAAAAAAAGGAGAAGGAAAAAGAAAGCATGCATCCCTTCCTTCGAAGAAAAATTGGATTTTCGGCATTTTGCAGTTTTGAATTTCACATGAAGATGACCTCGAAAACAGTGACCATTAAAACAGTTGTTAGAAAAGTGTATTATTTACACGGCAGGCACTTTTCAAATAGAGGTTACCGCAATCATACAGGAAGACATAATCTTACCAGGCCGGGTAACCTACTTTAAAAGGTGTAGGCAGAATAGCAAAAGAAAAAAAAAAAA
This sequence comes from Neofelis nebulosa, assembly GCF_028018385.1. Lineage (NCBI taxonomy): Eukaryota > Metazoa > Chordata > Mammalia > Carnivora > Felidae > Neofelis > Neofelis nebulosa. Next base: position 14,830,722 of record NC_080788.1, read on the forward strand.
AAAAAAAAAAAAAAAAAAGTCCTGACATCACACTTGTCAAGAAACAGAAGTTTTATTACCATGGAATTTCACTTTTGCTGCTTATTCTTAACACCAGCCCAGGTACTGAGAGGATTTGTTGATCTAATATAGATAGTGATGTCTTGGGTTTGTTCAGATTTATATGGGCAGCATCTGGGGATCAGGAATTACATTTAAAATGTAATAAAATGTTCCTGTGCACTTTAACTCACAAATACTATACTTAAAAAAGTAAACATCAAATAATCTCGGGTATCTTTCAAGAAAATGTTGACATAGCTCAAGGAGCTCACACAGATATCTTTGAATCATTTCTAAGTAAACTTAATAAACTCATTTTCGTATTCTATTGCAGTACAATAAACTATCACACCTGGGAGAAGAAGAAATACCCAAGCATATGCTCTCATTTGCTCCAAAATGGGTGTTTTCTAGTTTTAAAAAGAAGATTATTTTTTTTCCCAAACACTATCACAAAGGTCCTTTGAAACTAAAAGTAAGCATATATAAAGGACAATCTATTACCAAGAGACCATAATAACACATATCAGTAATCACAAAAAAAAAGAAAACTCTCACATTATCATATTGTTCTCCTGAAGAGTCACTATTACACTGTGACTCCCGAACAAGGACACTTTCAATTTACATTTTTAAAAAACCTTTGGATTGAAATCTTCCTTCCAAAATTTCCTTTTTTAAATTTCTTTTGTATGTTTTATTTATTTTTGAGAGCAAGAGAAACAAACCACAAGCAGGGGAGGGGCAGAAAGAGACAGGGGGAGACATAGAATCCGAAGCAGTTTCCAGGCTCTGAGCTGTCAGCACAGAGCCAGACGCGGGGCTGGAACTCACAGACCTGCAGATCATGACCTGAGCCGAAGTCAGAGGAGACGCTTAACGGGCTGAGCCACCCAGGCACCCCTGAAATTTCTTTAAAAACAAAATAAGGAATCCACTTAAGTGGGGTTAAAAAAATAACTAAAGAAGAAAAAACCCTCCATTTTTAAAAATCATGTTTTACTTCTTTCATATCTGAGAGAGTGTTAGCAAGAACCTATTCCCTCCTACCCAAATCTCTACCCATTCATACTTTTGATGCATTTGGATTCACAGCCAGACCAGTGCGTACCCTATGCAGGAAGGTAGTGACATGCGTTGGGAAGAAGGCTGTTGCTTTGCAAGTTCACGAAGTGGAAAATAGTTTTGTTTTCTAATAGATTCGTTAAATGCAAATGACTTTGGGGCACCTGGGCGGCTCAGTCGGTTAAGCATCCAATTCTTGGTATTGGCTCAGGTCATGTTCTCATAGTTTGTGAGAGCGAGCCCCGCATCGGGCTCTGCACTGACAGCACAGAGCCTGCTTGGGATTCTCTCTCTCCCTCTCTGTCTTTCTCTCTCTCTCTCTCAATCTCTCAATAAATAAATAAACTTCAACAAATACAAATAACTTTAATGAACTATATTTTGAAAGTTGGTATTTACAGCCAAGGTTTTAATCAACGGAACCACATAGTGCAGTGAATAAGCTGAAAGAAAGAAAGAAAGAAAGAAAGAAAGAAAGAAAGAAAGAAAGAAAGAAAGAAAAAACTGCCTTCATAATAGTTTGAAGATTTCACTTCAAATATTCTTTTTCACTTTAAATTACATTAATGGAAGATTGTTCACTCCCAACAAGCTGTGGCCCAGGAAGTTACTTTCTAACACCAAACTATAGACCACATCGTCACATCCTAGCTAATTCCATTGACTGAAATCGAAACTAGCCGAGATACAAAGATTATATATTCTTATTATATTAAATATTCATATAATGTATATTTATAAGATTACTGATTTATTCAGACTCTGTCTTAGGGTCTTCGATGCAAAAATAACAATAATAATAATAATGAATATGCCAAAGTTTATATATCCCCAGCTTTATATTCTTCTAGTGAGAAGAAAATAATCACAGGTTGTTTTGTGTCAAGTTTTTATTTTTAATAAGTAATTTTTTAAAGCCTTATTTATTTTTGAGAGGGGGGTAGGGGCAGAGAAAGAGGGAGACACAGAATCTGAAACAGGCTCCAGGCTCTGAGCTGTCAGCACAGAGCCCGATGCGGGGCTCGAACTCACGGAGCGCGAGATCATGACCTGAGCCGGAGTTGGATGTTCAGCCGGCTGAGCCACCCAGGTGCCTCTTTAGTAATGTAATTTTATTTATTTATTTTTTTAACATGAAATTTATTGTCAAATTGGTTTCCATACAACACCCAGTGCTCATTCCAACAGGTCCCCTCCTCAATGCCCATCCCCACCCTCCCCTCCCTCCCACCCCTCATCAACCCTCCATTTGAAAGTCAGTATCTGTTCTTCTTGAAAAGACATTGAATGGTGTGAACGTCTGTGTATAAGTGTTTGTATTCGTGTGAGAGAGAGGGAGGGAACGAACGCAAGCACGAGATGGAGGGAGAGAAGGACAGAGAAATTTTCTCAGATTCGCTTTAATACAGAAGCCTTTTTTCTGAACATTCCACAAAATTGTTTTTGCTTTTTGCCACCCAGGATCGGGAAGCCATGAACATGGCATATGGCTGAACTTTGCACAGCCTGGCACACAAAAACACTAAAGTAGCATAGTTTTCAAGAAGGTCCAATCACCTCTGGGCTGAGTCCTGTCTTCCAATATCTTGAACCAAACATGGAGAGTCTGGCAGCTACCCTATTATTCTTCAGAACTGAACAAAATGAAACGGCTGGTACCTCTTAATAGAAGCTGCAGGTCTCCATCTGTCACAAGTACTCGGATGATGCGGAAGAACCATTCTTATTTCGGAGCCCCTTATAAAAACATAAAAGGACATAAATAACTTCAAGATGGTTAAATATTGATTTGGAAAATATGTCTTCCAAAAGCTCATTAGGCAAGTTGACCCTCTGAAGCGGAAGGAAACAACAATGCCAATGTCACCTTCCATAGGTCATCAATTTTTGCGAGGCGGAAAGGAGTTTAATGCCTTTTGCTTATTTGTCAAATTTTTATTGAGATCCTACTACGGGCCAGGCACAGTGCCGGGTTCTTTTCAATACCTCTGACAAGAGAAATTTGAAGAATGAACTTGAAATGTACATCTACTTAGATAACAACGAAAAACAGATCTATGACACTTATCCAGCGGGTATGGCAATACATGATCAGCCAAAAGTGAATTCAGGGATTCATCTTTGCATCACTGATTTATTCAAAGAATTTTGGAAATTTTCATGTACCTTGAAATCATTCTACCTTCCTAAGGTGAAGCAAACTTACAACCTTCACCTCCCTTTGTTTCTATTACTCGTGCTGTGGTCATGATTTTTGGTGGTTGTTGCCATCCACATGGACAAAATGTTAAAAAAATATCAGTTGGCTGATCATGTCTAAATCAGGCCAACATTTCAACTTGCGGTTGGTAACACCAGCAGTTCACCCAATGATTTTAACTTTCAGCTGAAGTAAGATTTGTTTTGTTTGTGTAACTTTTTTTAATGTGATCACCAATTTTTGTGCATGAAAAATCAGAGGAAACAATATGATTATAGTTGAGGTCAGTATTGTTATATTCTGTGTGCAATTGTTTGTGAACATGTTTTACATGGAGATACATAACATTTTAAGTTTATTTATTTATTTTGAAAAAGAGAGAGTGTGTGTGTGCGTGTGCATGAGCAGGGGAGGGACAAAGAGAGAGGGAGAGAGAGAGAATCCCAAGCAGGCTCCACACTGTCAGCATGAAGCCTAACTCTGGGCTGGATCTCACAACCATGAGATCATGACCTGAGCCGAAGAGATAGATAACATTTTCTATAGTTAAATACATTTCTGTCACCCAAATAATTTGAAAAATTACTGTTTTATGGATAGGTTTTTTTTTTTTTAAAGAAATATGCTTTCAGAAATGTTTGGTAGCTTCCTCTCATCAGAACATAACTTTTTCTTATACTATGAGTCCTAAATCACAAGACTTCCACAGTCTGGGTACAGTTCTTTTCACACCAGGGGCCAAATTGAGACTCTGCAATTATGTAGAACCCTATGCAACTTCCAACTTTGTATCATATTGGATATGTGATGGTAAATGCATATCTTAACCTTCTGAGCCTCAGCTTCCTCCTAAGACAGAAATGCCTGTCTCCTAGATTCCGGGTGAAAATTAAATGAGATAATTTGCATAAAGCACTTAGCAAGCAGTCCATCCCATAAATGTTCAGCACGTGTCGGGTGGGTAGGAAGACAGCAGCACCAACAGAATCAATGAGCTTTAGTTCACACAAGTGTGACAGTTCAGTTATCCAATGACTCCGGGGCCAAAGTGATACCATTTTCTAATCACCTGAGCGTTTCCATCTACACATGGCAAAATCCACTGCTGTTGACCACTACTCAGTTCTTCTCCAATGCCAGCACAGAGGGGAATTATACTGTCCAATCCCTGGAGGTTAGGTTAGGCCATGTGATTACCCTTGGCCAATGAAATAAAAGTGAAAGCAACACGAACCGTTTAGGAGCCATGACCCGTTCTGACTCTTGACCATGCACCTTTCGTTTCCTGCTTCAGTGCTTGTGAAGCGAGGGATGATATTCAGGGGCCACGGACGGCGCAGCCTGGATTGCGGGGCCAGCCTCCCGTGGAGGAAAACTTCCTGTGGATTTGCCTAGACTCCCCATTCAACTTTTGTTATGAATGAACTTTTGTTGGACTCGCCGATATCCTGAGATTGTGTGTTACTGGAGCACACAGTAGCCTGTGATCACAGATAGGTAAACAGACGTAGAGTGAAGGATCTATATAAACATAATTGGAAGTTGCCCTTGATTTGTTAGCGTTTGTAGTGATGTTTACATTAAAAAACACAAACAGCCCCAAACGTGTTCCCTTCCTCTTCTCCCTTCTTGTCCTTCTACTCTGATGGGAAGCCACTTGGCTTCCTTCCATGGGACAAATTCTAAAAACAAGCATGTCAGTAGCCAGGAGGAATTTAGGGAGCTGAATGGCTGTGTAGATGCATTATCAGGTCAATTTTAGAGTTGATGTGTGTTGGAGCTTTGGCCTCAATAGACTTATTAATATGGCAAAGGTTAGCAGTAGATATATTTTAAACTTAGAAAAATTAGAAGTGAAGGAAGTGGTAAGAAGAGACACATAGTTGTACACCTGAAACTAAGGTAACAGTGTGTGTCAACTATACTGAGAGAGACAGAAAGGCTTAATATTGAGGTGTCCTTTTAATAGGTGTTGTATTTTCTTCTTAGCTTTGACCAAAAATGCGATGTGTTTATCAAATCCTTGGGCCTCCTGGACAAAACACTGAAGCCCAGTAACTTGACGTGATTATTACATAATGTATCCAGGGACCTGAAACAAAACCCAAAGCCCATGTTCTTGCCATTACACATCCACATCTTTACCTTAAAAAAAAAAAAGTCCATTCATGTTCTGGCAACCAGTAAGATTCCCTCCTTTTTAATGGCTGAATAATATTCCACTGCATATGTATACACCACACTTCCTTTATCCATTCATTCACTGATGTGACAAGATGGATGGACTTTGAGGGCATTATGCTAAGTGAAATAAATCAGACAGAGGAAAACAAATACTGTATGATCTCACTTATATGTAGAATAAAAGAAGAAGAAGAAGAAGAAGAAGAAGAAGGGAAAGAAGAAGAAGAAGAAGAAGAAAAAGAAGAAGAAGAAGAAGAAGAAGAAGAAGAAGAAGAAGAAAAGGAAGAAGAAGAAAAAGAAGAAGGAGAAAAGGAAGAAGAAGAGGAAGAAGAAGAAGAAGAAGAAAAGGAAGAAGAAAAAGAAGAAGAAGAGGAGGAAGAAGAAGGAGGAGGAGGAGGAGGAGAAGGAGAAGGAGGGGAAGAAGAAGAAGAAGAGGAAGAAGAAGAAGAAGAGGAAGAAGGAGAAGAAGAGGAAGAAGGAGAAGAAGGAGAAGAAGAAGAAGAATCTCAGAAAAAAAGAGATCAGATTTGTGGTTACCAGACTCATAGCTCGGGTGAAGAAGGAATTGGAAGAAGGAAGGTCAAAGGGTACAAACTTCCCATTAGAATATAGATATGTACGAAGGGTGTAAGGTCCAACATGATGACTGGGGGTACTTCATAATATACAGGGAAGTTGTTCAGAGAGTAAATCCTATTAGTCTTATCCCAAGGAAAATTTTTTGTTGTTGTTCTTTCTCTTATTTTTACCGCATGTATATGAGATGTTGGATCTTAGCTGAACCTAGTGTGGCAATGATTTCACAATATATGTAAATCAAACCAGCATGCTGTGTGGCAGTGCTCTGGTCAATTATTTCTCAGCAAAACCAGGGGTGGGGGAGGGAGAAAAAGACACATCATACAACAAACACGTTCTCTCTCCTACAAAGAACTGGGGCATTATACCGCATGGCTTCTACCTTCCAAAGAGGTGATCACTGGTCTCATTTCCTCTCCTCATATTTAGCCTCTTTCTATAGCATTTCTCAGCTTGGATCCCTAAGTTCCTCCTTGTAGGACCCTTGGAACAGATATCTCTTTAAACATTTTAGCTTTGTGGCTTAGAATGGCCATTTCTTGCCAGGCTTTTAGATTTTAGAGCTCTGTATACTTGCCCACAGATCTCTTAACTGTAGAATTTCAAACATTGCATATTTCTTCACTTGGGATTTCCTTGGATTACCCCGTGCTGGGTATCAGATGAATTATCACATCTTTAACACCACCTTATTCTCTCCAGCTGACAGAGAAACTTCCTGATGTGTTCCAGCCTCTTAGTCTGAAAATATAGGAGTAAAACTGAGTGAGAAAGAGGGAACTATTTTGTGGTACATGCTCGAGCTATATAGAGATGGAAAGATGATCGAACTGAAACTAAGTCCTAAGTTTGTAAAATAATATTTTAAAATGTTCCATCTATGTCTATTTCTGCTAATACAAATTGGGATCAACATTTGTCAACAATTTAACCACATTAACAGAATTGGTTAAAGATTTGAAATGGAAATGCCTTTTTAAAAATAATATAAATGTGATGCCATATGGAGTGCTAACAAAATAAAACTTGAAGCAAGCACTAATTTCAAGAAAATAAATGAAAAAATACAAATGAATGACAGAAAACGAACCTATTACAGAAATTACCTTGGAAAGAATATAATTCCCAAAGTCAATTAAAAAATGCATTGTTGCCCCAGCAATTTGATATGCACACCCACGTAGATAGCCTCAGACACAGTCCCACCTCCTTGTAGAACCTCTCCAAATTAAAGCAGTCCTGTGTGTCCTCAGAAATTAATGACTTGAAGGTTATCTTTATAGTTACTAAATAGGAAGCTTCCTAATTTCTAGCATATCTCCCCCAATAGTGTTTTAGCAGATACTGTGGGCTGACCAAACCCGGATTCCAAACCCGCTTCTCCCTGGTCACTTTCAATTTCAGAGGGCCACAATACACAGTGCTGGCCAATGAAATGCAGCTGAAGTCCTCTCTATGCCCAGAAAACCATTCCTCCGTCATTTAGGGACCCTCCCCCACCCCCCGCACTCCTTACTCCTCCTCCTTCCCTTTGTAATCCAGACAGGAGGGTTGTGGTTCCGGCAACCATCCAGCACAGATCGGAGGAATAGCAATGACCTCAGCATTGGAACCATTGAGAGGCTGAGCCTTTTGTCTTGCTCAAGAAAACATTCCGTAATGTGTGATACATCGCAGACGTATTTTCTGTCACTACAGTCAAGATCCTTCCTATTTGCTTCAAGTGTCTTAACGCGAGTTTACTCCCTCTAACAACATTTTTGCTGAACGCCCAAACAATCTACATTTTGTCCAATAACTTATTGACAGGTACTTGATTTGGTAGATTGCCTGAGTTGTGTGAAAACTTGGCTGATTCTGAGGTATCTGTCATTTCAACAATCCCTATATCTGATCATGCTACTGTAATTATTGCTGAGTATAAATTTCCCCCAATTCCCAAGTCAAAGTCTGCTATGTTGACTAGAAAATGTCACTTGCCAACATTCAATCCAATTAACAAACTACCTGATGATAGTATCAGATAAGTTCAGACTTGCAAAGACTGTGTTCCCTAACCTTAAGATCCTTGAGAATAAGCCTCCAAATCACACACACACACACACACACACACGCACAAATACTCTCTTGGAATATGATGGAAAGGAAGGAAATTTTATAACCTTACTCATGGAGTTTCGTTTTGGACTTCCACATTATTGTTTATTAGATGTATGGAAAATAACTTTTGCCAAATTCGAGACTTCAGGCATTTTTCAAAACTCTTCCACAGGACAGTTATTTTGTTGATGGAAATGGTGGCCTGGTATTATCAATTCAGATCATGCCATAAAAACGGAAAGATGGATATCAGGGGCACCTGGGTGGCTCAGTTGGTTAAGCGTCCGGCTCTTGGTTTCAGCTCAGGTCAAGATCTCACAGTTCTTGAGTTCAGGCCCCACCTCAGACTCTGTGCTGACAGTGTGGAGCCTGCTTGACATTCTCTCTCTCCCTCTCTTTCTCTTCCCCACTCATGCTCACTCTTTCTCTCTCTGTCTCTCAAATAAATAAATGAACTTTAAAAAAATTGTAAAAAAAAAAAAGGATATCAAAAGTTGAGGTGAAAAACCATCCTACAAGATCCAAGATGGGAGACAAGACACTAAACACTAAAGTTTCAAGCAGAATTTTGAGCTATGAAGCAAATATTAAATGAAATTAAACTCAGGTGATTAATATTAACCGGGTAAGAATATGTTGGTATATATGTATGTATGATATATGGTGTGTACATAATTTATATGCATGTATATGTATTTATGTATATATAAAGAATATGTATGTATACATATATGTATGTGAAAAACTGTAACAAAATTCCATTTTAGGCACAAAATTCTTAAAATTTTTTTTAACGTTTATTTATTTTTGAGACCGAGAGAGACAGAGCATGAACGGGGGAGGGTCACAGAGAGAGGGAGACACAGGATCTGAAGCAGGCTCCAGGCTCTGAGCTGTCAGCACAGAGCCCGACGCGGGGCTCGAACCCACAGACCGTGAGATCATGACCTGAGCCGAAGTCGGACGCTTAACCGACCGAGCCACCCAGGCGCCCCTAGGCACAAAATTCTATAGAAATTCATCGAACATGATTTACGATGGATTTATCCCATTCCATTTTTTTTTCTTGTGAGCCAACACAAGGCCAGCACATAATTTCCTTCATTGGCCACACTTGTATAAGACATCAACTAATAGGAAACATGGTCTCTGCCAACAGAAAAATTACAGTATCCTAACATTCCCATAGAATGGGATTCTATTCCTCTTGGGCCATGTGCAGTATTCAATAGAGAACGACTTATACATATCTAGAGGTGCCTTGGAACAGAACATATCTGTATTCTGTGTTTCTTTATTATATATTACAATGAAAACTCCAGTCCTACTCTTTGGTCATTAGTTTGGCACCTGTAGAACTAAGGTGTTAGATTAGAAGAGACATAACAGTGCTTCCAGACCTGAAATTCTGAGCCCTATTTTTCTTTATCTATTTTTTAATTTGTCCCTTGGTATTTTATTGTCATTCCAATTGGAGGGATAGGGCAAGGATTCCAGAGTACAAATTAGATCATTAAAGCATGTATAGCAAAAGTAGATAATGTCTATAGGATTTAGTAAATGCATTAAAATAGTACAGATCTGTATGCACTTGAAGTATGCAAAAAGTATGCACTTTTTGTTTGTTGGTTTTTTGTTTGTTTTTACTATTCTTAAATGTTATTACATGGTTAGGTGCCCTTGGCTTCCCTTTCTTATTCTCCAGATAGTTCTTCTAAAATTATGTTTTAGTTATTGCACACATAGCACTACTAAAGTCAGGAAAATTAAAAAATTTTTTTAAATGCAGAAAGTTATGCTACCCTAAGAAAAAAAAAAACTTTCCCTGAGTGTTCTTTTTCTGTGCCTGCCCATTTATATGCAAGCATGCATTTGCTATTGTAATCATTTTATAGATACCATTTTTGTTTTCTTCATTTTTTATTTAACTTCCATAATAGCCGTTTTCTCATATTGTTATGCATTTTCTCATTTCTCTTTAGGGCAAGTTCCACTACTTGGAACTACTTTCTGGATCTGTAAATATCCTTATATGGTAGCAGTCACAGTTTCTCATTTTTTCTCCCATGGCCTTACCATTATGTTCTGTATATTGCCTTATCTAAATAGAGGTAGTTATTCCAATAATAGATCAATCAATAGCTATTTTAGGCCTATTCTAATTTTGCTAGCGCTGTACCTCATTTGCAGATACACATTTTAAGAGAGACAGGAAAAACTAAAGTACGTGCAGATGGAAACAATAAAAATGATTAAAGTATGGGAAAATGGGACCTCTAAGGAAAGATAAAAGGAGATGAGATTATATGTTCTTCAGAAAGGAAAACCAAAAACTGGAAGTTTTATAATGTTCTTAAAGAACGGGCAGAATTATCAAAGAATGAGTGTTTCTACTCATTTCTTCTATTTTGTAATAGACCACGGACAAGTGGGCTTAAACCGTAATTAGAGTAGGCACGAAGATTTCATGATGGCATAGCTCTGGAATAGAGCCACCAGAAAAATTCAAGAAGGAAACATGTTAAAGCTTTGAAAGACTCAGGTGTTTCCCACTTTACTAAAGAGGGACGCATCTTGCCATATGTTGCTTGTGAATAGTTCCGTTCCACCTTTCTTCCGGACACTGTTTGTTTTCCAGAGTGTCTCATGTCTGTTCTCAGTAATTGTAGCCTCTGATGAATGCATTAATGTTGACCCCTGATGCTGTTCTGGCATATTCAAGCCAGTGCTCCGAAACAGATTTGGTCTTTGATCCCTATTCCATTTCCCTTGGATGGCTGGATACCCTTGAATGGCAAGATCCCAAGAAGAAAGAATTCTACCCAGTCTTATTCTACTCCATACCTCCGTCTCTCTTCAGCATGCAGTCAGCTGTTTAAATGTAGGTTTCACTAATAAATTTTTTTTTGGACATTTTATGATAGAAAGAAATAGGTCAATTAGGTAATTTACCCTCATGGTATGATTTTTTTCAATGGATTTTTATGAAAATTATTCTCATAGACTCGTTGCTTGTTTGCCATAGTTTAAGTCCACACCTAAGGTCCCTGATGTCATCCACAGCTCCCTCGCCGCAGGGGAAACAATCTTTTTGATAGAGACCTACGATTTCTTCTCATTAGTGGGGCAGAAGTTGTTCTATTGATGCACTACAGTTCTTCCAATTCTTAAAAGCAATAAGAATGCCACCATTTTGGAGAGGTTCCATGTTATAAACTGTTTACCTTGAAGACTCGAGAGTCAGACTCCCTGTGCTCACATCCTGGTTGGAACACTGCCTGGGCTTGCTGGCCTTGAGAAAGTTCTTTGCGTGGCTTGGTTTCTTTAACTGCCCAATTGAACTCATAGTAAGAACTCATTTCATATCACCATGGTCTTAGGATGGTAAGCCACCGTCCCAAGTTCCCATAAGCTCTCTCAGCAATGTTCTCTCTTCTTACCACTTGTACCCCACAAGAGGAGTTTCTTTACAGAGTCCGTTACAAAAAAAAAAAAACAAGCAAAAACTATATTCATGAGTATAGCAGACTAGAGAGATTTAGGGTCAGGATATCTATCACATGGTGAACAGTTTTTCAAGTTTATCTTATTTATTCTGTCTTTCTCCCCCCGGGGGTGCTATGAACCACGCCACCTGCCCCTGACCTCAGAAGTTCAAATTCTTCTCTGATGGGATGCAAACCTCTTTCATCAAATATTTAGCCAGTTACCATCCTTCCTACACTTCTCCCCCTTAGAGAATTTCAGTGCCAGGTGTTAAAATAGTAATGCTGTCCCTACCTCGTGACTCTAAGTTTCAGTCCTGGCTCAGCCACTCTGTGGCTTTGTGGCTTTGCTCACGTCACCTCTCCTCTGTAGACACTAGTCTCTTGGCTGGAAAGGCTAACGCTTAATGCACGAAGTTTTAAGTAGGGTGAATGCACGTAAAGTTCCTGGCCAAAAAAAAAAAGTATATCTGGCAATGGAACATCCGCAATAAAGTTTTAGCCATCTTATTCCTCAATTCACTGAGTAAATATAACAACAAATTAAATGATTCTAAAAGAATTTGATCAGCTGCAGAACCCTGATTGTTACTGATGTTATGTTAACCATTATTGGAATGGACCCCCTTTCCTGCTCTTATCTCTGGGCTTCTGCACACCTAATGCAAGGATTGCCGTAAATTTTGTGTCAATTTTCATGCTCCAAAGGGATTTGCCAAAAAGAGTTTGGGACGCTTCTGTTTTGCAGATTTTGCAGAGTCCCCGGGTAGCCTTCGGAGAAGGGGCTTTGACATCCCTGAGCTCCTGCGCAGAGGTAATCAAGCTCCGGATAAAGGATCAGTTAGGAAATTCAAACAAGACTGGAACCACCTCACAAAACAAAGTGCAAATCACGCCTTCTTCTTTTCTTTATCAGTTAATTAATAACTCGGTAACTCGGTGACTAACCTAACTTGGACTTCTACAAGTACTGGATTTCTGTCCCTGAATTGGTATCTTTACGAGCTTTGAGATGATTGCAGATTATCAAGGTGATTTAAATAGGAAACAGGGACCACCAGTGAAGGGGGTTTGCTATGCCATGCTACCTTCCAATATTAAAGATTAAATAGTCAAGAGAGACGTATGTCCACAAGACTTAGAAATGGGTTTTAATGGCGTTAGGCTAAGCCTACAAGACATGTTGCTAACTTCTTTAAGACAAGCGAGAGGAAGAGAAAGTTTGCTGGACATACATTCCTTTTCAAATAGGCTTGGTTTGGCTGTGATTGAGAAAAGAAAAAAAAAAGTGTCTTAGCAAGTGAAAAATAAAACATGGGAACTGTATTTTGGAAGAAAATGCCCTTTTTAGGGGAGCCTGGGTGGCTCAGTCGGTTGGGCGTCTGACTTCGGCTCAGGTCATGATCTCACAGCAACTGAGTTCGAGCCCCGCATCGAGCTCTGTGCTGACAGCTCAGAGCCTGGAGCCTGCTTCGGATTCTGTGTCTCCCTCTCTCTGCTCCTTCCTTGCTCATTCTCTCTCTGTCTCTCCCCCCGCCGCCCCGCCTCTCTCTCAAAAACAAATAAACAACAACAACAATAATTTAAAAAAATAAAATAAAATCTCCTCTTTAAAGGTTTGTCTGTAGGGTCAGGTTAAAATGAACATTTAGTAAGAGCGTATTGGGTGCTAAAAGGTTTTGTTAATACTTTCTGGTAAGAAAGAAACCTGTGAAATATACATGGTTATTTTCAGGTTATAGATAATCAACTGAATTGACAATAAACCCCCTTTCTATGATGGGTGGTCTCATACACTATTTAGCCAATTTCACCTCTTCAAGCTTAGCTCATGGGGCTCCAGTCACAACTGTGTTCTTAACTGTGACTAACAATCTCGAGAAATGCATGCGAAAGGAAGGCCAAACAGTATGGGGCGAACCGTTCTACTCTATATGATCGAGCTCTCTGTAAATGCAAGATACTCTTCCCAGTTCTTTATATGCATCTCATTAAATTGGCTTGTTTCTTGGACTGTTTATGAAATGGTCCAAATTATACACTAAGGTACAGTGGTATACTATACCTTATACCACACATATAAGTGTGTACTATATCTATGCTATAGTATTATACCAAATATATTCTATAGTACTATACTATACATATACTATAAGAGGTATACTATATATCTTATACTATAGGGGATTGTAGGTAGAGTAGGTAATTAGCAACTTTTACTGAATCATGATATATAGTCCTTAAAATTTCCTCTATCTTCTTTATATCCGCCTTAGAAAATATTAATATGTATACGAATTTTGATAAATTTAAAGAACTTACATCAGAAGGCAAATGTGTAGGTAATCCTGTTCCCAATAAACACTATTTTAATTTTCTCGTATACACTTGAACTATATTTCACACATGTGCGATTTTAATCACAAAACCAGTTCATACCACACCTTCTCTTTTATATGTTGCTGTTTTCACTTAATCTGTCAAAAACATTTCTGTCTATCATTAAATGACTTTCTAAGGGGTGACCGTTAATATCAGCAAGTTACTCTCTGCTTTCCCCAGAAAAGTTAATATTTGAAGCGTACATTTTAGAGCCGAACGGCTTTCATTTTTTAACTTATTTCTTGATCATCAATACTTCAAACATTCATCAATGGGACCAACTTTATAACAGGGTTAGTGCCCGCATACACACACTGAATTTGGTATTATCAGGATTCCCTATATTTAGAAACAAGGAATTTTTCCACGTTCTTATGTAATTGCTTTACTCTCTTATAGATCATGATTTTTATATTCCTTTTGATAAAGTCAAGAGAAGCTGTCTTTCAACCCAGTTTGATCAAATGTGTTTTTTTAGTTATTGGCTCTTACATTGTTCTTAAGCTATTGGTATGTTAACACAATTGCGATTGTGGTCATCTTTAATTTCTTATAAAATTCCTTTATACCGAAGTTTTAAAATGTCTTAATATTAATTAATAAAAAATGAAATGTGCATTCTTTACAAAAATCGCCCTGGTATGTGTTTACAATCCCTTTTCCTTAAATATTTTAGCATATTTTTACCTTCCATTTTTTAAATTAGAGTTTACAGAGAGTGTTTTATAGCAAAACAGTCAGAGGCCATGACTTCTAAAATTTCTCCTTTTTAGAATATTGAGGCATTTTGTCACCAACATAGTATATTTTGGCAAATTTTTCAGGGCACTTGAACAGGTAGTATTGGGTTTTGGAAAATAACTCTCAATATACATACAAACACTTGGCATTACGTTGTTAAATTAATTGTATTTTTGCTACATGTTTATCACAGATGTTTTTCCTAGATTTTTATACTTTGCTATTTGACTCTGTAGCTTTTAGTATTATATTACCTGTTTAATTTTATGGTTTGAGTTCACTTTTCCATTCTGCTTGCTTTCTTTTGTGCGTGTTTTATATTGATTTGCATGATATAATTTTGGACTGTCTTTATTTTTTTTAAGTTTATTTATAATGAGAGAGAGAGAGAGAGAGAGAGAGACATGGATGGGAGACAGAGAGACAGAAAAGGAGACAGAATCCCAAGCAGCCTCCACACTGTCAGCGCAGAGCCCGGTGTGGGTCTCAAACTCACGAAAGGTGAGATCATGACCTGAGTCGAAACCAAGAGTCCGACACGTGACCAACTGAGTCACCCAGGTGCTCCTGGACTGTCTTTACTTTTAGTTCCATTTTTTCTTTTAGCAATATCCCTTATAATAGCATAAAATTCAATATTGGTCTTTGACTCAAAATGTACAGTATTTGTCATTTAATGGGAAAGTTTAAGGCAGTCATATTTGCCAAACTCCATGTGTTCTTATCAGAATCTATTACGCTTTCTCTTTTTTTTAAGTTTATGTGTTTATTGTGAGGTGGGAAGGGGAGGGGCAGAGAGACAAGGAGAGCGAGAATCCCAAGCAGGTTCCATGTTGTCAGTGTGGAGCCTGATGTAGAGCTCAAACTCCCGAACTGTGAAATCATGACCTGAGCTGAAATCTGATGCTCAACTGACTGAGCCACCCAGGCACCCCCTACACTTTCTGGTCTTGTTTCTTCTCTCTTTACTTTTTTATGTTCCCACAATTAGTTGTTCAGAGCTGGGTCCTTTTTTTGTCGTGGTTGCCATTATGATCATCATTTGAATTTATTTTTCTCTAATTATGCATGTCGAGATTGATGGAGTACGTATTTAGAAATTTAACATGCTTTTACAGCTTTTTCCCCATCCCATTCCCCAATTATTTGCATAATTTGGAGTCTTACTCAAATTATAGTTAATAAATCATTACCTTCACAGGATTTATACTTATGTTTTTATTTTTCCATGCAGGTTATTTGTTCAATCCAAACCATTTAATACCTCAAATATTTCAGGGACTCCTGGGTGGCTCAGTCAGTTACACATCTGACTCTTGAGTTGGGGTGAGGTCATGATCTCAAGGTTCATGGGATTGAGCCCCGTGTGGGGCTCTGTGCTGACAGCACAGAGCCTGCTTGGGATTCTCTCTCTCTCTCTTCTCTCTCTCTCCCTCTGCCTCTCCCCTCCCCTGCTCACACGAGCACATCTCTCTCAAAATAAAAAACATGAAAAAGATTTTTTAAAACTATCTCATTGTGGTCAGCTTTGTTTTGATTCACTTATGGGTCAGCTGAGCTATGCCTCCAGTCTCCTCCTTCAGGTCGACTGAATTCATCAGGTCATTACCCTTCCTCTACTTGAATTATCTGTTTATAAATAGAGGATTTTTCTTCAGTTGCTCACTCTTTCCCCACTCTCAGGTGTCTGCCTCACAAATTATACTCACCTGTCTGTGTCCAGAAATCTTGTTTTCTTGTTTTCTTACAGGGGCTCGCCTTCCCACAAGAGAGGTGGTGGGATTCAGCCCTTTGACCCTCCAGAGTGCTCCGTCCTGATCCCGTGTGCCCTTCACCCACACAACTTCTCCAAATGTCCTGTTTATGGAGATATCAGATCCCTGACTTTGAGTACTTGCTATCTGCTTTCTTTACAGTGTATTGATCATTTTCATGTAGGGCTGGCGAATAAAATGCAAGACAGTTCATTTGCATTTCAGATAAAGGACATGCGCAAGTTTTTAGAATAAAACTTGTCTCAACCTCTTTTTGTTTTTTTTTCTTTTTTCCTCTCTCCTTTATTTCTTCCTTATGACTGCATTTAGTGTTTAATATTTAGCTCGTAAGAAATGACAGAAGTCATGTGCTTCAACAGCCTACTTAACTCATGAGGCCATTGCCTCCTCCTTAAATAAAGGTCAAACTCCACTTCTTCCAAACTAAGAAAGTGCTGTGCAAGGAGCAGGTGCAGAAATCTAGCAACTAGCAAACTAGATTCCTTCCTAATGAGGCCCAGATCGCCCATTGGTCCCAGAGTTCTTTGCTTTCATTCCAGCAAGCTCTGAGAACATAACTTGACAAAGTTCTGACATCATCAAAGGAAACATACCACAATCCAAAGTTGAAACTGTGAGCTACGTCAAACGAGGAGAACACCCACTACTCCACAGAATTTGCTGCGATTTTCTCCCAATATTTCAATCTCTTGTGGAGCACATAATCGGGCATTAATTTTGCCAGACCAGGGGGTATAAAATGGCATAACTTTGTTTAAAATCATTAAGGAGATTGAACATCTTTTCAAGTATTTATTGGACAACTTGTAATATTCTTTGTACATTTTTTGGAAGTTTGTTTTTCTTTTCTTCTTCTTTTTTAATAGGAGTTCTTTATATACTCTAAAAACTAATCCCTGTACAATATATATGAACAAATATATTTTCTCAGTCAAGTCTTTGTCTTTAACGTAGTTTATTCTATCTTTGTTTACCAACACCGTTTAAGTGGAATTTAGACTAACGTTGATTTTAGAACTTGAAACTGCAATGGATTTATCTACTTTAATCTTCTCACTTTAAGGAAGAAAAACTGAAGGTGATAAAAACACGTATCTAAGATTATCTGATTAGTGGTACAAAGAAAATTAGAAATTGGTTCTCTTGATTTCTGGGCTAACGATTTGGAATTATATCAGCATATTCTCCATTGGGCTCTGGTTAAAGTTTTATTCTTAGAGGGTGGGAGAGGGGAAAAAAAATAAGATAAACCCACATACATTCACACCCACCATTCATTGTGTCTTGAATCATTCATGTACTGATTTTTTTTTCAACAAAGGTTACACTTGGGTGTAAAGGACCTTTTCAGAGTTCTCCTTTTCCTGTCTTTCCTTTCTACTAGGCTTCATTTGATAGCCATGAACTGTGGATAAAGAATAAATATGGCTTTTCTGTACTCTAGGACTATCCTCTGCCTTATTTATGTTCGGCCTGGTACAACACTGCTGACCTTGGGAAGTTTAATTGAGGCCGGAATTATATGGCACAGCTTGAGGCCACCTGAATTTAGAGGGTGTGACATACACAAAGACACACACACACACACACACACACACACACGGTGACAATGTACCTGCCTGAGGAACGGAGTATGTGTGCTTGTGTGTGGTTAGCTCTGCTGAAATGACTGCCACGAAGTGGCCTATTATAGTTTTTACTAAGCTGAATTCATAGGAAATAAAATACACCTGCACTCTTCTATAATTAAAATATAGAGTTTATTCATTAAATAAGTGCGGCATTTCTTAAATATGGAAGCTACTCAGGCTTTAAAAAGCAATAATCAGTCGTAACTAAGTCAAAGCATAACTGTTCTGTGACATATTTCTTAAATATGCTAGGGTAGTTCACGTGTTTGATAAATGTTGACCTTTCCACTGTCGTTAAGATAATTTAATAACATAAAAGCAAGCAGAGATTTTGCTAATTGATTTGTTTTAGATAACCATTTAAATTTTTAAAGCTATCTTAAATGGTCATTGACAGAAAAATATGGTCTACTATATTTAATAAGATTATAACCAAGACTTTAGATATGATTTGTACATGAAACCAAAGATATTCCTATTGAAGAGGGAAAAAAAAGTTCAATTTTTGTTTATTAATTAACTCAATTTCAAACCAATTGCACTTCTAACTACATATTCCCCGATTATCATTTTATTCCATGGTAGATTTGGAACTATTTTAGTATGAGTGCCATTGTAGGTAAATCTGAAAATTAGACGTGTTTATTGATGGTAGTTTTATCTAATTAAACAAATAATTATATCATTATTTTCGGAGGTATTACTACATAACTTGGGTAATTAACAGCCTGCAAAGCCCAAATACATTTGAGAGACTAATTCCATTTTGAGGAAGTATAAAATCTATTTTTTTTTGTTTTATTCAGCACACTAAAATAAGTCCCAAAAGTTCTTTTTAAGCGACCATGAAATAAGATTAAATGGATCAAGACATGATATGCGTGTGTGTGTGTGTGTGTGTGTGTGTGTGTGTAAAGCCTCTGGAGAACATACCTTTATTTAATTTTTTTTAAGATTTGGTTTTTAAGTAATCTCTACACCCAACGTGGGGCTTGAACTTACTACCCTGAGGTCAAGAGTCGCTTACTCCACTGACTGAGCCAGCCAGGTGCCCTGAGAACATGCCTTTTAATAACTAAAAATCTAAGAAATCTCTCTTTTATTTATTTATTTTTGGGGGCACAGGGAGTCTCATAGATGTGAGCAGCGCTCAGAATTTGAGCAACACAACAGAAGAACTCAAGCTTGCCCACAGGGCATTCTAGATTCACACACATAGAAGCTGGACAGATAATTGCACCCATATGCACCCATGTAAACTCACCCACAAAGGAGGTTTATAGCTATAAGTGAAACTCAACATGTCACCAAGTCACAGCTTATAGCTTCATTAATCAAAACATTAATTAAAATTATTTTAAAATTAATTCTCCAAGGGACACAGGACTTTCTTTAGTTAAAAACGTATCCCTCATAGAATATAAAGTTATAAATATACAAAACATATCAATAATTGTTACGACTCAAAATCAATGGTCGAAAACATGAAGGAGGGAAAGGATAGGGGCTTCTGTCTGTATTCTGCCGTGAGTCCCAGCTTTTATAGATTTTGTTTTGCTAGCAGGCCTAGCCAAATCATATAGCTCCAATAATTGTGTTCTAATTAAAAGATCTGAATGAACAAATAAAAACAGTAAGTATGATTATCAGCATTTACGTAGCCCTATGTGCCAGATACGAATCTAAACACCTCACACATAGTAACTCATTTAATTGTAGTTCCTCATTAATCAATATTCTTGCATGAGGAGGAAGGAAATTTATTTGACTACTCAGAGATAAAGTTGAAACAGATTTTTCACATAAATAGTGGGAAACATGAAGAACAAGGTGTTCAGCCTTTATTCGACCTCACATTAATTACTTATTCTGGGTCACAGCACAAAAGCCACAAAGATTTATGTGAATTCTGTTTGAAAATGAATGGAAATGTTCTTTTGATACCAAATCTTAAATTATTTTCAGTAAGAGAACTAGATAGTTTTTTAAAGAGGCCAAGGGAAAAAAAAGTGTGGCGAGAGTTAGATCTTCTCAGTGTAAGGATTCTCTGAACATGTTAATAATTAATTTGAAGACATTTGATCTTGATCTCCACACAAGCCTGGATTCCTCAATACCTTCTGAATACCAACAACATCTCGGGCCCAGAAAGTCTGTTATTCGGTAATATAAAATAACAGGAGATTCAGAACTCAAACTATTCTTTAAAAAAATAGGTGTTGGATTATCATATTGCTAATGTCACAACTGTCCATACAGTGGATTCCTGATGAATTTTGGTTTTGCTTATTGTCAGTTACACTCATTTATGCTTTGATACCCAGGACTATTAGTAAAATGTGACCTACTTATGGCACGGCATTGACTATGCCTAGGAAGGACGGTTGCCACACTCAACGGAGGAATTATTACTGAAAGTTGAGAATGTTGGTTTTCCTTCCCACTAAGGTGGCAGGAAGCTTAGTATAAAGAATTACGTTTGGCTTCGTCTGTTCCTTTTCAATCCATTGAGATACAGAGATCCTCGGCTCTGACATTATCTGTAACTAAATGCTTGGAAACATAAATTCGACCAGATAAAATGAACAAATAGGCATATCCCAGAAGAACAAAAGATAGAACCAAATAAAATGGCTTGAATATCTACTATCCAAATAGGATGATCTTTCCCCTTCACGGACTATCCCAAGACGGATATAAACTGAGCGTGTGGGATGCTAAGGCTGACATATGTGCCGTATTATTCGGGGGGACGTTTTATGACTGAGAGCTATTGCCTTCAGGGGATGAAACAGACACAATGGACCACTTCACTTGAGACCACAGGCCACACTCAAGTCGCAGCGCCCAGAGGCCCGTCATCCCAGAGAACCTACCAGAGTCCCTTTTTTGTCCAGGTCATCGTTTTCCTTCTCTGAGGTCAAGAGGGCCAAAGGCCCTGAGATGATCTAGATGAATCTATGCCAATACACTGATGATGGGGGATTCACTTTCATCAGACCTATCTGCTTTAGGTTGATGGAAATGCCACCGTGGAACATGAGATTGCGGTAAATATCCGTAACTCGCAGAACTTTGGGCCCTTCAAGAATTATACACACTTCACATAATAAGATACAGACACTGTGATTTCTCCCTAAAGAGCACCTTGAGCCAAGTTCCCACCACTGTTTTTTTTGTTTGTCTGTCTGATTGTTTTGAATCTGTTTCGATTCCTGGCGATTTTTCCCGTGTCCTTTCTGCTGTTCCCACCAGGCTTCTGCGCAGGCTTACGGGGTTACTTCCTTAAGTGTGTAAATAAAGTCTATTCCTTCAAATGACAAACTTTACTGAAAGACTCACAAGGCATCATTTTGAAGCTGTCATATCTTTAACATGACTCCAGCCAAGTTTATTTTTACAACTGTGAATAGAATCCCAGCATTGATGAAGATTCTATACATTTATGATGAGTAATATAGGAACAAAAGTACTAGGCCTGGAAAGAAATATTTTTAGATTTCTTATTTATTACATTTTTAATAGAAACTCAGGGAAAGCCTTATCTGCTGTCATTTGGTTTAAATTCCACAGTACTTTTTGTATTTGACCAAATTCCCTTATCTCTTATTTCCTTGTATTCTGCTGTGCCAGCCTCCTAGCAGTTGATATACTTATCTGTGGTTTTTATAATAAAGTTTTAGCTTCTACTGAGGGAAAAGAAAAAAAAATAGAAAGAAAAGGAAAAGCTTCTCCTTAGATACTAAATATACCAGCTGCCGGCGTCCATTATATGACTTTGAAATGGCTGCCTGTTCTTGGCATATTTGGGAAGCTGGGGGGTGAGTTGCATGCATCCAATTTAGAGGTACACAGGGTGCCTACTGTCACATCCTGTGATTTCTTTATAGCAGGATATGGATATGGTGTACAAGGTATAAAAAAGGAAACAAAACCGTGTGGACACCAACACACACACGCGTGCATGCGTGCACGCGCGCAAATGCCAAAACAGAAATACAAAGAGGATGGAAGTCCCGTATTCCTAAGGGCACCTCCTTGTTCTTTTATTTCGGTCCAAAGCAAGCCATTCTCGCTGCTTCAAAATTGAAGAAAAAACCTGGATCGTGTTGGGCGGGCCTTCGTAACCTGAAATTACGTGCTTTGCCTCTTTTGATCCCAAGTCGACAGTGAAGGAAAAATCCAAAATCAAGTGACATTAAAATGTCAGCTGGAAACCCAAGCTGTGGAAGGTCAGGATAGAGTGTGGCTCCTGAAAGTTTCACTGTCTTCATGCAGGGAGGTGAGATCCAAACTCATGAACAAATAAACGAAGATGCTATTCGAAGTAGCCGGACAAGGACATTCTTTTTCAGAGGAGAGGCTAGGTTTTATTGTACTAGTTATTGATCTGGTGAGATCCAATCTGACAAGTAGTCGCGAGGCCCCTGCTATGTGGCAGAGCCTCCTCGGTGCGCTGGCTCCTGCAGAGACCAGTGAGATACAATGCTGATCTCTAATTTCGAATCTTGTTATCCCACACTTCGTATAAACTCCCCTGACCTTTGAGCCTCACTTCCTTGGTCTGTAGAATGGAGACAACTACGTGAGGTTTTGGAGTTCTTGCAAACGAATATAACTTCGTGACTTGAATTATTTTGCTGGCTCCATGCACCCAGATATAGACATACAGGGACATAACTTGCGTCTCCATGAAGAAACAGCACCGCTATCCAGGAAGCGAAGGTGGACTTCTCTGACCGCACCGAATTATGGGAATCAAAACACGCTAATTTTAGGTCCCTTCTGAATCATCCTTGGGGTACCCACTTTGCCAGATCTGACAGAAAGGTGCCCTTCCATGGTGCAGAAAATGCACGCTTTGTTTGCTCTTAGTCGGGACTCATCTGGTGCCTCCCCAAAGCTGGGATCTTGGAAGCTGACGGGCTGCCACTTTTCCCTGGCAGTAAATCCACCAGAACTTCTCTGTGAAATGTTCCTAAGGAAGATGGAGAATCTCCCTCGCCTCCCTTGTCTTTGCCAACAGATGTTTTGCCTCTGTGACACAGTACAATAAAGCCAGTGAAATAATGAAGGAGGAATTCACACCGAAGCACCAGCTACTTCTGAAGGGAACAAACTGATTGGATTGTTTCCACGATATTCTGCTGTGACAGAATGTGACAACTCTACCTTTTCATTTCCTATCCAGCCTCCAGGAGACAGAAGATTTAGTATCCTTTCGCACACTTCAAATCTGAGAAACTTCTCCTTATGGCTTCTTATGAGTCCTGGAGGCTGGCAAAGAAATCAAGTTGCTTTAGATTTGAGGCGAAGATTCATATTAAGTTGCATCAATTTGCAGTGGGGATGCTGGTGGCACTTTGCAAGTATTGTCACCATTGACCTGCAGAGGTTGTATATCTCGACCTCTGAGCACGGCTTTCATGTCAGCAAATGGGCTGTTTTCCATCCCTGCTCCACATGTTTTTTTTTTCTTTTTTTGCTGTTTTTCCAGGTTCCAAGCCGAGACTGTCAACTTTACTATAACTTGTGATCTTGTACAGCCATCAGTTTAAAACAATTTCCATACGCATTTATTCAGGCCGAGACACAAGCAGGCGGTCCCAAGGTGGCACATTCTTGCATTACTCTAATCCAGTTACCACCGAGTTAAAATGCTTTCATTACAGCTTCAAGCCCCTGGGAGAAAGTGGGTATGACAAGCCGGGCTCTGCTTATTATGTTTTAAACCAAGATTGACTCCAGGAAGTAGTAGCAAGACTGAACAAGTACATTTTCACATACTTCCCTTCTTCTTTCTTGCCTGGTAGATGGTTTTCGTTCTTCTTCATCTGAACCCTCTTCAAGGTCTTTCGGCCCACCTTGCAAGCGATCTGCCGAGCTACAAGACAAGCCATGATTACAAATAAATTATTTATGCAAAGCCCTTTGGAAACCTTATGGGTCGCGGGCACGCTTTAACCTGCCCCTTACCACCACCCGCCCCCGCCACTCAGCTGAGATAACTTTGAAACTGTCTATACCTGTTCACCTTAGCGTTAGTAAATTATTAAAAACTAACTACTTCCTTAACTACTT
Source organism: Neofelis nebulosa (assembly GCF_028018385.1). Lineage (NCBI taxonomy): Eukaryota > Metazoa > Chordata > Mammalia > Carnivora > Felidae > Neofelis > Neofelis nebulosa. The sequence goes on from NC_080788.1 coordinate 14,854,987, forward strand.
CCTTAATCATTGCAGATGAACGCTCTAAATCAAATATTTAAGGTACAATTTGGCATAAAACAACTTATTTATTCAATTAATATTTATGAAATCGCTACTTAAATACAGGTACTGTGCTAAGCATCGTGTCTCAAAGGAGGAAACGTGGCCTTAATACCAACCTTCCCCGAGCTCACAGATTTAGTGGGGACACTGGACAAATAAACCCGTAGTTTTAATAATTTAAGCGATGGGTTATATCAGGAGAGGGAAAGAAGTGTGGAGGAGAAATCTCGGGGACCCTTGCAGAGAGACTCATCTCCCAGACAAGAGACAAAGAAGGCTGTCCGAGGGAAATGACGCCTGGGTTCGAGCTAAAGGGATACAGTGTGTCTTAGAGGAAGGACAGAGCAGTTTCACGCGGCATCCTTAGCCATACTTCAGAGAGAAGATCTCAGAAGGATTTGAAAGAAATCCAAGAAGGAAAGATAGGGAAAGAGCGGCTGTGTTCCAATGCCTCTGCCTGCAATTTCATTTAGACAAGGCTGCTGAGTAGGTCAGTTTCCCGAATATCTGAAACCGACACGATTTACGTGCCCAAACTTTACTTTTGTGTCAGCCACAGCGACCTCTATCACGAAGGCACCACCTCGCCCCTTGCCTCCCCCACCAGAATTACTTCCCAGGAATTTTTCCGGACCCGGTGTCCAGCGAAAGAAATGAGAAGTAAGTGTGAAGGTGACTTCCCCTTCGATCTAGTCTGTAAGATCTTGCAAATCCTGGATCTCATTTTTATGCTTTACATACTCTTTGCTCAATGTATGTGCTGAATTTACATTTACGAAATGAAGAAGGCTTGAATGAATGCACAAATGAGTACAGGAAGTTAAAAATAACAATTAAAAAAAAAACTGATCTGGAAAACAACTTCACTCAGAGAAACATGAAGAGAAGATTTATGTTTTGCATTTCTTTGGCACTTGGCTTAATTATTTTATTAATCATTTTAGTAGATGATTCTAAGTTAGCTCCCATTTTATTCTTTTTAAGATTCATACTTCGGAATCTAGGAGATAGCTGCATCTTTGATGAATTTTATGAGAAATTCACAGGAAAGTAATTCTGCCTTGGAATTATTATAATGTAACCCACTGTAAGAATGTAAACCCTTTTTTTTAACTTTCTTTTTGAAAATTTTTGCAGCCTGACATTAGTGCAAATTAATGGAACCCTCGAGTTGATTTTCTCCTTATTGTGCAGTTTATATTTGCAATACTAAAACTGCATTCGCCTAACACTTTGTGTGACTATCTCTGAGAAAGCCATAATTAGAGTCTAAGTCTAGACTAGACTTTAATTCAGCTCAAATCTATAGCTTGGAGGGTTGAATGTAATTGGTGGAGAGTGTGAAATTTCATAAATCTTTGTGAAATGACTGGTGGATTACATGAAACTTTGAGTCACCCAACACCAGCAGATGATAAACCAATCAACCACAGAAAATTGTCCCTGCCATTTTGATTACTTAAAACTGTAATTCACAATCCCAAAATATTCCAAAATTTCTTCTTCATCTATTTTGAAGGATCGGTAGAAAACTGTTGGATATGGAGGTGGATAAGATCTGTGGATCACACAAATGTTTATCGAATGCCTACTATGTGCAAAGCAATGAACCACAGTGATATTAATCTGTGAACGAAACAGATACAAATCCCTGCCCTCAGGGAGCTCACGTTCTACTGGGTGGAAATAGACATCTAACGAATAAGTAAAATCTATGATACGTTGGATGGTGGTGCTATGCAGAAATATCAAGAAGTATAGAATCATTTTAAATCTCACAGTCAGAGGAACCTTCACTGAAGAGAGGAGGTCTATTCAAAGAGGGGGAGGAAGTGAGAAAGTAACTGTTCTGGGAAAGGGCATTCCAGTCAGAAGCAATGACAAGTGCAAAGGCCCTGAGGTAGGACCACATCATGAGTTGGAGAGATGAGAAAGAGATGGCATGGGAGGCAGAGTAAATGTAGGGCAGAATAGTAGGGAACGATGTCAGATAGGCGGGTGTAGACAGGTGTAAATCGGGTAGCCTTTGGGAAGACTTGGTCTTCTTCTGTGAGTGTGATGGGAAGTGGCTGGAATTGGGGGCAGCAAGTGACATGATCTGATTTGCTTTTTCGAAAGAATATTCTGACTGCTCTTTGAGAATTCTCTGTCGGGATGCAAGAATGGGTGGGGAGGGAGGGGGTAAGAGGCAGCACAGAGAAATCCGGATTGCCACACTCAGGGGAAGGTTGCTGGCGGCTGGTCCCAGGGTGGTGGCAGTCAAAGTGATGAGACGTGGTCAGATTCTGGAAAGATTCTGAAAGTGGGGATGACAGGTTTCGGTGATGGACTAAAATTTGGACATCAACAAAAGAAAAGGCACAAAGAAAACACTGGGATTTTTATCTCGGCAGCCAGTCAAAAACTTAATTCTTCTTGGGAAAAATGAGGCAGGAGAGACCAAACCAAATCACAAAACAAAACTTTTGTCTTTTTTTTTCTTGGGAGAATAAAAGAGAAAATCGATTTCTTCCTAGCAGCGCGATGAAATGGAACTTCTGGATTTCAGAGTCCAGATCTGATTTTGAGTCAGGACGTTCCCACTTACTCCCGGGCTGGTGATTAAGACAGAGTTACTTAACTGTGCTCACTTTCTTGTGTATAAAAAAAAGAAAAAAGTGATGATAATACTAGGACTTCCTTCACAGAGTGTTTGTGCTACTTGAGAAAAACTGTGTAAAGTGACTGTCAGAGCGAGCGACTCACATTATTGCTAAATACGTAGCAGAAAAACAAATTGATTTTTTATGAAAGTAGGGAAAGCTAACCCTTTCAATTGGGACGAAACGTCCCGTAAACCACAAAGAAATGGTCTTAATATTAGCATACAGATATGTGTTTAAAAAAAGGATTATTTGTAACACGTGTAGCTTAGTGAGACTGCTTGAGCACCTGCCATACAGAGGTGTTAACAGAATAGAAAATAGCATGGTCCCTCTTTTCAAAAAAGTTACAAATTGGGGGGCACCTGGGTGGCTCAGTCGGTTAAGTGTCTGATGCTTGATCTTAGCTCAGGTCTTGATCTCAGGGTCATGAGTTCAGGCCTGCCTTGGGGTCCATGCTGGGTTTGAAGCCTACATTAAAATAAAATAAAATAAAATAAAATAAAATAAAATAAAATAAAATAATAAAATAAAATGATAAAATAAAATAAAATACAGTTTGAGGGAGTAGACAGATAACTGCACAATATAACATAAGAACCAATGACAATTTAAGGAAAATAGTGATTTTTTTTTCCCACTGAGAATGGAATTAGTTTAGCTAAAGTTTCTAAATGGGAATGAAAACTTAATAGTATAGTGATGATGTTTTCTCAACCCAAATCAGTGCCTGTGGTCTGAGGAGCACAGTCATGGGGGAAAATAGCGTCAATCACTTGAAATCAGGACTATCCTACCAAGTTCAACACTTACAATAATTTTAATGTGCATTACATCACAGTGATTACATGAGCCGCTGTGAAAATGTCTGCCTTCTAACATCCGTGCAGCCGAAAACCCCGATGGAGGCAGAGTCGGTTTTCCCTGTAAGAAACCCAGAACCCAGAAATACATTTACCATGCCCTGAATTGGGAGTGCTTATCTGAACTAAAATCAAAACCTTGAAGTTTGTCACTGTGCCATTATTAATGGATGGTTAACACCCTGCTAAGCTGGTCTTCCACTCGGCTGTTTTCTTCAAGTCGGTTGAATGGTTGGTATTCTTCCTGCTCACAAAGTCATTGTTAATGTTCATATTGCAAAATCACCCTGAGTAAACAGTCTGTGTCATCTGTATTGAGGGGAAGTAATGTATGGATTAGTGCATAATAACATGGGTTAGGGAGAAAAATGAGTCACGAAAGTAGCTGGTTCAAAGGAATAAATAGCTAAATCATTATCTTGATGCCTGACTTAGAAAGCTTTAGCTCTCAAAGGCATAATGTCTAAAAATAAAGACCATTGTGTAAACCCCATTAGGGACTGCGGTTTGATAGTTTATGATGGCAAACTATGGGCTCTGCCCACACTTCCCAAAATGCAAGATTTAGAAGGGAAAAGATGGAAAGAAAACCAAAATAACATTCAGTCAAGTCTCTTGCTCCCTGAAATGGTGAAAATTAGAAGCCATTGCCACGGAAGAGATATGATAGGTAGGAATAAATTGTTTTGCTTATCCAATGTAGATATATCTGGAAGCATCTTCCTGAAAAGGTTTGTATGCATTTATGGTATCCGCTTCATGTTCCCGGTGCAGGAGAGGCAGAGACAATTGAGATACATCTATTGTCAAGGGCATCCCAGTTGGGAGCAGATACGGCAGATAGATTTCATGGATGTATCAATGCTAGTTGGTGAGAAGAGTTACCCGTGGCATTGTTTTGAGAGGCATCCTGACTCAGGAAGAGAGAGTATTGTGATCTCTTAGCCACTCTGGCAGGGATGCTGTGTGGAAGTGAAGACTCAAGTATTGAGTGTTGATGAAAGTGATCCGGAGGGAGGGATAGACATGTAAGCAAAGATGGAAGGAAAGAAGGAAGGAAGGAAGGAAGGAAGGAAGGAAGGAAGGAAGGAAGGAAGTCCAGAGGAGTCTAAGTGCCAAGAAAGAGTAACATAGGGAAAGACCTCCTTGACATTGGTCTTGACAATGATTTTTTGGATGTGATACCTAAAGCACAAGCCATAAAATCAAAACTGAACAAGTTGGACTACGTCAGATTAAAAACCTTCTGCACAACAGAAGACTTAAGTAAAATGAAAAGGTAACCTACAGAGTATGGGAGAATACATTTAGGAGCCGCAGATCTGATAACCCAAAATATATAAGGAATTCATTCAATGCAACAGCAAAACAAACAGACAAACAAACCAAAAACCAAATAATCCAATTACAAAACAGACAAAAGGCCTGAATAGAGATTTTTTTTTTCAAAGAAGATATTAAAATGGCCAATAGGTACATGAAAAATGTCTTAAGGTCACTGATCATTAGGGAAATGCAAATCAAAACCACCATGAGATATTACCTCACACCTGTTAGAATGGCCATCATCAAAAAGACAAGAGATAACAAGTGTTGGTAAGAATTTGGGGGAAAAAAGAATTTGGGGAAAAGGGAAAACTCGTACACTATTGGCAGAAATGTAAATTGGTGTGGCTGCTAGGGAAAATAGTATGAAGGTTTCTCAAGAAATTGAAAACAGAACTCTCCCTTGATCCAGCGACCTCATTTGTGGGTCTATATTCAAAGAAAATGAAAGTATTTTCCCAAAGAGATTCTGCAACCCTATGTCCATTGCAGCATTATTTAGAATAGCCAAGACATGGAAACTACCTAAATGTCAACTAATGGGTGAAGACATTATACTAAATGAAGTAAGTCAGACAGAGAAAGACAAATCCTGTAGGATCTCACTTACATGCGGAATCTAAAAAACAAAACAAAACAATAATCAAAAAACAAACAAAAAACCCTCAAACAGACATCAATAATAAAGGATTTTTTTAAAAAAAGAAAAGGAAAGAAAAGAAAAGAAAAGAAAAGAAAAGGAAAGAAAAAAGAAAAAAGAAAAGAAACAGACATCAGATTCCTGATTGCCAGAGGTATGGTGTTGGGGGTGGTGGTGAGGAAATTGGGTGAAGGCAGTCAAACCTCCAGTTACTTAAGAAAACAATCCTGAGGATCATAATGGACCGCATGGTGACTAGAGGATAACAATAACTTTGTGTGTGTGTGTTTGGAAGTTGCTAAAAGAGTAGATCTTAAAAATTCCCATCACAAGAAAACAGTTGTGTAATTATGTGAGGTGATAGATGAACTCAACTTATTGCCGTACTCATTTTGCAATACATGCCTCCAATCATTCCGTTGTATACCTTAAGTTTACACAGTGTTATATGTCAATTATATTTCAATAAAACTGGCGGGGGTGGGGGTGGGGGAAAGGAAACAAAGCCAAGAGGGGTGTAAGAAGAACCAGTGAGGAGTAACGTACTAAGAGTCATTGCAAGAGAGCTCCAGGACAGAGAGAGAGAGAGAAAGAAAGAGAGAGGGAGAGAGAGAGAGAGATCACCAGTGCCATATACAAACATTTGTCTCTCAAATAAGGACTATGAAGACCCATGGTTTTAACTGGAGGAAAACAAAACGTGCATCAAGGGGATTTTATCCATCAAATGGTGGTGTCTGATAGGGCAGAGCGTTTTCTGATGAAATTTTTGTAGTGTGGCAAATGCTTTGTTTTGGGTGCACCTAAGAGTTTGTTTAGGAAATAATTTCGGAGAAAGAAAGCAACTCGAAATGAGAACGCTAGACTACTTAATTCTGCCCAAATTTCTGGCTTTCTTTCTTCCTTCCCAATCTGTTTTGACATCAAGTCTACGTTATTTTGTCAACCGTGCTGGAGACAGATAAGAAAGGCAGGTATTCAGCTTGGCAATCAAGTCGCAAGTCGTCTTGACATCTGCCAATAGCTAAAACACTTTATTTTGGGTCTGAATTATCTGCTCCTTCACTTTGCTAGCTGTTCCGCTTTAGTGACAGAGCCAACGCAGAGCACCATCGCCAAGAAGCAAACTACATTGTAGGCGATGAAAAATTCATGCATAGAAAGCCAAATTACTTCCCAGTCATATTTATTTTTTCTATTCTATTTATGTTTTCTTTTCTATTTATTTTTAAGTTACTCTTGCAAACAAACAAAATTACTTTATGGGGCTAAGTCAAAAGCTGAAAACTTTGCACTCAAAAAGAGTGGCAATAAATTCAGAGCGGGACTCCACAGGCATTTCAATGCTCAGCTGGGTTTGGTGGGCTTTTATGCAGTAAACCTGGGTACCAATAATGTGTTCGTGATGAGAGAAATCATTGTAAAATTTGAAAAAAAAATTTAATTGAAAAATGCGATTTTAGGGGCACGTGGGTGGCTCAGTCAGTTGAACTTTGGACTCTTGATTTCAGCTCAGGACATCATCCCAGGGGTGTGGGACTGAGCCCTGTGTAAAGCTTCCCGCTGAGTGCAGAGCCTGCTTAAGATTCTCTCTCTCCCTCTGCCCTCTCCCCTTCTTGCTCTGTTTCTCTCTCTAAAATAAATAAATGAATATGCTATTTTAAAATAATTGCAACTGATAATTGTGTAGTTGTACTGTAACGTTCTATAGATAATATCGACTTACTCTCCAGCTTAATAGAATTTTAGGCTAATAACTAAGTACAGTAAAAATTAGGTATTATTTCTAAAAATAAATTCATTTTTCAAAACAGTTTTTTTAATTTGTTTTGCTAATGTCACTCAATTTTGGAATTACACTTCCGAAAGAAATCGTTTTCAACTGTTCTTTTGGGGCAAAATTCAAAATTATAGGTAGCACACACATATTGGAATAAATGTGTCTGAATTCAGTTGTCTATGAGATTAAATTTAGATTTAGATTTTTAGGGGTGCCTAGGTGGCTCAGTCAGTTACGCATCCAACTCTCGGTTTTGATTCAACTCGTGATCTCATAGTTTTGTTAGTTACAGCCCCCACATCAGGCTCTGCACTGGAGGCTGCTAGGGATCCTCAATCTCTCTCTCTCTCTCTCTCTCTCTCTCTCTCTCTCTGTCTGCCCCCACCCCACTCACACTGACTCTGTCTCTCTCAAAATAAATGAATAAACTTCTAAAAAATTTTAAAAAATGAGATTTTTAAATGGAGCTATAGAAAAATAGAAAGAACGCCCATGCCCATACACCTAGCAAGGATTTCTTTGATCCAGTAAGGATCTGAGAAGTAATACAGGGACAGTTTACAGTAACATATAGTAAAGAATTTGCATGCCAAAGCCAGGCTACTTGAGTATGAGGTAGTTCCTCACTTAAAAGGTAAATAACACTGGGACAGTTCCTGTACTTGTCTGGACTGAATATCCTTCTCTCTAAAATGTGACCAGTAAATATCTCACAGTGTTTTAATGAGGTATAGTTAAATTAAATGTGTAAAGCTCTTGGGAAAGTGTGGGCCTCTATTTAATGTTAATAATTCTTTCCTTTTAATATTATCACCAGAGGTAAAATTCCTTAGAATGTGGCAGGAAGTCTCCCATAGTAAGAAATATAACATTAGAACGTTACCTTTCGGAGTCATAGTTTAGAAATTTAAAGTAAAATTGAGTCTGAATCTTACTGAAGCCAACAAACCATATACTATTTTGTCTTAGTATGTTACATTATTTATTACACCCCATATATTCAAAATTCCAGAGATGAAGGGAAATTTTGTTTAAAATACAAATAACATTTTATTGTGAAATCCTCAAAGTCTTGTTGGTTAAAAAAAATGATATTTAAGTGCTGTTGATTAAAAAAATCCAGAGGATACTTGTAGATGAAAGGGAATAGTTTGTAGCAGGCCAATTCTCTTGATGAGAAAAACCCAAAATCTGGAAGATATTATCTACCTATCCATCCATTTATTATTATCAATATAGATGTAGAGATATGACATATACATAGATGAGATTATACAAATGGCATCATAGATAAATATATATAACATTTATATGTAACATTACACACACACACACACACAAATACACATCATATGCAATTCAAGCATCCAGGGGCTATTCAGGCAGCAAAGATGAAAAAGCCAAAATTCCAGAAATAAGGAAAGCACAGAGAAATTAAGCCCTTGTTTGATATCACTTTTCTTTTTGAGGATAGTTCTGATTCCTGAGGACAACTGCTAAGCAGAACAGAAAGTATCAACTCAGAGGCAGAGAACCTGGAACCGAGCAAAAACTGCAGTAATCTCTTCTGCTGAGGGGACAATAGTGGAGTTCAGAGTCCTTAAAGTGAGGACTCTTCATAAACAGCAAGTTTTCAACTGGGACATTAAAAACTATGAGCCATAGTATTGGAGGTGAACTGGAAATAAATTAGTTCTTACAAAGGCCTAATCCCCCAGCTTTGAAGCATCTTAATTGGCGATAGGATTAAATGAAGGTAATATACCACTTCCTAGACTGCTTGCTAAAGCAAAAGTAAATTCTCACTCAAGGATGATAGCATCTTCCAAAGCTTCATATTGTTCCCATTTTTTAAAAATATATACACAATGTCAAGCATTTAATTTAAAAAACAGGTATTAGGTGCACAAAGAGAGAACACCAACGTACCATAAGCAGACAGAAAAAACATACAATAGAAGCAGACCATTGGAGATGCACATATTTGAGTCATCAGCCATGAATTTTACAATAACTATATTTAACGAATAATATGAAGGTTACTGTTAATATGTTAAAAATTTAGAAATTAAATGAAAATGAGACGAAATAATACATAGAAATTCTGTAAGTGACAAAAAAGATAACGCCACATGGGAGACAAGAATCCAAAGGATGGGTTTATTGACAAATTAAGTTGAAGAGAAGATCAGTGAACTAGAAAATTAATTAAAGAAAATATCCAGACTGGAGGGCAAAGAGGGAGAAATATCAAATATGCAAAAACAAAATAATGAGAGAGAGCGATGCAATATAATATAAATATTTAAGACATTTTGGAATTGGGGTGCCAAAGTGAGGAGCAAGAAAGAATGAAATAGAAACCATAAATGAAAAGATAACAACTAAGAATTTCCAATGTGATTAAATACATTGAATCCCAAACGTGATAAATACAAAAAAAGTGACACTTGGGTACATCAGATCAAAATTTCCGAAAATCAAAAGCAAACATACCATCTTCGTAGAATCCAGAGAAAGAGCATACATTTTAAAGGAAGCAACAATAACCTTGAGAACTGGCTTCTCAACAGAAACAAGGTTAATCAGAAAACAATGGACAAGGGTTTTAAAGTGCTGCCACAGGGGCGCCTGGGTGGCGCAGTCGGTTAAGCGTCCGACTTCAGCCAGGTCACGATCTCGCGGTCTGTGAGTTCGAGCCCCGCGTCAGGCTCTGGGCTGATGGCTCGGAGCCTGGAGCCTGTTTCCAATTCTGTGTGTCTCCCTCTCTCTCTGCTCCTTCCCCGTTCATGCTCTGTCTCTCTCTCTGTCCCAAAAATAAATAAAAAACGTTGAAAAAAAATTAAAAAAAATAAAAATAAAAAAAATAAAGTGCTGCCACAAAATTTCTAATACCAACATAGGATTTTATACCCAATGAATCTGTACTTTGTGACTGAAAAAGTAAATAAATCTCAGATACTAACATGAAACTTACACTGAGCATGTCTATACTAAAGAAGGGAAGTTCTTCCAACAGAAGATACATGAGCCCAGATGGAAGTACGGAGATACATAAAGAAAAGAAATGGAAAAGGATAATATGCGGGTAAATATAAATGATTGTATGATATAAATAATGGCAACGTTTTGTTAGATTTAAAATACAGGTCTAATAGAAATACACATCACCTGTAACACAAATTACATACATTAAATGGAAGAATTCTAAGGTTCTTGGGTAGTCCAAAAATAAACATGAAGGTGCATATATTTTTTGAATTAATGTTTTTGTATTCTTTGGGTGAATACCTAGTGGTGCAATTACTGGATCATAGGGTAATTTTATTTTCAATTTTTTGAGGAGCCTCCATACTGTTTTCCACAGTGCCCGTACCTGTTTGCATTCCCACCAACAGTGCGTAAGTGTTCCTTTTTCTCCACATCCTCATCAATACTTGTTTTCTAATTGCTTTTGATTTTAGCCACTCTTACAGGTGTGAGTGAGATCTCATTGTAGTTTTGATTTTCCTTTCCCCAGGAATGACTGATGTTGAGCATCTTTTCTTGTGTCCATTTGCAATCCGGATGTCTTCCCCAGAGAAATGTCTGTTCATGTCTTCTGTCCATTTTTAATTGAATTGTTTGGGGGGGGGGGGTTGAGTTGTGTCAGTTCTTTGTATATTTTGAATACTAACCTTTTATTGGATATGTCATTTGCAAATATCTTTTGCTATTCCAAAGGTTGTCCTTTAGTTTTGTTGACTATTTCCTTTGCTGTGCAGAAACATTTTATTTAGATGTAGTCCCAATAGTTTATTTTTGTTTTTATTTCCCTTGCTTCAGGAGACCTATCTATAACTTTTTTGTTTTAATCTTCATTTATTTTTGAGAGAGAGACAGAGTGTGAGCAGGGGAGGAACAGAGACAGAGGGAGACACAGAACCCAAAGCAGGCTCCAGGCTCCGAGCTGTCAGCACAAAGCCCGACACGGGGCTCGAACTCATGAACCGTGAGATCATGACCTGAGCCAAAGTCGGACGCTCAACTGACTGAGCGACCCAGGCACCCCTATAACTTTTTTTGTTAATGTTTATTCATTTTAGAGAGAGAGAGAGAATGTGAGCAGGGGAGGGGAAGAGAGAGAGGGAGACATAGAATCCAAAGCAGGTTCCAGGCTCTGAACTGTCAGCACAGCGCCCAACGCAGGGCTTGAACTCAGGAGCTGTGAGATCATGACCTGAGCTGAAGTCAGACACTTAACTGACTGAGCCACCCAGGCGCCCCAAGGAGACCTATCTATAACTTTTAAATAACCCATAGGCTTAAGGAAATTACAAAGTAATTTTAAAATATTTTGAACTAAATGGCAATGAATTTATGATATTTCCAAATATGTGGAATGAAGCTAATGTCATATCAATGAGGAGATTTTTAGCTCTTATAGGCTAAAGGCTGAAAATGATTTAAAAAAATCTTTATATTCGTCACAAGAAATTAGATCATTGAATCTACAGGGGAAGGAATAATAATAACATAATTTGGGGCACCCAGGTGGCTCAGTTGGTTAAGCATCTGACTCTTGATTTCGGCTCAGGTCATCTCATGGTTTGTGACTTTGAGCCTCGCATCGGGCTCTGCACTGACAGTGTGGAGCCTGCTTGGGATTCTCTTTCTCCCTCTTTCTCTGTTCCTCCCCAGCTCTTAATAAATAAGTAAATAAGTAAATAAATAAATAAATACATACATACATAAATAGATAAATAAATAAACAAATACTACAATAGAACATTATTTAATGAAATAAAAAATGAACATACAATAGAGATCATCAAACCAGCCAATTGTTGCATATCTGAAAGGTATTTAAACTGATGAAATCCTGACAAGATTGATCAAAAATAAAAGAAATTCACAATAATGAATATAAGAAGTTAAATGGGAAATGCATACATATATGCACCAAAAGACACATTTAAGAATGTCATAGAGACATTTTCCATAAAGGTTTCAAACTATGAAAATCTCATCAATAGGAAGGGTAAATAAATTATGGAATATTCCTACCACAGAATAAAAAACTACGGAACACTCTTTTTACATAGATAAATTCAATCTCACCCTCTTTATTTTTTCTGCTTAAATAGCCCTTGCATGGTTGGATTGTGTGTGTGTGTGCGCGCGCGTGTGTGTGTGTGTGTGTAAATATATATTTATAACATTACATACAAATGTCGTATATGTGTATATATGATGCCTCGTGCATATTTAAATTTATTTATAAATATTTATACATATTCCAGATGTTTGGATTATTCCCATCAAGAGAATTACCCTGAACAAATTATCACTTAATATCCAGAAGCATTCTCTGGACTCCATTTGTTTCTAATGCTCATTTTTATTGATTTTGGGAGAGAGAGGGAGAATGACCATGAGATGGGGAGGAGCAGAGAGAGGGAGAGAGAGAATCCCAAGCAGGCTCCACACTGTCAGCATGGAACCCCACGCAGAACTCAATCTCACAAACTGAGAGGTCATGATCTGAGCCGAAATCAGGAGTCGGACACTTCACCAACTGAGCCACTTGGGACTCCCTGGTCTCGTTTTAATCAATACCACCCGGACATATATTTTCATTGAGAACTGTAAAATAAAATTCTATTTTTATCTAAAATAAAAATTCTCCTATCTCTGGAATTTTAAATATATGGAATATGATAAATAATTTAGTCCCAAACATACTGCTCAAAACAAACAAAAAAAATGCAGAAATTGAAGGATACCTACAGTATGGTTCTACTTACATATATTTTTGCAAAGGGAAAACTGATATGGTTTTAGAAGTTTGGTTACCCCTGGCATAGGGGCAAGAGGAACACTTACTTGATGCTGGAAATGCCTGTTTCTTGACCTAGGTGACGGTTACCTGAGTGTGTTTTGTGCAAATTTATCAATGTCATCAATTATGACGTGAAGATTTTTGTGACTTTAAACTATACTTTGAGATTTTTACTTAAAAAAGAAGAAGGATCCAGAGTACGTTGCTCCTCTTAACAGTATGAAATGCATCAGTTATGAAAAAAATAAGTACATAAAATCTATTTGGTAGAATTCTACTTTTGTTCAAACCCCAAATCAAACGACATTCTAAGTATGATCTTGAAGCCAGTTAAAGTATCATTACCATGACTTTATAGAAGACAGTGCTCTCAAAATATGGAAAAACTCACATTTACTATTTGAGCATTATTTTTAAATAAAAGTGATATATAATCATGGCAAACAATTTATGTTATCGAACAATTTGCAAATATAAATGTGTTATATGCTTCTATATGTATTTATATATATAGGTGTACATACTCAGGTGACATATATGCATATGTATGCATATGTTTACGTAGACATACATTCATAGAGATATGTTTGTGTGTATATGTGTACACACATACAACACTCACAAATGGATATACTATGGTATCAGAGCACGCCTTATTCTTTTCTGCAACTTGTTATTCTCACTAAACAAATGCTTAAAATTCTTTATGTTAACTAAGATCTTCATTTTCACTTTTACTGACTATGTTGAGTAAGATCTTAATTTTCACTTTTACTGATTTAGTTATTTGTCTGTTACAGTGGAACTTTAAACATCTTCCCAGTGCCTAGCATACTACCATCATTGATCCAATACAAGATGGTGGACTTGTCTCACAGCTGTACCCTGGTATAATTGCACTTATTATACGCATCATTCAGCTGCTTACTTTTCCTTCTCAGGACTTGTTACCCATCTATGCTTCTTCATATCGTCTCTTCTGTTTTTGTCTCCCTGCCACATGGCACTCGACAGTGTTCATCCACCACATTTTAGCCATTGATGCTTCCGGTGATGAGTACCCAGGAACTGCCTCCAACTTCTCACACCACAAATTATACTGGAAAAACCAACCAACCAAACAAACAAACAAACAGAAAACCAAAAAGCAACCAGGTTCATGCATGCCCATGTATGGACCTGAATGAGAATTTTCTTCAATATGTATTCCTGATCACAGAATCACCAGGTTTATTTCATATGCACGTATTTAATTTACCTAAACACCACCAGATTTCTCTCCACAATGGTTGTATCAGTCTATATTCCCTCCCGCAGGGCACGGGGGTGGTTTCCACATTCCCGCTTTGCCGTTTGTACTTGGTATCATCCAGCTTTCCAGACTTCTGCGATTGAATAGGTCAAGTGATATTCATTGTTGCCTCCAGTTGAATTTCTTCAACTGGTAAATTTTTGGACTTCACTTCAACATTGCCTATCTACGTCTTCATCCATTTTCATCTTGGAGTTGAGGTAACTTGTTGATTTACAGAAGCTCCTTGTGCATTCAAGATACTAGCTTTTTTATAGTTTTTGATATTACAAATATTGTCTTGCATGCTGTTACCTGTCCCTTACACATTCGCATGTTATTGTTTACTAATATCCAGTCCTCATTTTTGTTGTAATCAAATCTATTTTCCTTATGGATTCGTCATTTGAATATTTTTGAAAGCTATTCCATGTCCCGAAATCAGGAAGATTAACTCATATTTTCTTTTTTTTAAATTTTTTTTTTAACGTTTATTTATTTTTGAGACAGAGAGAGACAGAGCATGAACGGGGGAGGGGCAGAGAGAGAGGGAGACACAGAATCGGAAGCAGGCTCCAGGCTCCGGGCCATCAGCCCAGAGCCCGACTCGGGCTCGAACTCACGGACCGCGAGATCGTGACCTGAGCTGATGTCTGACACTCAACCGACTGAGCCACCCAGGCGCCCCAATATTTTCTTTAATTATCATTCTACCTTTCACATGTTTTACCTTTTCACATTGACCTACACAGAATCTGTGTGGTGAAAACATAATACTTTTCAGTTGGCGATCTCTTATTCTTCCTAGTGGTTATATAATATTACATCCTATGAATACACTTTATTTAACCAGCATATAATTAAGCCTGTTCAGATGATTTCTTAGACTTTGTTATTATACTCAATGACGTAAAGAATATCTTCATGGCATTGCTAGATCAATGTGTATATGTATATAGATATGTCTTCTTTGTTTAGATTGATATTGTCAAACTGCCCATCAAAGTATTGTTCTATCTGTGATGTCTAATAAAAGTACCAGTTATATTTCATGCATATAAATTTATAGGCAATCAAAAGTTATCTACAATTTGATATTATGCTGTGATAGTAAAAATTTTTTTTAATTAAAACATTTTATTACACCACCCATGCTAAAGATTGGGTTCTGTTTTTATTTGAAATCCTTACCTTTTTCCTGGAATTATTTGCTATGTCATATTATATTTTATACCACTTTCCATTGGAAAATGAAAATGGAAGACGGTGGCAGAATCGTGGCAGATGTGTTAAAAGAAAAAAATCTTTTGAAAGTGTAGGACTTCATTATTATATTCCTCCTCTGGGAAGGGACAGATAAAAACGGGCATCTGAACACTGCATATTAAAATCAGAAACCTCAGGGGCGCCTGGGTGGCTCCCTCGGTTACGCGTCCGACTTCGGCTCAGGTCACGATCTCGCGGTCTGTGAGTTCTAGCCCCGCGTCGGGCTCCGTGCTGACCGCTCAGAGCCTGGAGCCTGTTTCAGATTCTGTGTCTCCCTCTCTCTCTGCCCCTCCCCTGTTCATGCTCTGTCTCTCTCTGTCTCAAAAATAAATAAATGTTAAAAAAAAAATTAAAAAAATAAAATCAAATAAAATCAGAAACCTCACTTACAAAGTGATTATCTAAACCTAACCATCACCACAATTAATTTTTGTAAATATTTTCAGCAAAGGGCTCTTGTCTTAACAAATAATGATGGTAATTATCACCAAATATTTTGAAGGTATTTGACTATGATTTTGGCCCAAAACAAAGTTATTTGCTGCAACTAGAAACCATTTCGCAGTCGGTCCCTTTCTGAAAGACAGATTTTAAATTATTTGTGGGGAAAAATACACTTGGCACATAAATATATCACTAGCTCATTTTTAAGCAAAACTAAGCATTTTATTTCAGGGCAGGAAAACTTTCCGGCATGAATGAAATATTTAGTGGCCGAGCTAAAAGGACACAGTACTGATATATTTTTTATTTTAATAGTTTGTTGGCTAGGGTGTGAAATGATAGATACTTCCATTCATTGCTGGTGGGGCTGCAAAATGATCTACAATTTCTAGAATACAATTTGACAACACATCCAATACATTAAACATAGGATGTTAGTTAAAAATTGCAGGGGTGGTATTATCAAAGAGAATATTTATACACACGGAAAAATTATTTGAAATTTATTAATGACAAAAGGACCTAAAAAATGAACACTGTACACATTTTGCTTTTTTTACTCTCCAGCGATAAGAAAGTTATATATTCTAATTACTACTACTCTATTAATATTAATCATGAAACAATATTTATTTATATCTCCAAAGAATGCTATTTTCCTCCTTCCTTTATACGTGCCAACAATTTCAGCTTTGAAATTTAGATTTGTATTGATAAATTATTTGCACCTTATTTATCTCCCTTTCAAGAGTCATTTGTAGCAAGTTCATTATATTCCTTAACGATATTTTGCAGTGCACGTTTGGGAAGAAAAAATCCTAAGTTCTATGGGTTTCATTTCTTACCGCGCTTTCCTTTTCTATAACAGTCTCTCGATTCCTATGTCTGTTGTCTTGATTCATTTCTCATTTGGTTAGAATATGTCCTTAAGTAATTTTTTTTCACCAAAGTTTCAGCGTCGTCTATTTTCTGGAACCCTCTGGGTCTGAGAACATCCTTTATATCTCATGTTTGAATGAGTCATGGCTTCTCTTTACTTGAAAGCTTGGATCACAATTTTTTACCATCAAAGCATAGCAGATACTGTCTTCCTTGGAGTGAAGCACTTTACGAAGACCAGAAGTTTATGCCAAATTGCTCTCCTCCCTTCTCTGTAACCCTGACTTTTCCTGTGCTAAGGTTCATAACTTTTTTTTTTTTGGTTTTTCTTCACATGCTGACTTTTTATTCGAATAAGATTGGATGAAATTCTCTTTCTTTTGATATTTTTCACCCAGGCACTTGGTGAGTCTTTTAATCTGAAGATTCACTTTTTTCCTCACATCAAAGAAATTTTCTTCTATTGTTTCTCATTATTGCTTCTTTATCTGCTCTGTTCTTTTCCTGTCTGTAATTCCTCTCCATTTTCAGCTTGTACCTACATCCTGAGATGACCTATTTGTGGGCCAATTTGAGGCTTTTTTTTTTCCTCCTTCATCTGGAAGCAAACACAGTGAGGGTATATGGGAGTGGTATTTGTAGTCGATGATCTCTTAGGTCGAGCATGAACGGTAATTTGGAAATTTCAAAAATTTTAAATTGCACATGTCCAGCTTTTGAAGATGTCTGCAAAGAACATATGTTACTTTTTTAGTAGGAAAAAAATTTATTTGCAAACGCAAAGGAACACTTGAGCAGGAAGTCCTGTAAAATCTACAGGGATCGTCTTTCATTTCAATAATTAGTGACCAACCCCAGCCACGCTAATATGGGCACTTGTTACGTGCTACAACCTAAGAGAGCTATGGGATCCTGTAAATGACTTAGCGATGCTCATAATCATGGTTATAATATCAGAAAACAAACCTGTAGGTAAAGGTACAGAAGAGAGATTATATTACCTGAAGACAGAACATTAAGGTGAGCTCAAAAAGACATTTTTCAGTGTAAAGGAGGCTTTCATATTGAGATCATATGTTTCCAACCTATAATTTCCACTTCTAATAGAAAGTTCATGGTCTGATATCTTTCCCCCAACAATGAGGATTAGATTCCAGAAACCTCCCACAGTGAAAATCTTGGCAATTAAAGAAATTCACAATTGGATGTGAAAAATAAAACTGGAATTAAGTCCCTGAAAGCACCCCCCCCCCACGAAATGTATTTAAGTACAATAAAGTAATAATGATAACACAGTAAATAACGTCCGTTGATGATATCGAAATGTTACATTTACACTGATTGATAATGTGCTTTTCATTTCCATTTATTCTTCCTGACACTTCTAGAATTTTTTTTTTTTTAGAATGTCCCTCTAATGATGCAAATATATGAAAGTGGTTTTACTTTGTGGCACTCCTCGACATGTTTACAGGGACAGGTTTTTCTGTGGAGGCTTGTTCTCTATGCCCCAGTGATCGATGCATTTTGTGACCCCTCACCTCCCAGCCCATACCACAAAGGGTCTTATCCCCGTCAGCATTTCTTGGGTTAGTTTCACCCTCTTCCATGTTTTTAAAATATTTTTTAATGTTTCTTTATTTTTGAAAGAGACAGACAGACAGTGTGAGCGGGAGAGGGGCAGAGAGAGAGGGAGGCAACAGAATCAGAAGCAGGGTCCAGGCTCTGAACTGTCAGCACAGAGCCCGACTTAGCGCTCAAACTCACGAACCGTGAGATCATGACCTGAACCAAAGTCGAACACTTAACGTACTGAGCCACCCAGGCGCCCCCACCCTCTTCCTTCTTATAGATGATTCCACGTGTGGGCCTAAGGGTTTCCCTTGGCTTTTCTTCATTTTGCTTGTCTCCTCGTCTCCGATCTTCCAGGAGTTCAGGCCCTGAACTGCTGGGGCAGGCTTTTGGGCACCATCCACAAATCTATACACGGTCCCAGCTCAGGCCACTTTTCCCGCCACACCCAGTGCCTGATCAGGTGAACCACTCAAAGCCCTGCCCACAGGAAGACCTTGCCTCACCACTGAGTTTCAAGCAAACTTTGACTGTGTCTTTTATGCAACCAATCTTCCATTTTTGGCTCGCACACATGGACTGAGATGACCTATCTTTCAATAAGCTTTGGGGTTCATTTCCTCCTTCAACTTGTCTTCCAGGATCCCCCGTATGGCCATCACTAAGAGTTGAGATAGAGGCACTGGGCTCTCCTGTGGCTCACTTATACCCTCTGGTTCTGCCCTGGCGTCATCTTAGATGTTCCATTTCCTTGATGACAGAACCCTGGGCCGTCTGTCCGTTGAATGTGTGACTCTGACAGAACTCAGCTCATGATGGAAGTTCTGGAGACGTGGTTACTTGTTCTCAAGCATTCTGCCTCTTCCAGGACGCGGGAGGATACTGATGTACGATTCTCCATTGCAAATGGCACGTCCTCGTTGCAGAACCCCGAAGGCCTCTGCACTGTGATTCTCCCCCTGGGATTTGTCACGAATTTTCCTCTGCATGGCTCTTTACCCCAGACACCTGACTGGGTGGCCCAAGGGGTAGGGAATGCCTGCACGCAGCCTGCGCCTGGGGCTGATCTTTTCCCTACTGCAGGAACCACTCAAAGATGACAGAATATGTGTCAAGGTGATGTTCCCAGTTGTGTGGAATTTGTTATTTTGATTATACGTAGGAAGCAGTACCTTCATTGGTTGTCCATTTGTTTCGGCCCTGGGAAAACTGCCCCCCTGTCATCCAAGTAGCCATCTCCACAATTCTGTGTGAGGCAAAGCCCTTTGGTTGCCACTGTGGTCTTGGTCCTCACACGACTGTCCCTACATTCTGGTGAGTCTGTGCACCACCGGGTATCTAGTGTTTGAGACCCCACCATCCCCACTGCTCTCAGTGAACAAGCTGCATGTCAGCCCCCAGAGGAGGGTCCTCACTGAAGTTAATGATGCCAGTGCCTTTCTCACTGGCACCTTCCAGCAGCCTTGCGAATCAAGGTCCTCTGGGCCTTGCTGTGGGATATGGTCTTATGTCCCCTCTGGCATGGCCGCTTGGCCGAGCCTTTCTCCACCGCCTGCCATAGCTGTACAGCTTCGCAACTTTGCTCGGTGTGGACCATCTCCTCTTCCAGGCTTCTAGAAGTCAACCGCCCAACAAGTTTGCCTCATCTCCTGGTGTTAAATCCCACATCCCGACAGAGGGATCCACTCTCTCCAGTGATTCCTTTGTTCCAAAACCTTGATCAAGCACCCTGAACATCTAGCCCAAAGATGCTCCTGTGGTTTCTACCTGTTTCTACTCGTTTTCATACGGCCCCTTTGGCACAAAGTCCTCATCTGGCTTAGCACAACCTCAGTATGCCATGACTTAACCTCAGTGTTCAGCTTGAGGTCGGCAAAGGAAGAGGCAAGTCCTTGAAAGGATAAGAACTCACGAGTATCTTCCCCCACAAGGGAATGCAAGCTCTTCCTAGGGAGAGGCAGTCCGTCTCTTTAGGCTCTGAGGACTGGGGGGGAGGGGAAACCAAAGTTTACTGGGGGGAATGAAGTTTATTGGGGTTAATGCTCAGAAGAGATAAAGAGAGAAAAGGCAAGGGGGGGCGCCTGGGTGGCTCCGAGGGTTGAGCGTCCAACTCTTGATTTTGGTTCAGGTTGTGATCTTACACTTTGGGGGATCGAGCCCCACATCAGGCCCTGTGCTGTGGCTTGGAACCTGCTTGAGATGCCCTCTCTCTCTCTCTCTCTCTCTCTCTCTCTCTGCCCTGCCCCCATGCTTGTGCACACACACACACACACATGCTCACACTTTCTCTCTCTCTCTCTCCCAAAATAAACAAACCTCTTTAAAAATGTTTACTATTGAGACAAAGAGTGCCAGCAGGGGAGGGGCTGAGAGAGAGAGAGAGTGGGGCAGGGGGGAGACAGAGGATCCGAAGAGGGCTCTGCGCTGACAGCAGGAGGCCTGATGTGAGGCTCGAACCCATGAACCACGAGATCACGACTTGAGCTGAAGTTGGACACTCAACTGACTGAGCCACCCAAGTGTCCCTTAAATAAACTTTTTTTCTAAAAACAGAGGGAAAGGCGGAATTTGGCAGGAGAGTCTCCAGTTGTGATACAGATCTGACAAAGCCCAGCTATGCCACCAAGAGCTCCGGCATGAAGCACGCCTGGGTTTTTGGGCTAAACGTACTGGGCACTGGTACCTTCTGCCATGTTCAGGCATTGAACAGGGCTGCATGGAAGAGTGTGGTGTCAGCTGGAAAAGCTTCAGCGGATCCTGAGGAGCTATAACCGAAGGCTATCAGCTAACTGTGCTCCTTGTCCCTGAATGGTAGGATCTTTCTTGAAGGAAGATCTCAGAGGCACAACCCACGGCTGCGGGAGCCCACAAAGATCTTCTACGAGAGTGTATTAAGAAAGTATCAGCTGTTTTCTCCAGGGCGCATGCTCGTCGAGATACACAGCGAGCGAAATAGCCCAACACCACGCACTGTTGTCTCTCTCTTAGCAATACATTATCTGATTGGTCACAGGTTAAATATACGGTCATGTGACTTCACTGCAGCGTAAATACTAAAACCGAAATAATTTTCAATGTGATTCACCCACTACCTGGTGTTCTTTACTACTCTATATTTCACATCTCTCTATCTCAAAAGAGAGAAAATGAAGTGCTTGGATGGGACCTGAATGCTTACCAAATTAACTTTCACATTTTATAAATTGGAGAAATAAAATGTCAACTCCATCAGCGGGCCCTAAGTGGAACACACAGTTCTTAAGATTGAGGGTTGTTGTCTTGAGCAAATAAAAATACAGGATGGCTAGTTAAGTTTTCATTCGAGATACGTAACCAATCATTTCTTTTTTTTTTTGACACAGGCATATCCATGCAATATTTGGGCCAAACTTGTACTAAAAAGGTGTGCACTATTTATCTCAAATTCAAATTTAACCAGGGCCTCGTCTTGTATGTTATCTTGTATGTATGTATCTTGTCTCGTACGTTCTATGGCAACTCTGTCTGTGCTTCAGGTATCGCCTGGTCACGTACACCCTCCACCCCAAAATTCTCGGAGGGTGTCCTAAATTTCTGTTGTGGGCTAAAATTAGAAGATGCTCTGTGCTGGGCTACGGAGAAGAGATCCCTAAAGAAGATACAGCCGAGACAGGCTACGCGTGGCCATTGGGAAAAAAATAAAAACACTTTGTAAAAATGGTGTTGTTCAAAACATACACACTGCTCCACTACTCCGAGCCTTGTTGGGTGCTGACGCTGATGCTTTTCACACCACTGGTCATGATTTAGAGGGGTGTGAGCAGCATTTTTTTTTTCAGTGAAAGGGGATAGACTGGAATAGAAAAAGCCATCATGCAATTTCATGTAGTAAAAGTCAATATTTTTTTTTTTTTGGGACAGAGAGAGACAGAGCATGAACAGGGGAGGGGCAGAGAGAGAGGGAGACACAGAATCGGAAACAGGCTCCAGGCTCCGAGCCATCAGCCCAGAGCCTGACGCGGGGCTCGAACTCACGGACCGCGAGATCGTGACCTGGCTGAAGTCGGACGCTTAACCGACTGCGCCACCCAGGCGCCCCTAAAGGGGCTGTATCCTAAGGCACAAAGGCATTTATGACAACTGAGTATTAACATGAGCTTTCAAAACATTCTTAAACAGCTAGCAATGCATCTCCAACCTTAACGGTTAAGATCCACTGGACTATGAAGGTCAGGGAAAGTCAGGGCAGAGCTTCGTGACTATTCTAATGAAGTCACATGTGAACCAAATTTCCAAGTTAACCACAAGTACTTCTCCTGGTGCGAACACATTATCAATTCCTCTGGGCTACAATTCTTAGACATGTAGTGCTAGAGGAGATTCCTTTGGAATTCTGTGCTTTCAAATAGCTAAAACGCTTTCAAGGTGTATCTTAAATTTTGTTTTCCTCCCATTAGATCGCAAAACATGACATCTTGGTAATAACATGTTAAGAGAGTATGCTGATTATAAACATTGGTTTTGTTTTCCTACTCGAGTAACATTTTAAAGAGGAGCATGGTTATGTAAAAAAAGGGGACACAATTCAAAACATGAAAGATAGTTTGTGATATGACTCACTCAGGGTCGGCACTACCCTCAGAAGCTCTAGCCAGTACCCTTGACCAATGGGTTAGACTGCCTTTTTCAGCTAGCACACTTACCCATCAGGATGCGAAAGAAGCCGATACTCATTTTTCTGTATTTTTTTTCCTTTCCAATATGTTGGAGTTTTTAAGTTCTAAAAAGTGATCATGTGGCACATTGTATTTATTGTCTTCAAATCCACCGCATCTGACTCAGCGAAACAACAAAAGAGCACCCAATAACATCTTTTTGTTTGGTGTTTTATTGTTGATGTTATTTGCTTGCTTGGTTTTCCTTTTTTTTTTTATAATCCTAAAGCGGAAGTGATATCAGAGAAAGAAAACTCCTTCATTCCCTGTAGGTATCCTAACTTATCTAAAATAAAATAAAATAAAATAAAATAAAATAAAATAAAGTAAAATAAAATAAGTGAAGAGGTGAATCTCTGAATTACATAAGCTAGCAACTAAATTGAATCATGCATGTTGTTTTAATTTAAAACCCTGAGACGTGGAAATAGCATAAAGGAATGAAATCATCTATAGCAAAGGAAAGTGAAAAAGTTGGACCTGGTTTTTCTGTGTTTGTACAGATTTTATAAAATGGAATAAAGAGTCCACAGGGTGATGCATGGGAATAACCCTATGGCCGTGTCTTTGGGTTACATCTTGTCCTTTTAGAATAGCTTGTGTTTTTAAGGGGGCAGAGATAGCACGGACATTTATAGCAGGAAAAGAAATCACTCCACTCCCCGGTGCTTCAGCATACCTTTAGAACTGAGCATTTTTGCAGAGGGCAGCTTCACATTTGCTGAGGAAATATTCTAGCAAATGAATAAGAAATAAATATCCTCAGATTAATGCTATATAAATACATTTGCTATAGGTTTCATTAAATATTCATGGTACACACATGTACAGGTCAAATTACCTTTAAATATTAAATTTCTTTCCAGTGGTAGGGAATTTCAGATTTATTCAGTGTTTATAAGGAGCAGGGATGGAACCCATGTGTTATTATCTGCCAGCAAATTCAGCTGCTGGTTTAACTGGGTCCCTAAGGTTAGCAGGCCCTTAACTCACAAAAGAAATGTGAAATAGCCTCAAGTGTCTTGTCTCTGTCCTAAAAATCGCAAATGAAATTTAAAGATGCACTAAAAACGTAAGTATTTTACGCATACTTGAAGGAAGAAATGGATTGTTTGGTGCCTCCTGTATAATATGCCTGAGGCATGTTACACTAATCTCATTTAATATGACCAGACCACTGGAGGAAGAAGTATTATCCTTCTATACGATGCAGGTGAAGAAAGACTGGGTTCAGAGAGACATCCTAGGTTGCCTGTGATCTTAAAAAATGGGAAAATCTTAGGGGCGCCTGGGTGGCTCAGTCGGTTAAGCGGCCGACTTCGGCTCAGGTCACGATCTCGCGGTCCGTGAGTTCGAGCCCCGCGTCGGGCTCTGTGCTGGCAGCTCGGAGCCTGGAGCCTGTTTCTGATTCTGCGTCTCCCTCTCTCTCTGCCCCTCCCCTGTTCATGCTCTATCTCTCTCTGTCTCAAAAATAAATAAATGTTAAAAAAAAATTTTTTTTAAAAATGGGAAAATCTGGGTCCCCGGGGTCTAGGGTTTAAGTGTGTTTCCGGTCACAGCAAGTGGCACTTGGGGCATTAGAGATCACAATGTTCTCCAAGCATGGGGTAACTTTTCCTGTATGCACTGCAGAGGAGAATTGCTCTCAATTTGAGTTGGAAAGATTTTTGGTCCAGAATCTGTTGGATATTTCCTATTGCTCTGATGTTTTGTTTTTTTTTTTTTTTTCATCAAGGATAAAATGGAAATTATACTATAGGTACAGTCTCCGTTGCAGTGATATCAAAGGATAGGTTGAGATGATATATGGGGCCATGCTATGGAAGATACCAAGTATAAAACAAATGCAGGTCTTGTAGGGGGGTCCCATCGCCCATGCCCCGGGGAACAGGCTGGTCCCGCTCCTCACGCCCAATCACCACGACTTCTGGTGTCTTCTCCATGGAGATGGCACTCATGTTCATTCTCAAAGCCCATTTCTACCGAGATTTTTGATGTTTCTGGGAATAAGCTTTCCGTAGAGTCACCGAGCCACTTGCAGGATATGGGAAAAAAATGCATGTAGACACAGGTTTTAACACATTCCCAAGTTGGCCAAACCATTTATCGTCCAAACCGGTACATGTTTTGAGTGTCTTTCATAATGATGCTGGGACAATGGGGGTAAACCAGGACTGTCCCACGTAAGAGGAGTGATTACTCCACACATACCCCATTATAAAACTATCCTACTTCACTCTCCATGCGTCAGTATATTTTAGGAACTCTATTCTGATTTAAAGAAAAAACAGACACAGTTGGATTGTTTGTGTGTACTGTGTTTTTTTGATACATGTAAAAATGTTAAATACGCCACAAAATGTCTAAGCCTGTTTTATTTTTTGCATGCCAATTAAAATTGTTTTTTTTTTTTAATATAACAATTCTGGGAATAGTCTAGAATTCTCTGATCCTCGAACAAGCTCTAGCCACACCCCTAGACGTGGTGTTGTCCCGGGTTCCATCAGGGAAGCTGGAACTCTCTGGACATTCTCAATTCAATATAGGTAAAGCCACACTTCCTTGAGACCGGTTCACCTCCCCTTGACTGGACGAGGGAAATTAACTGGTCCCACCATCTTTTGGTGGAAATATCACAGTGCAACACTTTGCAACTCTTGAGCTGCATGGGAAGCAGGGGGAGAAGAAACGTCAATGAGAGTCAGGGCCAGAACCCCTGTTTCGTGGCACTTCCAGCAGCTTCTGTTGCCTATGATTTCTCACACTCCACGGGGCAGGGTAGACAAGCTGCAATGTCAAAGAGAACTCCAGGAGCAGGGCAGAGAGCCAGGCACCTGAGCCCGGGCTGGCAGCGTGAAAGTAGCTTCTGGGGAAGGGAAGGTGACAAGGACGCACGCTGGTTCCCCATCTGACACTTACCTGCGGCACCATCTGTAACACCTACCCCCCGAGCCGGGAAGTCCCAAGGCCTGTGGGAGAAATGAGAGCCCTCGGCTGCAACCCCGTAGACCCTGAGAAGACTCTGAAAGAAGAATTGCAATTCCTGGTTCATCAAACCCTACTGGGCTAAAGACGCCTTGGGGGAATCTTCCAGGCGGCTTTGATCCTGACGCCCGTGGAATAAGCCTTCCCAACAACGGCTTCTTTTGCCTGGTTGAATGAATCACTGCACACGCAGACAGACACGCACACACACACACATACCTACACATATAACGTCTCCACACCTATAAGCCTGAGTTTCACCCCCTTCGGCATACGGTACGCCTTCATGGAAGGAAAATCACGAACAGTCATCCAAATTAATGGCCGGTATTATCAGGAAAATGCGGTAGGTAGCCCGAGAGACGTGATGTGGGCGGCCCCACAGAGTCCCACGAGGTCGTGAGATGTTGCCTAAGATTGTAATGATCGTTTCTCTGAAGATCCCTGTGGCAGTGGGGCCCGCAGAGGTTCTCGGATGCCCTGATGCCCTTGACCAGCCCCTCGAGTCACTAAGTGGCATCCTACTGACCTCCATGGTGCAACTGGGGCTGTTGGAACCCACAGTGGAGCTTGACTGGGCCCTTGAACCACTGAGCAGCCAAGACTACCACTCAAGTGACCACATGAGGAAGGGAGAAACTTCTGTTCAAGCTACTGCCTTTCGGGTCTCTTTGTTACCAGAGCTCAGGCCTGCATCTAATTCACACAGGTGTTCCACACATATTTTTAGCTTTCATCTTTCACGTACGCATTATTATTGCGTTTATGCATCAGAACACTGGATGTCGAAAGGTGAAGTTACTTTCTTAAATCCTAACGCTATTACATGGACTCATCAGTGCTTAAATACCGTTTTTTTTGGTCAAGCCTGCACGTGGAAATTTTGCTTCAACAATTGGATATTCGTTGTTAAAAATAAAAAATAAATGTTTCTAATTATTATTGAAAATTATTTTGGTTTCTCAACAGTACAGAAAAAAAAAGGAGCCTGATTCAGTGTTCTTCATTAAGTTTCCGAACTGGCATGGAATTAGGAAATAAAAATGAGTAATTTATTACGATTAGAGGAGCATATTGTAAAATAACTTGTATTATCTTTAAATGTGAATTCTTGCAAAATCACAATAAGGGCCACAGAGAATCACACTGTTGATGGTCTTGCCTGGCAAATAAATTACCTTACAGAAAATTTGAAGAAAACTTTATGATCAAATATGTGTTCTCTTCATAACTAAAAATATTTTTTTCTCATAGACTTTAAACTTCTTGAATACAGAATCTGTCAGATTAGTCTTTTTATCTATAAAACTTCTCACACATTTCTGATCATAGAGTAGATGCTTAAAATACGCTTATTCACTTAGCTTATACAATATTCCGCTTACAGTTACGGCCTCTGAGAATAAAAAGTATTTCCACGGTAGTTTGCAATTTATAAATCACTTTTATAAAGATATTTTCATGAACAATTACTGCGATTATCTCCATTATAAACTATAGAAGCCAGAGCAAAAACAAAAACATAAAGTTTCCCAAGTAGACAAAGATTTTAAAAATTGTGTCTTGATAGGTCAACATGGATCATCTGACTTCAGGTCTTACGATGTTGCCTATATGCACTTGTAGACTTTTTTGAATGAACGGGTACATCAATCAAACAATCAATCAATGAAACCATTGGAAAACGAGCAGTACAACCATGTTGTGAAGCACCCAGCTAATTGGTCAGTCCCAAGGTTACTGTTTATGTGTTCTTAATTATTATTTTTTTCAAACAAGAATGAGGCAGATGAAATGCAAACACAAAACAAACAAAAAAGGTACTCCACCCAAACCGTGGTGACATCGTCATCAAGGGGTTTGTGTATATCTTGGCCTCCAGAGAGGTGCAGAAGTGCTCGTTGATGGGAAGGACTCACAAAGAGCTACACGGTTCAGCATCATAGCCCAAGTGGTTCCTTGCTGGCGATGGCCATTGTCATAAGGCTGAATTTCACTTCAGAAGTATTGCATGCCATCTGGCTCCAAAGAGCAAATCTATTTTTATAATATCAAATTTGCAATAAGGGAAAACAACACACATGCTCGGAGTTGGAAGAGCTTCCATTTTTAACACGGCTGACTTTCATTCATCTTCCTGGGGGCCACGAACTGGGTGGGCTCTTTTTCTCTGCTCCCGGGCCTTATCTCTGTTGAAGTTGTACGATTAGGATCCCCGAGTCACTGAACAAACAGGGTAGGATTCTCCATAACAGACCTTTTGTTCATGTACATTTCACTGGCTTTCGTTCGAGAAGTCGAGAAGTTCGAGAGAGTGGCTATCATCTCCACACTAATAATATCCTTCAGTAAATGATAAAGTCAAGTCCAAAGTAAACCGAGAAGCTTTATCAGCATGTCAAAGCTATCCCCTTACAGCTCTGTAGTTGCCAACTACGCATCCTTTTCCTAGACACAGACTTGATGCACATTAAAAGGCACTTACCAGAGTGGGTGTTTGTTTGCCCAAGGGAGAGCAGGCTGCCCTCTGATTCCAGCCACCCTGGTTGTCACTCTCATCAGAGGAAGAGAAGTATACTTTACAGCTAGACTCCTTCCTTGATGATCTCTTGACTCGAGTCTGGGGGAAATTCAGAGCTTCCTGCCAAGTTATTCTTTCTCTTTCTCCTTGTTAATATTAACTGATGGACTTCTCAGAGGGAAAGTATATTTCTTACGGCGGAGTGAGAGAACACTGTGGTTGACCAGTTACTTTTCCACCCTGTTGTCAGAGAAGATGAGTCAAAAGGGATTTACGCACCCGGTTAATCCTGACAGATGGCCCGTCCCCTGTATTCGGAGAGAAGTTGAAAATCAATCCACATTCTCTCCAATTCCAAACTAGGCAAATTAGCGCACTGGCCTCAATTGTTGGTAAGCAGATTTAGCAAAATGGACTCAGTGGAAAAGAGGAAAGATTTTTTTTTTAATTTACAAAAGCCCTCAAC
This sequence comes from Neofelis nebulosa, assembly GCF_028018385.1. Classification (NCBI taxonomy): domain Eukaryota; kingdom Metazoa; phylum Chordata; class Mammalia; order Carnivora; family Felidae; genus Neofelis; species Neofelis nebulosa. The sequence continues at coordinate 14,884,222 of NC_080788.1, forward strand.
TCACCTCATTCCCAATGCTACCGCCGCACCCCAAATCCGGGCGTACAATTAATGCTTCTCTGCAAAGGAGTGAAAACGGTCATATTTTTCCCTTTTCTTTTCTTTCCTTCCCGTGGGTGTGTGTATGTGTGTGTGACCTACCACTGTATATCCTGGAAAGGTTGCTGCATGCATACATATGCTGGTATAATTTGTGTGAGTGAAAAATCTAAGTATATCAGACATATGTGTTACAAATACATCATACACCCAAAAGGCCTGTGAGTCTGTGCAGTCAATAGCGGGAACATCGGAGGCTGCTTACGTTGAGAATGGCAATGTGCTGTATGTTTTCTTGCGTGTTTTTTTTTTTTTTTTTTTTTTTTTTTTTTTTTGCAATTGTAGACAAGTATTCCTCTGGGAGCGGCTGGCTGAGGGAAGGTGTGATGGGCTATGAAGCCTTTCGTCATAAAATCCCCATATAAAAATCTTGTCAAGATTGATAGGGACTGAAGAATATAGAACACTGTTGGCCGTGTTGGTTTCATTCCAAACACAGCATGCTTCTGAATGATCTGTCATTACCATCAGACCTGAAGAAAAGAAAAGCTCGAGAGAGAAACGTCTCATTGCCACCTATAGGCTGCAAGGGGAAGGTCCGGGGGACAGCCACAAAGCTCGGGGAAGCCGCAGGAAGGAAAGGACGTTCCGGAGGTCTCGAGGGTGCATTCACGTTTACTCTGCCTTACCCCTTCTTTCAAACAACATTTCTTGTGCCAACAGTTGGTGTGGGTCCAGTGGAAGATACAAAGGTGGAAGAGAAATGTATTCCTCCTGTGTGACAGCATTGTCAGCTCTCTGGCCCAAGTTGGCCAGTTGGCTTTTCCCTCACGTGAGCTTCTTCACTTTAACAGAGAATGACTGAGAATCCAGGTTAGGTAATTCTGGGACTCCAGAGGAAAGGTCCCAAAGCAACAGCTACTTGGGATCTCAAGACCTCAACACTGCTGTGTTTCCAAGCATTCTGAGGCCACCGGATTCAATGTCTTCATGATGATTTCAGTGTCCTCCCAATGAGTATCTTTTTCTTCCCCCAATAAGGTAGCTCAAGTTATTTTCTGATTACAAACCAAAGAAGCCATTAATACAGTTTCGTTTTTAGTATTACAGTATTCTTAATTGGTATAAAACTCATTGGTGATTTTTTCCTTAACAGAAAATGAGCTATTCATGCAGAAAGAAAAAAAAAAGTGTTCCGTTTATTTTCAGAGCAATAGCATGAGGGATCAGCAAACATCCAGCTGAAAGTTCCCTGAGGAAAGCGATTGTGTCTTACATATTTTTGGTATTGGACTCATCAAATTCCCCAGGGTAGTAACTCACTAGTTATTCCCATCAGTTAACAACCCACCAAATAGAAGTCTCAATGTTTCCGTTAAGATCATATCACTCAGAAACCTACCGGCAAGAAGATCCAAATACCAAAATCCTACTTAAGAATTAGAGAAATGTAGCCGTTTTTGTGTTCAGTTCCACTTATAGGGAGCTAACTGCATGTGTTTCATTAATGTGCTTACGAACGATCGGTTGCATCTTGCATCAACTGACCAGCCGAAAGGGATTGCTGAGTAGCTGATACTGACCATTGCCAAGATCTCCACAAATTAGCCCTGTCATTAGAGATAACCTATACTGGAGAAAGACATTCTGCAGCCTCTCACGGTGACTCAGTATTGCAAATGAAAAGGTTTGCCCATCAGTATGATTCCTTCTGCCCTCCCACCTTGCCTCTTCCTGAGCGACCATCTGGGTAGAGATGCATGAAGCCATTGCCAAAAATTGCTTCATCAAACAATAGGTGTCACTATACGACAGCATCCCAGGATGAAGCTGTTACCTCAGAGTAGCAACAAGATTGGTATAAAAGGGCCTTCTAGACTTTGGATTTAGTATAGAGACCTGTTGGTTGGGTTGGTTGTGGTTTTCAGTCCGGCCACACCTATTCATGTCTAGCTTAATCTCTGCTGTCCAATGTGCCTCTGTGACCAGGAAGAGTGAACAACGAATGACATGTACTGTCCCAGAGCCTCAGATAAAGCACTTGGAAAACCTTTGGCTGATAGGCAACTGTAAAACAGTTCGCGACAAAATGCAAGCTGCAATTCAATGACCTCACCAAGGAACAAAATATGTCTGACTAGCTATCATCCATTATAACTATTAATTCCATCATCTCAGTTTTGATACCCTTCCCTACCAAATAGATTAGGAGATACGTGGAGATGGGGTTGTTAAGAGCCCAGAGCAGAATTCTGTCTGGCCATCTGAGTTACTCTGAAAGCCCCAAGCACCCTCCTTTTCCATGTATTATGATAAAACAAATTATTCTGGTGTCACAGACCTTGAATGCTTACTAACCTTGATAAGCACTTACATCTAAACAAAAAAAGAGAATCAATTTGCATTTTCCTTTCTGCTGGCTAACATAATGCTTCATTTTACAGTTGCCATTAAGGGTTATTGCTATCTTGACATACCACATTAGGCAGTTTGTGTCCATTGTTCATGCATAGTTCCATTAGAATGTTTCAGGTTGAAGGCATTTTCACAATGACGTTGCTTTTGTCCTGCTCCAACTCTATTCTCTTGAATGTGTTTATCCCAACAGGTCTCTTCAAGACCTGAACACTGTCCTCTGTGAGAACACGTCAGTCAACACCTTCATTCACAATCAGAATCGACAATGCTCAAGGTCTCAGGGAGCGCGCGCACGCGCACACACACACACACACACACTCACAACTTACCTGGGTTGGCAGATAGGTAAAGCCACAAAGCTTCTTGAATTGACCTTAATGAATCAAAACCTGCGTAGGCTCAAGAAATCCCGTGAACAAATCATAGAAATCTAAACCATTTCACCAGGCTGACAAATGCAACCAACCAAACCATGCCTAGCCTTTGAATTAGCATTTTCTCCTCTGATCTATGGCCTCTTAATTTTCTGGGGCAGAGGAAGCAAACCACAGGCATTCATAAAGCAAACATCTGTGTATGGGAAGAAATGAGAAGCATACTCAGTCTGGAAACCACAAATACTTGAGTTAGAATAATTGAGAAATGGCCACTGTCAGGTAGGGTAACACAATTATTATAGATGTAACCTTTGGGGAAGTAAAACCCGAAAGTCTTAACCTAGAAAGATAGATGCACTCAGTGAAAAAGAATGATCACCAAAGACCCATTTTACAATGAAAAAGCATATAAGTAGTGGCTGCAGAACACCATTCCAACAATGACAAATAGCTTGGTCAGAGATCAAAAATTAAAGCATAAAATATTGATATTTTAAAATCGAGTTTTCACAATATAAGAAAAAAAAAACGCACAAAAGAGCCATTTTCTCCTGGTATGTTTGGCAACCAGATTTTAATATAGAGTCATCTATCCTTCATTCCGTATTCATTCTGTACTCCTTGTATGTCCTGATTCCATTTTAAATCAATAAAGAATACGTCTGGAATATTTTTACATTTGTGAAAAGTCTGGATCTTGAATGCCAAATAGTTAATCTCTTCGTTACTGATGGATCACATTTTTTTTTTTTTGTCATGAAGAAACTAGGTTCAAAGATCCTAACAGACAGGGAAAGTATCTTTAAATTTTGCCCCGGGGCCTTGCGTGAAGTAATGACGTTGGTAGAGATGTTGATAAATGGAAATAATGGAAACACTGGCAGGATTGTTGTTCGTTGATCCTTGGAATACATCGACATCCTCCAAAGAGTCTAAAACATAGCCACACTTCACTCAGAAACTTCAACTTTGGTGGAGTCCAATGAAAGAGAAGAAACCACCTATTTATAGACAAGGAAGTGTGGACTCCTTCCACTGTCCGGAGTAAGCCGTCGGGGGGAAAAAATGGAGGCGGAGGACTCACACATGCTCTGGGGAAGTTTCCAACCCGGAATGGAGTTTGACAAGAAAGCAGTCAAAACATAGAATGTGTTAAGTGCTTGATTCCCCCGGGCGGGGTTGAAAATCATTTCCATATTACCATTTCCGGAAGCCTCATGATTGTCCTAGGAACCCGGTGTTAATTATCATCAGTCCACACTAGGACATTTTGGGACGCTGGAAGGTTACAGGAGAGTTAGGTAGGAAGTCCAGGCATGGAACCTCAGTGTCTCTCCTCTGAGCATCCAACATCAGGGAGAGTTGTAACTTTCCACATCATTTCCATAGAAGTGTTGAGCCCACAGACGTTTCTAAGCTCCTCCTGAAAGAAGGCAGAGCTGCTTACTTTAACTTGCACTTCCTCTCTCACCTGTCAGCCCAACCCCAGGCTGACCATGCTCGTGAAAAATCTGGAAGAATAGTTATGGGATTCCATAAAACCCAGTTCAGAAAACCTGAAGACCGCTGCCATTCAAATTTCCTCACACCCTTCTAGTACAATGCCAGATTAAAAGTTTACTGAAGAAGGTGGGGGAAACATTTACTCTGCTAAAATGGGAGTGATTTTTTTTTTTCAGAAATAAAAATACTCTTAGTGATGACTGGAAGCCCCACGGAAAGGATGTTTAACTAACTGTTGAAACCGATCAAACAATGTGCAAGGGGTGAATATCTGTGTTATCCCAAGCCTTTTCCTTCTACAAAAGGGCTCCCTACAGAATTGTTCGCAATGGTGAACTCCCCTGGTGCATTTAAATGGTGTTTACAGATTATTAACTACTCACACAAAGGCTGGTGCAGAAAAACTGCTGAAGTATGAGAATCTCTCATTGATGAACCAAACTGTCAGGGAGGGAATTCAGTTTGCCGAAAGTGAATTTTCATAATGGATTTTGGAATGTGTCTATGCATGTAAGTCATTCTGACATAAGATTTCGTCCTTGCTTGCAAACAGAACCCCAAGTTTAAGAACATGTTATTTACTCAGTTTTGAATTTAATATAATATTTTTATTGAAGTATGGTTGACCCCCAACCTTACGCTAGTTTGGGGGGGGGGGCGCCTGGGTGGCCCAGTCGGGTAAGCATCTGACTCTTGATTTTGGCTCAGGTCATGATCTCAGAGTTCAGTTTGTGAGATGAATCCCCGTGTTGGGCTCTGCACTGGCAGTGTGGAGCCTGCTGGGATTCTCTCTCTCCCTCCTTCTCTCTCTCTCTCTCTCTCTCTCTGCCCCTCCCCGCTTGCACACGCACGCTCTCTCTCTTCCTCAAAATAAATAAATAAACTTTAAAAAAGTAACAGAACCAATTGCTATTATTTCAAAAAAGTGTCACACTAATTTTCAGGCGTGCAACATAATGATTCGACAAGTCTATACGTCAACCTGTGCTCGCAGGTGTAGCCACCACCAGTCACTGTGAAAACTATTACATCGTAGAAGTAGAATTAATGGCCAAAATGCACACGATTTTTAGTGTTCCTGATATAACCGGTTCAAATAATTTTCAGAAAGGTAATTCTGACATATGTTCCCTCCACCCCAATGACCTGACTACTGAATTTTCACCAGGAACGAGTGAACATTTTAAGAATGGCTTCCCGTGTTTTAGGTGAAAATATTACTTTTGGTTATTTATTTTAAAATCGTCTGACTACAAATAAAGTGGAATCATTTATTATTTTCATTAGCGATTTGCATTTCCTCCTGTAAACTGCTTTGTCCGGGCAGTATTTTCCTGCTGGAAATCTCAGCACTTTTCTTATTGATTTGGATGAGCTCTTCACATATTAAGGATAACACAATTCCTCTCATATAAGTTACTAATGTTTTTTTTTTCTAATTAAGCGTTTGCATTTTAATTTTGTTGGTAATATATTTAACGTGGGATTTTGATTTTTCCCCCAAATCTTGACCTAGAAAATTCTCTCCCCCAAACTACATTTAAAAAGTTACATGAAGACACTCATTTATAAATGTTTTCTTCCATTGCTTTCAATATTTTTTTTAATGCCATTACCAGCTGGTTGAGTAGGATCACTTTCCTAATCTTTCAAACTGTTTTCTCTTTAATAATGTGAAAATGATACCTACTTTATAGAGTTCTAGGCATTTGATGAGATGACATTTGAAAGTTCTTTGTCCTCAGAAGCTGATAAAAAGAAAAGTTCAATAATATTTTGTATTAGCGCTGATGAAGCAGGTATGGCAAAAAGTTCCAACATATCTTGGCCAAGCAAGGCAAAATAAAATGCATCTTGAAGAGTTTTCAACAACGCAGGAGTCAGTATTTGGCTTTGGCCAAATGTAAAATCGCTAAATTTTACATGAGCATCGTTGAACCAAATTTCATGATGACCTTTTACCCTTACGGGTTTGTTTTTTTTTTTTTTTTTCCTCTTCCAAAACCTTCTCCACGTAATGTGTAATAGGGGGCTCACGAGTCTGTGAGATGAACAGAACCTTTGAAACTCTTTGCACTCTGATCTCCGGAAAAGATTTTCTCCCTCAAAGCCACTGCTCCCGCCCCCCACCTCACTGCCCAGTTTAATATGGCTTGGACTATCTTCTCCTATCCCCAGCTCCTATATGAATCATTTTCAGCACTGAGTTCTGATCATTATATACAAGGTCACTTTTTAATTAGAACAATATAGTAAAACATATGCTCGGAAGATAAATGAGGTACAAAGCTAGCTGTGCGACAGTGAACCCTTTTATTGGAAAGCCCTTAAAAATAATAAGCGTCATGTATAGTCCAGGGGCCTTTGCAACATATTTCAGTACAGCAAAGTGCCTGCCATAGTGAATGAATACCCTGTTATAGTGAACAATCATTCGGCGGCATAGGTTATTTTAATGGACACATCACTTTAAACGAAGCTTTCGCCATCTGTTCTGCCCTCTAATTACAGATGCAAAAAGAACATAATTCACAATTGCATCATAAAAAAGTAAGATATAAGTGATTTAAATGCATGTGTATCTTCCTTATTCAATGCAGCATGCAGCTGTTACGTTGTTTTCATGTTTCAAACACAAATGAGGCTGGAAATCGCTCTGCTCTGATGGAGTGAATTCCCTGATACAGGACATTTTGGGGTGCGAATAAATGCAAAAAAAAAATTGTGTGCTTCTGAAGCAGCTTCGCATCACATGGGAGGCGAGGCTATTCTGTGAGGTACTCTGATCTGTTAACCATGTGTGATGGAGTGCATGTTTGCGGCAAAATCTAATTTTCAGTTGATCCTTTATGAGGCTTTTCACATCTCAGCGGCTGGTCGGGTAAGTGTACTTTTGTAATCACCAACCAGCGTAGGTAGATGTGTTAAAACAAAGAAAGCCTCCTTCCCAATCAGGTGGGCACAACGGTTACCCTGATATCAAAGAGGCAACTCTTGGCATATGCCCATATATACCTATCTTACAGGAATCCTTTCTGATTTCCCAAGACTAACTCTGTGGAGTTTTAAACAGAAAGATGGAGGTCCTTCCCTTTCCCCTAATGTGTCAAAAATACTTCAAGACTCAATCATGGATTTACAAGTTAATGATTACCCATTTGGGGGAAGGATATCTTAACATGTGAGCTTCAAGGTGAACTTAATTCCTCAGGGAGGCTCTGTAAAACGTCCACTGTTGGTATCCGCACAATCACGGTCTATCCAGAACACAATTTTGCTTCTTAAAGGAACTTTGTTAAATTCATTCTAGATATGCTCCATTTGTTTTCAAATGATGAAGTTGGATAGTCAACTGAAATTTTAATCAAGTAAAATATTTACCTCTTGGGGCTAAGGGCTGGGGCAGGGGTGCTAAAAAAAATAATAAACTGATCGGTGAAAAGTGTCAAAAAATAGCTTAAAAAGCCATGCAGATTATTTCAAATTCCATGCTGTAGCCCGGTAGTGGTAGGAAAATATTGTCCCTGCCAAAGTTCTTCCTTCAGTTTCTCTACAGTCTTGCTGAGAATGATTTACACTTTACATAGTCATCGCTAATAGACAGGTGTTTTGAAAGTGTTTGTTAAATAGTTTGAAAATCCATCCTTCCCCAGAGAAATTTACATTTCTAATATGCCTGGCAACCATTCTATTTTTTCCACAGATTAGTCAGAGGTAAACAATGGTTAGGATAATCTAAACATCGACATTCCAATTATTATATTCAAAACGTATAATTTGTAAGATTGGATATTGTATACGTACACGCAACTAACATACAAACTCTTAAATGTGTACATTATGTATAGACATATATTTATGCACATATGAGAGACATGCTACTCAGCAAAACATAATTCACCCAGATTGATTGTTTATATACAGCAATGTTTCCTGGTGGTCAATGCCCGCACAGAACTGAATGTTACATATTTGCACATCACCTCTGCGCACCATCTACAAGAAATTAATGTATAATGCTAACCAAGGTTGTCCTTGAATGGCTATATTTTCAGGAAGTAATCCTCTTTATATGGTTTTTCCAAATTTTAAACTTCCATTTTGAGGACTTATAATTTTTAAGTACTCAAAAAATGTCTATTTTAAAACTCCAAACAAGAACAAATTGGAGTGTTAAAGCGCTCCAATCCATTTCAAACCTACTACTGAATTCATGTTTTTACGAGACTTGGTTGTGGTTGGTGTAGACCTTTTTGTTGTTTTTTTTTTTTTTTTAATTTTTTTTTTCCAACGTTTTTTATTTATTTTTGGGACAGAGAGAGACAGAGCATGAACGGGGGAGGGGCAGAGAGAGAGGGAGACACAGAATCGGAAACAGGCTCCAGGCTCCGAGCCATCAGCCCAGAGCCTGACGCGGGGCTCGAACTCATGGACCGCGAGATCGTGACCTGGCTGAAGTCGGACGCTTAACCGACTGCGCCACCCAGGCACCCCAGTGTAGACCTTTTTGATGATTTCTCTGTGTGTCATAGAAAACTTGACCACACTTTGATTCAAACTAGAAATAACCAATCCATTCATTATATGGATTCATTCATAAAACAGCTTGATAATGAGCATGATTTATATTTTAAAAAATCACTGTGTTTAAGGAAAAACAAGCACACAGTCAGGAAATTCCCATCAAAATTGCCTAAATAGTCATTGGTGTTTCATGATATTCTTTTTTTTTTTTTAATTTATTTTTATTTATTTTGAGGAAGTCACTGACACTAGAAAGGACATACTACCAAAATGATATGTGCCATGGGGCGCCTGGGTGACTCAGTCTGTTAAGCAACAGCCTTTGGCTCAGGTCATGATCCCACGGTTCGTGCGTTCGAAGCCACAAAGGGCTCTCTGCTGTCCACACCGAGCCTGCTTCAGATCCTCTGTCCGTCTCTCTCTCCGCCCCTCCTCCCCACTTGTCCTCTCTTTCTCTGATAGAAAGAAAGGAAAGAGAAAGAAAGAAAGAAAGAAGAAAGAAAGAAAGAAGAAAGAAAGAAGGAAAGAAAGAAAGAAAGAAAGAAAGAAAGAAAGAAAGAAAGAAAAGAACATACTACTAGAATGAGAACCCTAGGGAACAGCACTGGTTCTATGAAGATCTTTAGCAACAAACATCAGCTCACCTAGACCAGGCTTAATCCCTTCTGTCATGAATCTATTCTTGCTTACCTTAGGACAAATGGAGGAAAATAGGTCCAGATATCTTTTCTAATGAATTAATATTTAAAAAACATTATTTTAATCGTATTGCCATATACACAGTATATACACTCAGTAGCCTACTTTCCCAACGAGCAAAACAGAAGACTAAGAACCAGAAACTGTGAAAACAAAACAAAAATGAAATGTGCTATCTCTGTGCTCAAGAAAACAAAAGGTAGTTCAATCCACATACACCTGCTATATGAAAAGCACTGGGAGAGGGAGCACCTGGGTGGCTCAGTTGGTTAAGTCTCAGACTTTGGCTCAGGTCACAATCTCACGGTTTGTGAGTTCAGGCTCCGCATCTGGCTCTATGTTGACAGCTCAGAGCCCGGAATCTGCTTTGGATTCTGGGTATCCCTCTCTCTCTGCCCCTCCCCTGCTTGCGCACACACGCGCTGCCTCTCTCTCTCTCTCTCTCTCTCTGTCTCTCAAAAATAAATAAACATTTAAAAAAAGGACTGGGTTACACACTGCAAAGGAGACAAAAGGAATGGGTATTCCTCTTCAAGGAGCTTACCATCCAGTTAGGAATTATCCAGTTAAACATGTAATTCAGAATTACAACTACATAAGGCTAACAGATGCAGCACTTCGTTTTTCTTTTAATGATTTTTAAAATTTTTTTAATGTTTATTTATTATTGAGAGACAGAGAAACAGAGCATGAGCAGGGGAGGGGCGGAGAGAGGGGGAGACACAGAATCCGAAGCAGGCTCCAGGCTCCGAGCTGTCAGCACAGAGCCAGACGTGGGGCTCGAACTCACAGACCGCGAGATCACGACCTGAGCCGAAGTCAGACGTTTAACCGACCCAGGCGCCCCAGATGCAGCATTTCTAATCAATTAAATGGAAAATAACAAATTGTTTTCCTTTTCCTTTTAAAGCCATTTCACAAAACTTTTCCCAGACAGATGGGAGTCATCTCTTCCACTGGGCTTTCACAATTCTTTGGAACTCCTTTAAAACGTGTTCTTTGTTGAACTGAGCCTTTCTGGGCCTCAGTTTTCACATCCGAGAAATGGGATACCGAATAACTCCATAGGATTATTGTCAGCATTAAAGAGTCAATGGCCACAAGATGTTCAGAATATGAGGTGCCTGGGTGGCTCAGCCGGTCAAGCTTCTGACTCTCGATTTTGCCCCAGGTCGTGGTTTGTGAGTTTGAGCCCCGCTGATGGTATGAAGCTTGCTCGTGATTCTCTCTCCCTCTTTCTCTGCCCCTTCAGCGTGCTTGCGCGCGCTCTCTCTCTCTCTCTCTCTCAAAATAAATACATAAACTTTAAAACGTTCAGAATATTTCCTGGCACAAAAGAACCACTCAGTCAATAATAACCAGTGTCAATAGAATTATTAGTAATTATTATTGTGGTTGTTATTACTATACCTACCTCTCTACCTAACTTCCTGTCCAGATTTATAAGGTTTTACAATCTTGTCCATAATCCTAAGAGCTTCTAGAAGGCGGCAGTAGGTATTTTATGGGTTTTTTTCAACTGAGAATAACGAAGGATATGGTGAATGCTAATTAACATCCGAGGGAAGGCATGCACGGGGCTCTAGAGAGGTCAAGGCAGGCTTGCTAAAGAATGTGAGTTGGAATGTATGAGAAAAATAAAAAGACAGCTTGTTCTGGGTGGACACACAAGGTTGAGGAGAACACACAAGGAGAAGAGAGGTGGCCGGAGCAGAGAATCATACTGGGTAGTGACAAAGAAAGCACTCAGTTAGAGGGTCATGGCAGTAATTCAGACGTGAATTACTGAGGGCCTCGATAAAAGGGGCAACAGAAATAGAGACGATAGAATCAGGACATAGAAGCGGAAAAGATTCAGTGGCACTGGATGGCTGCTAACACATAGGGACCAAGAGAGAAAGAGAAGACAAAATTCGGAGGTGCGACTGAATTTCTGAGTTTGGACAGCAAAGACCATGATAATCCTACAAACGGGCAAACGAACGAGAAATAAGAAGCCAGTTTCCCAAAGGGAGACAGGAACTGAGTTTGAGCCGTGTCCTGTTTCGGGTTCACAGGTCATGAAATTGAACATATTCACTAAGTTGACTATCATGTGAGGTGGAGTCACCGAGGGCAGAACAAAGCCAGAGGGTCAGACACGATGGTTAACTCCTTCGTTCAACGGACCTGCGTCCTCGTGAATTTGGGAACCGAGGTGCCCAAGTGATCAGACGCCCTCAGCAGAAGCCTTTGGTGCCAACATCAAGGAGAAAAAAAGGACAAAACAAACACGGCCCCTCTTTTTTCTGAGTTTGTTCCTGGGGCCTGGGTTCTGCAAGGAGCCGGGGCACCGGGGGAAGCCGCTGCAATTTGCACAGAGGGAGTTCTTCGGTCTTTGGGTGGAAAGACAACATCTCTCCCTTGCCTCTGCAGTGATGGAGACAGAGTGAATGAGGGGCAAAGACGGGCCTTGCTGGCTCAGTCCAGCTGGCAATACGCCTGCCATTTTCACACTGTGACCTCAATCCAAATGTACGTGTTTGCATAAATACAAGTGGAGTGCCACACACATTTTACCGCAAAGCAAGGTTTTATAGCCTACAAAGGAAAAGAGGGTTTCGTCAGATAGTAAGACCTTCGATAAGCCAGACCACAGATGTTTATTTAAAAGAATTCTTAAACTCTGATTCAGACGGGGAGATCCAGGCCAGGGGCTGAATCCCATGGGGGCATCCACAGGCAGAGGTCTCTGCCTGGAAAGTCAGTTTTTAATGGGATGTATACACAACTTTGTGTCCTCGAGTAGGACTAAGACAGCTGCAAAGATATATCAATTCCAGTTCTGGGACCCAGGCCTAAATATGGAGAAGAAATGCTTGGTCGTATATGTCCATCAAATTCACTGATTTTTTTTTTTTAGATGTGATATCGACAGTGCCTTAAACTGAGATTATGTTCTTCAACGTCCAGTTGTGTTCTTAAACACTGTCTTTTCCCCCCAGGATTACTTATAACTCAGCTCGCTATTAGAACGTAGGGAGGAAGAGAAGAAGAGACGAAAAATAAATCATCCAGAGATGGGTAGTTTGCCCATTTTACAGATAAGAAAACTGAGGGGGGGGAGAAAATGGTTGTCCATGTGCAGTTAGGACAGCACAGACTGGCACCGAGGTCTTACCAGGACCCAACACGTGAGTTTTTCCAACTGCCTTCTTGACTCTGCTCACGTGGAATTCCGAGCATCGGGAGAAAACACTGGGAGACATTCTCAACCCTATGGTCTGCCAGAAAATTCCTGGTGGAAAGTTCTTCCTGCGTTAGGAGCCAGGAGATAAAAGTGAAATAGAGTAGGGAGAGAAGTGAAACACGTCCAGTCACTTCCCGGTTGCAAGAAGATCTGCTCCGAATGCCCACTGTATCTCAGGCATCTCTCAGCATGAAAAACCTGTGGGACCACATGCGCTCTCGAAAAGAAGAGACTAGGAGAGGCATCCACGGACCCAGAAAAGCAGAGCAAATTTTCCACTTGCTCAGAGCTCATCAACCCATGAAAGCACTCTAGATATAGCCTGAACTTTTCTCTTTCCTACAGCTACAGACTGGGTTTCTGTTTGCTCATATTCAGCTTCTTCCTTTGCTACAGAAAGTTCAGCACTTCATGTCTGAAAGCTGTCAAATGGCATTTTCCATTTGAGAACCCAGAGGAAGAAGGGTGAAGAAAGCCCAGAGAAATGCCCAGGAGTCCAGACGAATGAAGGACCCAAAGGCTCAAGAAAGAGGCAGGGCACAATTGATTAAGCAGGGGACATAATTAGGTTCCCGCTAAGACCAGATCTGGGAGGTGACAACAGAAGTTGCATTCTGGCATAACTTACGATTTCTGGAAACCATCAAGGCTCTACCGGAGGGGGAATGATCATAAGTATAAACTGGAAATAGTGAATTCAGGAACTCCAAAAGTCAAAAGAAAAGGCCATTTGGAGAAATCCACTTTCTTCAAAACATGGTGTATTTACCAACAAGTCAAAATTATTGACACATAACCGTTCAAAGGCAACCCATGGTAAGTTCAAAACAGGTTCTGTTAAGTTCACGGGGAAATACGTAAGCTACAGCCTTCACCCAAAGAAGAGGTTACATCAGTAGCAAGGGGAAGCCCGTCAATACACATGCTATTTTCAAGACACTTGTTTTCCAACTTGCAGCCAACAGTTTTAGAGTAAATTTGTACACTTCAAAAATTCACAGAAAGGATCTAATCTCAAATATTTTCCCATCAAGGAAGACATCTTTCAATATTAGCCTCGAGCAATATTCTCTAAAATGCAACGTTCTCTAAAAAGCAGAGTCGTATAGAATAAAGCTTTTGAAATAACTTGGATGAATAATTTCCAAAATATACGCTCAACGGATGCAAACAAATGCCCCAAGTAGAAGAGGGCCCTACACTCAGAAACATGAGAGGGACTTGGGAAGGAAAACTCAGCCAGATGTCAAAATTCCACTAATGTACGATTGATCTGAGTTCCCCTGTTGGTGTTTAAATAGAGTTTCCTCTGGCATTCACGTCTCTAACTTTTCTTCAACTTGAACACAAGGGACCAGTAGGTATTTCACCACCACACCTTTCTTTTTCTGCACATAAAATACTCTTAGATAACTCTTTAGAACCTGGGTGCTCTAAGGCTCCAGAGTCCACTGGGAAGACTAGGAGGTCCGACGAGAGACAGGTGCTTATAACTAGGGGTGGCTCAGGCATTATCCTCCGATGAACCTCTTTAGACAGATCGAAAACGGCACTCTACAGCCAGCAGTTTGAGGATGAGATTCAGGAAAGGTGATCCTCTCCAGCCGACTGAGCTTAGTCATAAGCCATCAAATCCAAATGGGTCCTGTGTTCCATATTTCAAATTCTTTCTTCCCTAACACACAAAAAAAGCAATGATGCAAAAGGTTTGCCTATGCTGATGTCCAGCCACATGAAAAACTAATGATGACGACCCCCCAGTGCAACAGACCACACCCCTGATGTGTTCCTTCCGTCAGCACGTAGAATTCTGGAAGTCTTGCGTCCGCAAGAGTTTGTCTTAGTCTTATAACAAAACGTTCCCAGGAAAGCATTTTACTGCCTGGCCTTGTGACAATCAGAAAGATGCCAGAGTGGTTTTTAAAAGTCTTTCAAATCATGTAATTGTATATGATTTCCAGCCTTGCTTCCTGCCTCCATGTTTTTTCCCCCCACTCTAGGACCATTTCCAGGATCTCAAGAAAATGAAAGAAACCACTGTGACCAAGCTGGAATGCATGAAAACCGTGCCACTCCTTACAGAGGACAAGGGACAGATCCCACGGCTCCGTATTTATGCCTGTCTGCTCCTCTCCCCTCTGGCCACACGGCCGCTTTGCACCCTCACCGCTCTCCCAGGTTGTCTTCCCCCCTGCTCCCTGGCGAAAGGGGACACAGTTATATCTCCTGGGGCCATGATGTGAGGCCTGGGAGGAAATGTTGTCTTTGGGGAAATAGCAAGATTGTGTGACTACATTAAAGTCAACACTATTTATCTTCACCTCTTGTCCTATGGGCTGACAAAGGGACACCACTGTCAGGCCCAACCCCCCTGCACAGCTGCAATGGAAAGAAGGCAGGGACTTGTACTCTCAAGTGTCAGACCTTTTGTGCCTGACTACTAGTTTATGAGGCTGATGTCAAGCATTGGAGTCAATGAAGTCTTTGTCCTAGGTGTACAGGGCAAGACAGTGGAAAAACTGCCCCCTCTTATATCCCAGGCCCGTCCGTATCCCCCCCTCACCCTGCTTCTCAACTTTTCTGTCTCTTGAGCCGACGGGGAGAGGATCCCTCCTGGGTTAATGTACTGGAAAATTGCTCTGCATGTTTATGAGGGGGTCCCTTCCAAATGAAAGAAAAAAGGAAAGGGGAGAAAAGTGGGAAGAAGAGTCGTTTTTCCCACTGAACTCATTGGCCTTGTGCTTGTGGGTCTGACCCTGATTAAGAAAATCTCAATGCCCTGCTAGGAGGTTTATTGTCAGAACGGACTTCCGACTGAATTGTTTTTATTATTATTTATAATTACAAAGTGGTTTTGAACAGCTCCTATCAGCCATCCCACCACCAACTACACACACACACACACACACACACACACACTGACACACACACATACACCAGCCCTTACCTTTGAGGATGTCCCATCCGGGCACATCCAGTTTGCTTCAGAACAATCTATTCCTCTCTGCAGAATTGGTTTCCCCAAGCCAACCCTCCATAAGGAGCTAACGTGTTGTCTTCATACAGTCACACAGAAGGTTGGACCGTGTGAACTTCGCTATGGACGTGAAGCCGAAAGAAGCTGCCTTCCCTGATATCGCACATTTGCTTATTTTAACTTTTGTTTTTCTAGCTAAAATCAGTGTCCTCCATCTCTAATCTCTTCCCTCAACTATTGAGTTTTTATTGCATTCACTAAAGGCTTCGGGCTAAAACAAAACGCCGTGTAAGTGGCTAAGGCATCGTGACATACTAATCGTGCACGCTCCTGGCTGCAGTGGCACCAAGAGATCTTTCACAAAACCAAACTGAGTCCTTCCAGAAACATCTGAGGAAAAAGCATGGGACATGCAAACACAAAATTCTGGATAATTGCAACTAATGCACAGTGTCCCCTTTAGAAGCCAACAGACACGCGGTAAGCGTTCGTTCAGAAAACACCAGAAGGAAGATTCAGCACCTTGGTGCATTGTTTTCTTCCTTCAACCCCTTTTCCAGAAATTGCTTTGTGCCTC
This sequence comes from Neofelis nebulosa, assembly GCF_028018385.1. Classification (NCBI taxonomy): domain Eukaryota; kingdom Metazoa; phylum Chordata; class Mammalia; order Carnivora; family Felidae; genus Neofelis; species Neofelis nebulosa. The sequence goes on from NC_080788.1 coordinate 14,900,565, forward strand.
CATCGATTATGAACTTGGCCAGAAAAATTAAAGCAGGGAAGAGTCACGCATAAAAGCTCCAAATCTTTGGTGTTGGGAGGAGAAAAACGAGGATTTTTTTTAAGGGAAAATTGTGGAAAGGACATAAAAGTGACTCAAATAAAAAAGGTTAACGAAAGAGTGGAATCAATGTTGAATCCTCAGTCTCCCCTCAGTTGGGAGTATTCTGTCCTTACTCTGAACTTAAGACACCAATCTCTGCAACAAATACCATATGAAGTTCCAATTTCCGGGTAGCCGAATGGCCAAATCATCTCTCCTGTTAAGGAGGCTGGTTGCCGAGGTAGAACACCGCAATCACAGCTGAGTTTTTGTTCTTCCTATGATGTCAAAAGTTGAGATGTTCCTGCGAGAGGATTCGGTTCCAGGGTGCAAAGAATTCCCTGGGTGGTTGGGTTTGATCTCTCACTCTCGCTTCATCTTTCGCGTTCCGTGTCTTTCACCAAGATTTCCCCTGATTGAAATCTTTCTTCTCGGCAATTTCCAACTATCCCACTGACAATCACGGGGCTCATTTACACAGGTAGCAAGGTGAGAAAAGAGAAATGGGGTGACACTGACAGACCAGGTCCGGGAGACGGGGGGCGCGGGGGTCAGCAAGTCTGAAACAAATGTTAACAGACACCCCTAACCTCTTAGCCTGTCCCTTTTTTTTGTGTGTGGAAGGAGGTCACAAGTGGTTGGTCCCCATGCCTACTCCCCAAAGACTCTTAACAAGCAGATGTTACTGTAACATGCACAGGGAATCAAGCATCAATATGACCCCTGCCCTCAGCTGTCAGCTGATCCGCTGAGTCTCTTAGAAATATACTCTTAACTTTCCTAAATTCCCACTCTTTCCCACCATCCCCCCTCCACCCGGCTGGGCGCCCCTGCCTCGGCTTCTATGCCTGTGGCTCCTGGCCTGCAGCTTGCACAGTTGTGCTCAGTGTGACCTTTCTCTTCACGGAGGTCAAAGGCCTGAGACCTCAGGCCGGCCTCTTTTCTTGCTAAAGGCCAGCTGATGAATCATTCCCAACTTGAAGGGAACAGAGGAGAGGGGAGGGCTCCGCGGGCCTTTTGAGAGAAACAACTGTGGCCTATACATCAGCATTTACACCGTTCTGACACTTTCAAAACTCACGCTCCTCTCTGGGAACCACAGAAAGAGGGGACAAGAGGAGGGGACAGAGGTCTCACCGACCCGGATGGAATAAACAAGAAGGAAAGAGCGAGAACTTGCGGCCAAGCTTGAGGATTGTGTAATGGGAGATAGAATCAGGAGGCAGGGAGGGGGTTGGAAGCAGGGCTGCCTAGCTAAAATACCTAAAATCGATTTCATTTTTTACTGCCTTATTCTTCCTGTAAAGCTCTTGTTTTCACTTTTCCTGTGCAAGCAGGATGGATTTTACCTGAGGTCGTTCAGGAAGGCTTTGGTAGCCTCACAGGAAGGCGAGGGTTTGGAAACATCCCTGAAGACCATTGAAATGCTGGAGGCAGGGCTGACCCAGCTGACTCGTAGGGCCCCCCCAAATAAAAGGAACCCAAAGGAGGTTTCTAAACGGAGCTCTACGAGATCAGTGCTGGAGTGCCTCAAATACCTAGGTCTTCAAAAAATTAGCCAGTACGATTCTCTTTCACCATGTCAAGAAATTCAAAAAGCAACCACGGAACAAGCTATTGGCACCCGGCATAATGTGCATTCAGAAAAATATTTGCTTCCATTCGTCTTTATCAGAGCTTTTCAATATTGGCCTCCTATAAGCCTTTGTTAACGCCAAATTGTTCAAATTAATGAGTTTTCACTAAAATGCAAAATAAAAAACCAGGAGTTGTATTTCTATCTTTGCTTAGAAGTATGTTAGCGTGCACAAATATGCTCCTGTTTTCTTGCCTTCTCCTTTCTTCCCTTTTGTTTTGTTTGTCTTGTATTTCTTTCCTCTCTTTGGGTGGGGAAATACGGGGATTGACAAAAGGCTGGGGATATTATTTTTCAGATCTTAACACCTAAAAATATAAACTGAGAAAGTGAGGGAAACCAGGTATGCGTGGAGTGTCCGTTACTGGATAAAGCAACCCAAGATGGCATCTCGTCTCCATTCTTACTGTCACTTTTTCCGGTCTCCGTCCGAGCTCTTAGGAGTTCACCTCCAAACATCAAACCACTAAAGATGAGGTTCCCTTGCTTCTTTGGTGGTTCTTGACACAAGAGTGTTGACTAACTCAAGAGTTCTCCATTTAGGTCATCATCAGGAGAACTTGAACACCCTTGAAATATGCAAATTGTTGGCCAGATCCCATTTTTGCGGAATAAGAGTGTCTGTGGATATTTTTTTTAGGGAATAAGTGTATTCAGTATGTTATCCAGGTGATTCCTATCATCCGCTATATTTGAAATTCCCCTCCCTAAAGAACAACACACTGTTAAATTGCACAGCCATGGCTGAACGATGTGTTCTTTCTCAGGGTAGAATCTACCTATATAAGTTATCCCCTGTACCTGGGTGAGCTTCCTGGAACCACAATGCAAGGACTGAGTTATCAGTTAGGGCTTCCACACTTAGCTCAAATCCTCACACAAGATTTCTCTTCCTCTAACTCCGAGAGGCATCCTTGTTGGAATACAGAAAAGTAAAGATCCAATCATATCTCCCCTCTTCTCAATTCTAAAGAGCTAACTGGGAACAAATTCCTATTTGTCTTCACAGCTCATGCTTCTGGAAAAAAAGAGAAACCCCAGGGAATAATGTCTCCTCAGACTGATAAGCCAGCTGTTGCCAGCAGGATAGTCCCACTGACAGGGATCACGAACACGACCACTGTTTTAGACCAGTCCACTAAAAATCCATTCCCTAAGGACCCATGACCCTGATTTTCCTAAATTGATGGATTGAACACACATTTTGTAAAGGCTCTTACTTACCATGAGCCATATTCTCCACTGCATTCTGCTGAGAGAACATCACTGTTTTACCGCTCCTTCTCTAAAGCAAATGGGCTCCTATCCTGGTGTCCTGACATAAAGTTCCATTCTCCATTGGCACATGCCATTGCTAGGCCACTTTTTTCTCTGGTTTTTTCTTCTCTTGTCCCTTCTGCACCCATAGTTTCTATCAAATCTAATTTGGACACAACTCTTATCCTACTATTATGATTGACACCCCCTTTGGAAGAGAGAGGACCATCATATCTTAAACTCTATATTTAACTACATCACATAGTTGGTCATCTTCATACTTATTCAACAAACAGACACACACACACACACACACACACACAATCACACAGTGCCTATTAGATATTGTAAGGGACACAGAGATAGGTATAACATAAGCTTACCTCAAAAGGGTTCTCACCTTTCTAGAATAGATCAGGCAGAAAACAGATAAATATAAATCAAGACAATAAACATTAGTGTAGTGAGTTCTAGCAAATATTTAAAATGACAAAGATGCCAATTCTCCACAATCCTTTCCAGAAAGTCTAAGCAGAGGGAACAAATCCCACATCATTCTAGGGTGTCGAATTGATCCTAATTAGGTATTTGCCCTAATACCAAAACCAGATATTACAATGTAGGAAAACTACAGACTGATATCTCTTATGAACACATGCACAAAAATCTCAGCAATATAGTAGCAAATCAAATCCAATAATGTATAAAACTAATTATATACTAGGGGCACCCATGTGGCTCAGTTGGTTAAGTGTCCAACTCTGGATTTTGGCTCAGGTCATGATCAAACATTCATGATATAGAGCTCTGCATTAGGCTGTGCTGGGCATGGGGCCTGCTTAAGATTCTCTCTCTCTCTCTCTCTCTCTCTGCCCCTTTCCTCTCTCTCTCTCTCTTTAAAAAAAAGTAATTATACACTACAACCAAGTGAGATTTATTCTAGGTATACAAGTCTGGTTCAACATTCTAAAGTCAGCCAATGTAATTCATGACATCAACAGGCTAAAGAAGGAAAATCACGATCCTATCAACTGATTCAGAAAAAGCATTTAACAAAATCTAGCATCATTCATGGTACAAACTCTTGGTAAACTAGGATCAGAAGGAAACTTCTTAGCTTAATAAAAATGAATCTACAAAAATTTCCAATGAACATCACTCTTCCTGGTGTGAGACAAAATATCGTCCCTTTGAGATCAAATAAAAGAAGGATATTCTCCCTGACTACTCCTATTTAACATCATACTAGAAGCCTTAGCTAGTGCAATTAGATGAGGAACAGAAATAAACAGTACAAATAGGAAAGGAAAAAATAAAACTTTTTATTTGTAGATGACCAGATTATCTATGTATAAAATTACAAAGACTAAAACAAAAACAAAAATAAAAAAAAATACAAGAAACTCCTAGTGCTGATAAGTGAGGATAGCAAGATTGCAAGGTCATAGAATATCAAGGTCAATATACAAAAGTCAATTTCTTTCCTATATATTAAAAATGAATCGTCAAATTTGAAATTGCATATATATGTGTATATATATACATATTATACATATGTATACATATTATACATATTATACACTACCTGTATATATATATATACACATATTATATATATATACATATATATACACATATTATATATATATACATGTATGTGTGTGTGTGTATATATATGTATATATATACACCATTTATTATAGCACTATAACAACAACAAAAAGTACTTAAGCTAACAAAATAGTCATAGGATCTATATATGAATGACAAAACATGTTATAAGAAGTCAAAGAAGATCTCAATTCGTGTAACAATATTACATGTTCATGGGTGAAAGATTCGATAATGGCAGGATCCACACATCCCAGTCAACAATCAGAATCCCATCAAACTATTGTATAGATATTAGCAAACTGCCTCTAAAGTTTATATGCAAAGACAAAGAACCAACACAGTGATAATAACACAATAACCAACACAATTCTGAAGAAAGACAAAGTTAGAGGACTCGTACAATCTAATTTCAAAACTTAATATAATGCTACAGTATTCAAGAAAGCATGGTACTGGTGAAAGGAATAGATACATAAGCTGACGTAACAATAGAAAGATGAGAAATAGAAGCAAACAGATACAGTCAACTGAGTTTTTGACAAAGGTGCAAAGGAAATTCAAAGGAGAAAGAATGGGTTTGTTCAAAAAATGGCATGGGAATACGTGAAGGTCCATACACCAAACAAGACAAAACAAAACAAAACAAAACAAGACAAAACAAAACCCACCACAAATAGGGGAGAATAGACAAATGTCCCACGAAGAATTCCAAAAATCTGATACTCCACTCCCAATGAGGATTATAACTTTCCACTGCTTTAATGTCTGCTGTGCATCGCATGATGATTTCCTTTCAAAGAGGAAAGTATGGAAAGAAGGAAAAAACAATAACTTTTCATCAGAGAAACCTCATGAATCATGTCCACAGTAGATTCCCTTAAGATGTGATGAGAAGGTCACTTATCCTTTGTTGTCTTCTTCCCTAAACCCTGGAACACCAGTTTAATCATGAGAAAAAAAAAAAAAAATCAAACAAATCCCAACTGAAAGCCATTCTATGAAATATCTGGGTGGTACTCCTCAAACTTACAAGGTCTTTAAACGGAAGAAAATCTGAGGAAAAGACCATAGCTTGTATAAACAGGATATTAGCGAAAATATTCTGAAAAGCTAACAAAACATAATTTTAGCTAATAATAATGTATCAGTATTGGTTCATTAAGTGTGACAAATTTACCATAGGAAGGTAAGATGTGAGTCATTGGGGGAACCGGATGGGACCTCTCTACAGTATCCTTTCAATTTTTCCATAAATTTCTATTCTAAATATTACAAGAAATTTGATGAGGACTCACTCTCTCCAAGCAAAAGATGGAATTAATTGGTTTTTTCCCTTGGCTAACCTTGTGAAACACTCTATTTTTTCTCTACTGAATAAATAAAACAATAACTTAAAAAAAATTTTTAATGGTTACCCAATCAATCCATTGTTCCTGAGAGGACCTTCCGGACCAGTCAGCTACTTCTCTAAATGCGATGTTTAGCACATACAAAGCAAGCTGTACTTCCTTTTGATCCACAAAACCTTGCATGAAACTCTTCTCTGAAATGTATTCTGTTTTTATTATAACCAAAGGAGGGAAGTTGGGATACAAACACACTACCTGTTATTTTTTTATATTTATTTTGAGAGAGAGAGTCAGCGACTGGGGGGGGGGGGGGAGGGCAGAGAGAGAGGGAGAGAGAATCCCAAGCAAGCTCCACCCTGTCAGTGCAGAGCTTAACAAGGGGTTCAGACTCATGAACCATGAGATCATAACCTGAGCTGAAACCAAGAGTTGGACACTTAACCAACCGAGCCACCCAGGAACCCCAAACCTACTACCTTTATTAATTAAAAACTCAATTACCGAGGGTACGTGGCTGTCTCAGTCGACAGAGCTTGAGACTCTTGATCTTTGGGTTATGAGGTCGAGCACCATTTGGGGGTGGAGTTTACTTTTTAGAAAGTTAAGAAAACTCAATTGCCGTATTAAAAAATGAAAAGAAAGAAAAGAGAAATGCCATAGACAAATAAGAAAGCATGCTTATACTGTATCTAGTCTTTTTTGTACCCATTACCCCTTTTCAGAAAAGCCACAGAGTATTACCGGGGACTATACTGGAGGTGAGAAATTTTCATCACCTCACTCTAGTCATCAGAAATTTTTCCCACTCACTAAGAACTCAGAAAATACATTTATTCATTTAAAGCAGCTTCCTGGGGGGCACCTGGGGGGCTCAGTCGGTTGAGCATCAACTCTTGATTTCGGCTCAGGTCCTGATCCCGGGGTCGTGGGATCAAGCCCCGTGTGGGGCTCTGTGCCGTGTGGAGGCTGCTAGATCTAGATATCTATCTAGAGAGAGAAAGAGGTGGGGGGTGGGGGTGGGGAGAAAACAGCTTCCTGAACACTCATTATAATTAGGGTACCGTAGTTTGACCTCGGCAAATTGAATCTGACAAATGTCTTGATCTCAAAGAGTTCCTGAGCATAATATACCCACATAGGCAGAGAAAAGAAGACCGAACCCAGGTCTGAAGGAGGTGACGAGTTTGGAGGATGAAAGGTCCTTTGGTCATGGGGAATCTGGGGAAGGTCGAGGAGAAAAGAAGAGGGCTCTCCAATTGTATCCTGTCACCCATACTTCCCCCAGTGCTCAACTCCCCCTCAGCAGTGACCATATACTTGGTGCCCATCAATCCTCCTGGAAATGTGTCTGGCTTTTCTTCTCCCGGTCTGGGTTGTAATGACGGCGAGGGACAGCTCTCAAGGAGCTCTTGGTCCTCGGACACTAGTGATGATCAAAGACACCCACTTATTTTCTCAGTTCCGTTTTCTTCTTTTTCCACAGGTATCCCTTCTGCGTGGAAAATATAAACACGCTCGCCGTTCAAGATGCTGATGAGATTCCTTACATTGTTAATTTAGTAAATAAAAATGTTCTCAGACATGGTCTATACATTTTTTTTAAGTTTACACCTGCCGATACAAGTAAGAGATCTACAAAAAAAAAAAAAAAAAAAAAAAAAAAAAAATATATATATATATATATATATATATATATATATATATCCTCTGGAGTTAGAAGTAAATATTTAATACAACCAGAAGACTTGATAAGCGTAAAAAAATATATTTTAAGATCTAAACTTTCAGCATGAAGAAGTTAATTATATGATCGCTGTGCTGTAACCAGAAGTCCATAAAAATCTTGTTTTCAAAGAATATTTAAGAGATCATATTCCAAAACATGATGTTAAAAGGAAACGAGAACCATGTACACTTTGATTTCCAAAACACATACACATACACAAAATACAGCAGAAGAAAACGTACCGATAACCGAACAATGGTTCTAGGGGTAATGAGCAAATTCTTTAGCTTGCGTTTTCATAGGTAACACATTTTCTAAACCTTTTCTCTTGAACAAGAACACCCTGAAAATATCCCCATAATAAAAGTTTCATGTACTTCTGACAAACATATTTGTCATGCTTCTAAAAATCACATTTACTCAAAAGAAAGTAATTATCAAAATGAGAACTTTCCCACGTAGTTGCTAATATCACAAATCAACCTGTCAAAACTACAAATGGAGAGACTGATGTTTGGAGAAAATACCTTTTTATTTTTTTCAATATGCGGTCCCTGCCCCACTTCATGGGTAGCACTGATCATGAGGACCAAACGTGGTGAGCATGACAGTTGTTTCGAAAAGCAAAACACTGCGTATTATTATTATTATACAGTCACTGTAGGTGGAGCCGCTAATGTACTTCTGCACGCATTCTTAACCAATCAGATTTACATATTTATTATGCATTCTGATTAAATTACCCACCTCGCTGATTAATTTCAATAGGTTTTCCGACACTCATAGGAAGCATTAAAATAAAATGTTACCCTGTTTCGATTTTTGATTAGTTTCTTTTCAGATTGCAGCAGACTTTAATGAGTGGGGGAAAAAAAAAATAAAATCAAAAGATGGGCAGGATTGTTTTGTTTTTTTTTTAATTTTTTTTTTTCAACGTTTTTTATTTATTTTTGGGACAGAGAGAGACATAGCATGAACGGGGGAGGGGCAGAGAGAGAGGGAGACACAGAATCGGAAACAGGCTCCAGGCTCCGAGCCATCAGCCCAGAGCCTGACGCGGGGCTCGAACTCACGGACCGTGAGATCGTGACCTGGCTGAAGTCGGACGCTTAACCGACTGCGCCACCCAGGCGCCCCAAGGCAGGATTGTTTTTTTGCAGATCTTCAGCCCTGACAAAATCGCTTTGGAAACAAAGTTTCACGTTGTCACTGCTCTTCCTTCTGTCGCCTTATTCCCTGGCCAAAGTTCTCACATTTTCTTTGATCTGCTCTTTTGAGCAAATCTGAAGTGAGATATTACTTAGAAGAGGAAACTAAGGAGAAGATACTAGCCAGGGAAAATCATTTGCAGGGTGTGGAAACCCCGCCCACAAGCAAAACTCTTGCTCAACAGGAACTTTTGGGGGAGAGGAGACCAGGGCTTTGAGCTTCTCTACAGAGGGGCCTTAAAGGCTACCACACCCAGCCCATTGAACACAGTTGGTTGGACCATCACACCAGAGTCAATATCAGAACCGGGAACCTTTTTTTTTTTTCCAGCTGATTATTATACGCATAATACTCACTAATAAATACTTCCATCCTTCCAGAATGTACTTTCGCACAGACATTTATTTCATCTGTCAAAGGCTGGATTATCTCCACTTTCTAGGTGAAGTATTTGAACTGACACAAGCTGAAAATGGCGAGATGTGGGGTTTCACACCCAGGTCTGTTTGACCCCAAAGCCTTTCATCTTTCCTATATAGTTGAGATTCCCATTGAAACAGTCTTCGTGGGAGGGGGTGGGTGCTGGGCGAGGGGCAGGGAGAAGGGTGCAGTGCAGCTGAAGGCGGGCATATGAGTTAAATTTCACTGAGAGATCAAGAACAAAGAGTGTGGCTTTTAGCATATATATTGTGGATCCAAAAGATTTCTCGAATTGTGCCTGGGAAAATGAGACTTGCTGAGCTGTGTTTTAGGTAGCTGTGTATAGAATTGCTTAGAGAACCGAGGCTTTGCAGATTCAATTAAGAGATTAGTCTGAACAGTAGAGCAATCATGTAGATCCAAACCCGAGTCATCTTGATGGGAAGAAAAATTTTATGACAAATGAAAACAAGTTACCAAGGTGTTACTGATAGGAATCAGTGACAAAGTAAACACTGGGGCTAAGAGATATGTAGGGAACAAAGAGGACCTCTGAGACTACAAACCCATGAAACGGAGGTGAAAATATTATGAGATAAGGAAACCAAAAGTTTCCAGCGGAGAGGTCTTAACTCTGTTTGGGACCAGGATTGAACGCTTTAAAAAATGACAACTAAGAACCAACCTAGAGACAATGAACTACAGGATGCTTTGAAATGATCTTGGTTGTTTTCTATAATGATGCTGACTTAGCGGGGCGGGGGAAATATAACATCAGTCATTAGAATGAAATCCAACTATGGCTAAGAATAGTTCTAGGCTTGCGGTGGGATTGAGCAAGAAAGGGACGGTACGTACATAACAGTTGGATATAGTCATGGGAAATGGCCGATACATGGGAAAGAACATAGAGAAGCAAATCCTTGGGGATGTAAAATAGGATCAATGAAATTCCTTGGTACCACATTTTTAAAACCCCGAGAGGCAAATGGGACAGACAGATGGCTCTTTAAAGCTTAGGATAAACTTTCTTTTTTTCATCTAAGAAAGAAAAACTACACTTGCCCTTAATTTACCCTCAACAAATCCATAAACAGATGCACGCCTCTTACTATAGTAACACAGTAATGCCTAAATTTTCATTTCTCAATTTATCATCCCCATACAACAAGCGCATCAATTCCTCTGACATTGTTTCCTAACTGGTTTGAACAAAAAGTAGAAGAAAAGAGCTTGGCTGGTAAAGTTTTTCCTGATAAGAATGAGCAGTGTTTAGTTTAGATAACTCTATGTGCTTGTGTATGTATGTCTCTTAAGCGGGAATATAGAAATGCATAAAAACTTTGCCATCAGTAAATACGATGTATGGAGAACTTCTGTGTACAGATTGTGGTGACTGACGTCATCAGAATCAAAAGCATTAACTCCTAAAGCTGATGTGGAGTTTAAAAAAAAAATTATCTCTCTGTTTTTTCAAGCCTACAGAATCCAACTCAATAAGAAGGTCATAACGCTAATGAAAACTTGAAAAGAAGGACTATATTCTCCTAGAGGGCAAAGGGTTGATTGAATACTGAATATCCTCCTCAGACGTGTTGGTAGATTCCATTTCTGTACATGTGCATTCATGGATTACTAAATAGACACTGCATTTGTTCAACACATAACCATTGGCCCCCTATGTATTTGTAGGTGGTGTTCTTTGAAGAGTATCTATGTAGCCAGTTGACAATGCAGTCACTCCTTCCACAGAATTTGTGATGTTCAGACCCTGACTAGTTTATTCAAATTCATTCACTCTATAAAAACGCTATCTCCACGAATATTTATTGGGCACGCGTTATATAAAGCACATCAGATAAATTAATCTCTTAGATGACTTACATGGTTGTTTGACCAAACTCACTGGAGGGATTTGTAAAAATGGTTAAGCTAATTATGTGTGTAGAAACAGCAACGCAATCAATATCTGAAAAGACCTGGATGTTTAATGTCAGTGGACATAATGATCTGCGAATTTTATCCAGATGATCAAACAAGTTCCAGATTATTTGTTGTTCTGAAGGCAACTGATGTAATAATGTGTCAATAAATCAACTATGGAGTAGGGACCTGGAGAGATGTTTGTTCTTAAATATATGCCACTGGTGGCTGGGCAGGCATACATTAATCCTTTCTGGATTTTTGGTGTTTTTTTTTTAAGTTTTATTTATTTATTTTGAGAGAGAGAGAGAGAGCATGAGCAGGGGAGGGGCAGAGAGAGGGAGAGAGAGAGAAGCCCAAGCGGCTCTGCACTGTCAGCATGGAGCCTGATGTGGGGCTCGAACCCATGAACTGTGAGATCACGATGTGAGCTGAACTTAAGAGTCAGACGCTTAACCGACCGAGCCCCCACAGGCACCCCAGTTCTTCTCTGTTTTGACGTGCTCTCCAACCATTGGTACAACACACTTTAAGAGGCATACACTGCCATACGGCAGGTGAAAGCCGCCTTCTGTACTAAATACCCCCTGCACCGACGATTTCTGTTATATAATAAAATACGCAAGTTACGTAATGCATATTCTTTAGGTGAGATTATAATCACTGCCAGGTTCATAATGCTTCTCTGTCTCCACAGTTCCTTTTCACTATAGTTAATTTCATCCACTTATTGAAATATGTATTCGCACACGTTACATCCCAAGCCGAGGATAGGGACACAGGAAGAACAGGAGGGCAAACGATACCGAAACAAGTATCTAACCAAAATGGCTCACACCGAGGGCCAGCTCGAAATGGGAGGGAGAGAATGATTGAGTGCCAGGGAGCGCCGGGATGCCGTTGTGTTCCCAGGGGTCCTTGCAGAACCTTGAAGACGGTATGAACGCCGTGTTCAAGACTGGAGTGGGTGGTGGAATGGAAGGTCGTGAAGAGACCCACCCACCCTACCTATTTCACAGGAGAGTGAGTAACAAAAACGGAACTGGATCCCAGGTCCAAGAGCCAGGTATCTTAACATCAGGTGTAGCGTTACTGCCACACGGGTCCAAAAGGACTGAGAGTCTTTTTCCATCATCTCTGTCCGATTTTGTGTTTAACCAGAGTCTGCAGAGCCTTAACCCAAAGTTTGTTGAGATTTGTCCTTCCATCTTTATCCCCAATGCTTGGCATAGCATGAGTCACAAAATATATGCTCAGTAAATGTGTGTTGAATGAATAAAATGAAGGGTTGGGAATGTGGGCACAAAGCAAGGCTACGAGAACGTAGGTAGGTAGATCGATAAACATAGATACAGATATATAGAGATCAGAAATACTTTTTTAAAACCTTTTTTATGTTTATTTATTTATTTTAAGAGAGAGAGAGAAAGAATGGGGAAGGGGCAAAGAGAGGGGGAGAGAAAGAATCCCAAGGAGGCTCCGCACTCAGCGTGCAGCCCGACGTGGGGCTTGATCTCACGCACTGTGAGATCATGACATGAGCCAAGTCAAGAGCCAGATGCTTAGAAATACTTTTTACTACCTCTCAGATTATTGCAGAAAAACAGTTCTAAAGTTTGTGCAGCTAGAGGCATGATGATATTTTCTTTTATTAGCTTCACTCAAGACAGTAGATTGTCATCTACTGGTCAGTTTTAACCTTGTTGCCAACGCCATTGCCCAACTAAAAAATTAGGAGGGCCTGTCCAGTCACCTAGAAATTAAACTTCAGGAGGGGCGTCTGGGTGGCTCAGTCGGTTAAGCGTCAGACTTCGACTCGGGTCGGGATCTTGCAGTTCGTGAGGTCGAGCCCTGCGTCGGGCTAAGTGCCGACGGCATGGAGGTCTGGAGCCTGCTTTGGATTCTGTGTCTCCCCCTCTCTCTGCTCATGCTCTGTCTCTCTGTCTCACAATAATAAATCAACGTTACAATTATTTTTTTAATTAAAAAAGAAAGAAAGAAATTAAACTTCAGGAGCACCTGGGTGTCTCAATCAGTTAAGTGTCAGACTTTGGCTGAGGTCATGATCTCACGGTTCGTGAGTTCAAGCCTTGTGTCGGGCTTTCTGCCATCAGCACAGAGCCCGTTTTGGGTCCCCTGTTCCCCTCTCTCTGCCCCTCTCCTGCTGGTTCTCTCTCTCTCTCTCTCTCTCAAAATAAATTAATAAACTTAAAAAAAAAGAAATTAAACTCAGATTATCAAGAAAATCCAGAAAAGTCTTAGCACTGAAATTCTTTGGCAGAAAAAGGCTAATCTAATGCATAAAGCTAAAGATGTGGAGGAAAGGGCAACATTCTGTGTCATTATAATTATACTAAACAAGCTACTGAGATTGACTCGCGTTTTACACTTTTTAATCATGATGTTTGAGGGTAGCCAACACATACTTTTAGTATTATTCAATTAAAATATTATTAAATTAGGGGCACCTAATTTAAGGCTAATTTAGCCTTAAATTATTAAATTAGGGGCACCTAATTTAGGCTCGGTCGGTTGAGCCTCTGACTTCCACTCAGGTCATGATCTCACAGTTTGTGAGTTCGAGCCCTGCCTCGGTCCCAGTGCTAACAACTCAGAGCCAGGAGTCTGCTTCAGATTCTGTATCTCCCTCCCACCCTGCCCCACCCCAGCTTGTACTCTGTCTCTGTCCTCTCTCTCTCTCAAAAATAAATAAACATTGAAAAAAAAAATTAAGAAAAGAAAAAAAATAAAAAATTAAATATTATTAAATTAAACACCCATACAAGTCTCCCATACGGTTAATATTGTTTCAGAGGACTCACAATATCACGTCTTCATTTGTTTCTAATTAATACATTTGAAGGAGTACAGAAACAAATTCATTAAGCTAAGCTCCGCAAAGGAAAATAAACTCTTGTGGGAATCTTCTGCTTTCTTCATTTTAGCAACCTTGCAGATCAGAGAGGACATTCGCACGAATAAATACGTCATATTTTTCAGCTTTTGTGCCACTGGCCATGCATCCAACTCCAATCAAAAGTCTGGTGGATCTGTTAAATGTTTCCTCTTATAATAATCATAAAACTAATTTGCTGCTGAAGAGAAAATGACTTTTCTTTACTCTTCATGCATACACGCCACTGATAACGTTCTTTCTTTTCCTTTACTTACGAAAACAAAAACAAAAACAAAAACCCTGAACACTTTGATTATTCCAAAGACTCCCAATATTTTTCCCCATCCCTTACTCCAATGTGGGGGAAAAAAAAAAAAAAGTTTAAATCTTCCAGATAGAATTTCTTCAGCTTGCTCGAAGAATTCCACCTTCTCAACACCCTTGCATTTAACTTAATGTTTTTCAGATTTCCAAACTCTATTACCACAATGCTAAACAAATAACTATAGTTCAAGGGTCAGGGAAAGGGGCCTACTGGGTGAAAGGTGAACGAGTTGAAAGGACAGGGTTACAGCTTTAAGAAAGAGGCTTAACGGGTTTGAGACCTTTTGCCGCTGGCAACACTCCATTCTTTCTTATTTTGTCTCTTCACCGCGAAGGTGTTAACTTTTTAGCTGCTGGGGATTTGAGCTTTATTACGTTTTCTCCTTCCATTTACTTATTAGGTTAGAGGGACCATCACTTCATGGGCAAAACAATATTTTCAGATTTTATGAATTACCTTGCCTGAGGGGAAAACCGAGTTACATTTGTAGCCTAAATTTGTTCTCATATTTATAACCGAATTAATTCTGTAAACACAATTCTTAAGACACGCATTGAACCATTCAGGTTAAACGGAGGTTACTCGTCCCTGCAAAAGACTCCAAACGTGATTCTTTATGCGTCTAGGTACTCAGAAGGAGAGAAAAAGTAAGCCAAGCATATGCTAGGCGGATCGACGGCGCGCGGGGAGAGTTTTGCCGTCATACTGACGTTCTTCTTGTCCTCTTACTGGCCTCCTCGAGATTTTTGGCGAAGAGGAGAGAAAAGACTTGGCTGAATCTGTTTTCAGTGACCGGATGGCCTGCCTGTGACTGAATGGGATGCAACCAGCTAGTAAATTACAAGGAGGCCGCAGGCTAACCAGGGAAATGGGGCGATGCAGAGATGAGAACACGGGAATCGGGGGTTGATGAAGCCGGTCATGTGCTCGCTCACCTATCCATTCACTCCCCAACCGCTGGAGGGACGCCTCTGAACATGTAAGACACGGTGCCAAGTACAAAGTGTGGCATCCACAAGCGAGAGGGCCCTTGGAGCCGGAATGCACATAGGAGGCAGATTTATTTCAGAGGGTTGCTTAGAAATGGATTCCAGAGTTCAAAAGGAAGGTTCCCTTTTCAAGTTTTGTAAAACGGGGCTGCGCAAAGTATTATTACATGGGCAGTCTCTAGCTTAGGAAGGATGCAGAAAGGAGCTGTCTGGGTTCAACTGTGGTGTAGGTGTATACATCTATGGGTCTGGACACGAGAGGCTTATTCGCTGTTGCTAACTTCTACTTGTGGTTAGACTAAAGGCAGCCGGTGGCCGCTCCCCAGCCTAGATCATTCACCGAGCCATGGCTCAGTTAGACCTCTTAGTCCTTCCCACCCACTGGATGCATTTTCCTAATCCGGTGTAATAATGGCAAAACTTTCTCTCCACCCTAGTGTTCAAATTTTCTTGTGAGTAACCCTAGAAAGACAGAATGATGAGGGTGGGGTCCGTTTTGTCCAGCCAGGTGTTATCTCATGTACTCAGATTTTTAGAGAATATTCTGAATTATACTTGACATAGCCTGTCTTAGTCCCTTTTCTCACTTTACGTGTATATGTTTGCCTACGTGGTTTTCTCTTTTAAATCATTCCTATTTAGGTATATGAGCTGGTTCAGAGCAGAAACAGTCTTTTGTTGTTGTTGTTATTATTATTTTAGAGAAGGAGTGCTCAAGCCAGGGAGAGGGGCAGGGGGAGAAGGGGAAAGAGAGAGAGAGAGAAGAAGAGAGAGAGAATCTTAAGCAGGGTCCGAGATCACGGTGCAACCTGACACAGGGCTTGATCCCACAACTCTGGGATCATGACTTGAGCCGAAATCAAAAGTTGGACGCTCAACCGACTGAGCCACCCAGGCACCCCAGAGCAGAAACTGTCTTATTGACTTTTAGATCCTTGAATCTTAGCATATATTAACGAGAAGAGTTCAGTAATTTTAACTGAATGTGCTTCAGACGAAGTTGACCACAACTTTGTAACGGGCTTGATCGCCTGTGATAATATCCGACTGGAACCAGTCTTATGAGTATTTGTAGAACGAGAATGGAGTGCGGGCCATGTCTCTCAAACTGAATCAAGCCAAAAAGACAGGTCCACATTCACAAAGTTATTCCAGAACTTTTCCATTCCCAAAAGGTTCACCACTCTCAGCTTGCGCTTAGCTGACATTTGCAGGCTATTATTACTAAAGCCAGAACATGCGTCAATAATGTTGCTGAAGCACTTATCAGAGAGGCCAATCTGGGATCAGACCACAAATCAACAGGGCAAGGAAGGATGCCGTTTTTTCCCAGCAGTATCTCTTCAAAGTGGCCTGGGACTTGCCTGACAGAGGAACTCCTGACGGTCCTGCATCGGCAGGAACATGTCCAGCCTTTTAAACTTCATGGCTGCAAGGGAAGAAAGAGCTCACTAAGTTTACAAGCAGTCCCTGTATTTGCTACGAAAAATGCTCCTGCAAAACGCATTGCAGTTCAAAATGATGTCAGGGGAATCTGATTTTCCCATTGCAGCAATGTTTTCACGGACTCTGTGTCTGTCCCAAAGTCTGTTGCTTGATGACTTACAGAAATGACAGCAAACACCACATTTAATTAAATGTGTAACATATTTCAGGGCGTTAAGGTGTAAAACTTTCCAAGGTGTGTGTGCAGGGCCCGTAAACTGGAAGCTGGATGGCAAGTTCTTTGATTTTGATCATGTTGCGTTTCTTTAGGAAAATTCCAGACGAGAAGGGAAACAAGTGGAATTTAAATAAAACATCCAAGCTGCCCTTGGGAGAGATGATGTGCGGGACAAGCAGAAATGAAAGCACAAAGCCACGCAGAAAAAAAATGGCCAAGATGCTGGGTACTATGGCTGCTGAGGACAAGACATGTGTGCACGGGCGTGGTGAGGTTGGGCACAGAGTGTTGCCTATGTGAGTCACAGTCTTAAGCTTAAGAGAGCCATAAATGGAAATATAAAACATGAGCCATGAGAAATCTAGCTTCTCAAAGTCTTAACAGCAAGAGCAAGTGCAGGAAGGAAGGAAGGAAGGAAGGAAGGAAGGAAGGAAGGAAGGAAAGGAGGAAGGAAGGAAGGGAGGGAGGGAGGGAGAAAGGGAAGAAGGAAGAAAGGGAGGGAGGGAAGAAGGGAGGAAGGAAGGGAGGGAGGGGGGGAGGGAAGGAGGAAAGAAGGAAGGAAGGAAGGAGGAGAGGGAAGAAGGGAGGAATGAAAGGAGGGAGGGAGAGAGGGAGGGAGGGAGGAAGGAAGGAAGGAAGGAAGGAAGAGAGGGAAGAAGGGAGGAATGAAAGGAGGGAGGGAGGAGGGAGGAAGGAAGGAAGGAAGGAAGGAAGGAAGGAAGAAGGAAGGGAGGGGGAGGGAGGAAGGAAGGAAAGGGAGAGAGAGAGAGAGAGAGAGAGAGAGAGAGAGAGAGAGATTAAAAGGCCCTCTGGATTATTATACGAGATTTACTGCCTCCTCAAGGATCGTTTTGCTAGTATTTCAAAGGCAAGAGGTAAATGACATGTGGACAGAGCAGAGAGGTGTCAGTTACATTTCTGTCAAGCCATGTGTATTTTCAGAGTGTTAGTTACACGTGGCGAGTACAATGAGGCAGAAAGGACTTTTAAGTTTTATATCTATTAGTAAACAGAACTAAATAGGCGGTAAAAGAAATTCTTTGCAAATACAAAGGCAGTTGAGAAGTAACTTACCTCCCCCTTCCTCCCCAATGTAGTTTTAAAAGAGTGAAGATTCAGAAGAGGAAGAATCCAATGGACGCTTCCCATAGACTTCAATTGGATCAGGATGTGAAGAAGGAGGAGGAGGAAGAGGAGGGGGAGGAGAAGTGGAAGAAGAAGGAGGCAGTCAAAAGCATTCTTTTTTTAGGCGAGGTTGAAAAATCAGTACTCGTCAAAATTCTTTGCAATACTTCTTCCCATTAAAGAAGTAGAATCCCCAATTCTAAACCCTAGAAGAAGCAAACACTCAGACACAGATACAAATCCTATGACTTTAAATTATTTCATTGAGAATACATCCCACCTTCCGGTTTAAACCATGTGTGTACCTGTGCATGTACGATCTCTCCTCTTCTCACTAGTTTCTTTCTAGTCATTTGAGAAGGAGCAAAGGTTCCTGTGTGAACGTGGTTCAATTTCTAAATCCAGAAGACCCAATCTGGGGATGACAATCTAGGGTCTTCTACCAGCATAAAGAAGATGAAATCCAGGTGGTTCTGACAAAAGCATAGACGAGAGCGCTTTCTTCTTCCTCCTGGACACACGGCTCATCCACATTTCTCTACCCCCCTCAACGACAGGGGCGGACATCGGACCGCAAGCCCACTGAAGGGCCTTCTCGGATGACACCATCTTGGAGAAACACCTACTTGGAATATATGTGCTTGGGAAATAACATCGATTGTCTGAAGCCATCGACACGTGGGAGAGAGATTTACAGCCGTCATCGTCACCTTGATCAAGAGAGCTCTCCCACTCTCCTCCTCACCTGTTCCCACTTTGGTACCACCCAAGGGCTTGAGTCCCAGGGACATCTGAATCTGAACGACTCTAGACTCCCCAGTCTCCCGGTGTTATAAGAATCGCCAGGTCCTCACCTTGGTGACCGGTATCTGTCACACTGCACAAAGGGAAATAACTTTCTTAAATCTCTGCTCTGGGAGTGCGTGGGTGACTGAGTGGGTTAAGCCTCTGACCCTTGACTTCGGCTCAAGCCATGATCTCGAAGTTCGTGAGTTCGAGCCCTGAATCAGGCTCCACACTGATGGCGCAGAGCCTGCCTGGGGTTCTTTCTGTCCCCCTCTCTGCCCCTCCCTCCACCGCTCATGCTGTCTCTCTCAAAATAAATAAATACAACAAACATTCAAAATAATAATAAAAATTTTTAAAATAACACAAATAAAAATAAAGTCCCTGCTCCGTTCCAGTCACTTTCAGAGTCTTCCCAAGATCCTCTTGATTCTCATGTTAAGATCAGTGCGGCGAGGTGAAGAAAGGCAAAGGCTCGCGTCCTGGCAAATCTCTAGGACGCACGATTCACACAGATTCACATATGAACGAGCCTCTCTAAATTTGCTCAGGGTGCGACTTACACAAACCCAACGTAAATCGATAGGCAGCATCCAGAGAAAATCAATTTCTTCCTCATGATATCTTTCCAGGCTTTGGTTCCTGACACAACTTTCTCTGCCTTTTGTTTCATGGAATTTCTCACTCCTTGGAAGCTGCAATCGCTTTAATGAGCTTTGGGGCACAATCTTCTTCCCATATAGAGACTGTTTACCACTGATGCCACTTTAAAAGCCTATAATTCACTGGGAAATGGGATTTCCCAGTATTCCAGCCATAAAAAGAATTTTCTCTTTCTCCAAAGCAAAGATTTAATTAGGAGGGTTATTAATAACTCTGATATAATCTAATAATGATCTGTTAAAGGCAGCAGAGCTTGTAGGAGAAAACCACAATGATTTTTTTTTTTTTTTTTAGAGAGAGAGAGAGAGCGAGAGAGCACACAGGTGCGGTGGAGGGGCAGAGAGAGACGGAGGGGGGAGAGAGAGAGAGAGAGAGAGAAAGAATCTTAAGCAGGCTCCACCTCAGCTCTGAGCCAGATGTGGTGCTCGATCTCACGAGCCATGAGATCATGACCCAAGCTGAAATCAAGAATCGGACAGTCGACTGACTGAGCCACCCAGGCACCCCAGCACAGCGAAATTTTTAAAAGCAAACTTGTCCCCATTCAATTATCAAAAACATGAACAACACACACCAAGGCACGACAGATCCGTGTTACATCACCTCATGTTCTAAGACAACCGACTTTCTGACGGTCCTGTGAAGACTTGGCCCATTACTAAATTTCTGGAAACGTTCCCATTGGTCATAATTACCCTCAGGGCATTCTGGCCATGCCCCCATTTGCAAAGGATTGGGAGTTTATGGGGAAAGGGGCGGGGGAATCTATCCACATCAAAAAAATAAATAAAGGGGCGCCTGGGTGGCTCAGTCGGTTGGGCGGCCGACTTCGGCTCAGGTCATGATCTCGCGGTCCGTGAGTTCGAGCCCCGCGTGGGGCTCTGTGCTGACAGCTCGGAGTCTGGAGCCTGTTTCAGATTCTGTGTCTCCCTCTCTGACCCTCCCCCGTTCATGCTCTGTCTCTCTCTGTCTCAAAAATAAATAAACGTTAAAAATTTTTTTTTTTAATGAATAAATAAATAAATAAATAAAACCTGTCAGGTTAGCGTTTTGCTCTAGGCACTCCACAAACAAGCATTTTCTATATCCCAACATCAGTTGAAAGGTTCAATGATTTTTTTTTCATTGCAATGATTAGGAAGGTATAGTTAAACAGAACCCCACTAAGTGAGGCTGTGAGCCATAAAAGTCTCCAAAAGTGTCGTCGGACTGGGCCTCCTACAGATGGGAAGCATCAGGCACCAGCGGCTCCCAGTGAGATCCTTCAGCACCGCGCACAGCTGTGGGAGATTGAAAAAGTGACAGGTTTCTCGACAGCAATCTGGAAAACGTATAATCTGTCCTCGGAGATCACTAGAAAGAACTGGAAGGATCGCCAAGGCTTCCGCTAGGTAAAGAAGTCCTCAGTGTTGAATGATAGAGGAAAAAAACGAAATGCACGGTGAAGATTAAGTGATCATTCTATTTGCGGAGGACAAAGCAGGCTTTACATCAAATTCTCATTTATGTGGGTCATAAAGCAAGTACGATACGGGAATGTTTCTCTGGCCTCTGCTTTGTTAACTACCTGGCGAAATTGGGAACATTTACTGAACATTTACTCAGCATCGAACACTACAGTGGGCACTGGGCAATCGTTATTTGAATTAATATTAGTCAAACAAACGATATTTATTGAGAAGCTACTATGAGGGAGGTAGATAAAAGCTTGTCGACATAACGGGGGGAATCAGATACGCAAGGGCACACACGGGGAAAAAATACAAATTGATATGTTATAGAGTGATAATGATAGCGGACACAGAGAGTGGGATCTGGAAGGATGGGCTGGCCAGTCTAGAGAACCTTCTACACTAGAGAACCCTAGGAGGAAAATTAAGTAAGCTGCAGTGAGTATCCAGTTGGTAATGTGCTACCTCTAGAAGGCTAAAATAATTATGCAAGGTCAGGACAGAGAGCAAAAGCCAGGGCTGCTTACTGTGAGTCCCGCTTTCACATCTATTTATCTATACAAGCAAAGCCCAGACCTCAAATTTCCACTTAAAAAAAAAAAAAAATTTAATGTTTATTTTAGTTTTGAGAAAGAGAGAGAGAGAGGGAGAGGGAGTGCCTGTGAGTGGGGGAGGGGCAGAAAGAGAGGGAGACACAGAGTCGGAAGCAGGCTCCTGGCTCAGAGCTGTCAGCACGGAGCCCGACGCGGGGCTCGAACCCACGACCCACGAGATCATGACCTGAGCCGAAGTTGGACGCTTGACAGAATGAGCCACCCAGTTGCCCCTCCACTTTTCATGCTGTTCCCATTTTCACACACACATACAATATTGACCACATAAAAAGCATTACTTTTCGGAGATATGTTAATTTTCACCCTCCTCCTCCAAAGAAAACCAGGATTCGTTTTGTTTTCCACATTTGGCTATGTACAAAAATAAAACTAATCATATCATTGTCCATTTCGCTCCTTATTTTTTGCCTACATAAACTCAAGTACTTATCCGGAAATCTTCAATTTAAAAAAATATATCCAGGGCCACCAGAGTGGCTCAGTCGATTAAGCGTCCAGCTTCGGCTCAGGTCATGATCTCATGGCTGGTGAGTTCAATCAAGCATCGTATCGGGCTCTGTGATGACAGCTTAGAGCCTGGACCTGCTTCACATGCTGTCTCTGTCTCTGTCTGTCTCTCTCTCTCTCTCTGCCCCTCCCCTGCTCACTCACTGTCTCTCTCTCTCTCTCTCTCTCAAATAGAAACAAACATTGAAAAAAATTTTAATATATCCAGGGGCGCCTGGGCTCAGTCAAACATTTGACTCTTGACTTCAGCTCAGGTCATAATCTCATAGTTCATGAGTTCAAGCCCCAAGTCTGGCTCTGCACAGAGCATAAAGATTGCTTGGGAGTCTCTCTCTCCCTCTCCTTCTACCCCCTCACCTGTTCATTCTCTCTCTTCTCTCTCTCTCTCTCAAAATAAATAAACATTAAATATATATATATATATATATATATATATATATATACACACACACACATATATATATAACTTAATGTACATGTATATATTTATATATACACAGTGTTTTCTGAAATGACCAGGTATCTGGTGCCCTAATAACACTTTTACTTTGTGAGCTAGCTTGTCATATCAGGATTCTTTTTGTTTGTTTTTGTTTTGTGGTTTGTTGTTGCTGTTTTTTTATTTCACTTAGATGTCTTTGTAAGCTGGCATGGGAATGACATCTCAGACATGATTATATATATATATATATATATAGAGAGAGAGAGAGAGAGAGAGAGAGAGAGACACATATATATGTATATATATAATTATATATATGCACTAATTATATATATAGATAGACACACATACATATACACACATATATATGTATATATGTGTGTATATATATATATATATATATATATATATAATTCGTGCATAGGGGTGTCCTCCATAAATACACTGCCTATATGTGACTGAATTCCTAATTTGTTGAAAGTGAAAACTCTTACCCTGAAGGATCATTATTACAATTTCCCTGGAAGAATAAAATACCGCCAAGCAGCATACCTCAGGGAATAAATATACATCATACTTTCATGAAATTTGCACACAATCCGGGTCAGGTGGTTAATGAAGCCATAAACTATACTATGTCTGAAGTACTAAACATTACCTTATTCAGTTGGCCTCGGCGGTGTTAAGAGAGCGGAAGATGTTTATTGCCAGAAGCTACCCTTCTCGCCTGGCGAGGCCCGTTGATAGCCAGCTCTTTGTAAATAAACATATAACCTTTGCAAAGGTAATTTAAGGCCGTGCCTTAAAGAAGATGGTAAGGTGCACGGGGAGGGAGAGCGAAAATAAAAAATCGCATGAATAAAGTCGAAGGCTGCAGGCTAGGGTGGTTATTAAGTCCCAAGCTGTTTTTCCTTCACTTTTCCTCACCACCGAAATAAAAACAATTATTGCTATGATGCTCGAAAATTAGAACACATTTGTCGTTTTTAAAGGCAGCCACAACTGAACTTGAGCTCAGCAGTAAAAGCGGAGGCAAAGCAAACACTTGTGCCCGGGGCCTGCCCTCTCGGAGCTTGGCACCAGCCGGGGAGGAGAGCATCACCCCCGGGGTGTGGGTTTCAGCGCAGGGGCCCTGGCGGAAGACGCATCGGAAAAGGGATTTAAGAAATCCCCATCGGCCGGGGCTACAGCGCGCATCGCCACCCCACAGAGAGCGCCCCTAAACCGCCCTGTGCGGGGATTGGCTGCAGCCCCACCAGAAAGGTAAGCTTTATTATTCCACATGGCCAAGCTTCATGGAATGTGCTGGTGTGTTCCAGAAAGCCGGGAGTCGTTAAATAGGATTCCTCCCCGCCCTCTTCTACGCCACTTCTACTTCTCTGCCCCGCAGAGAGAGATTTGCCTAAGTGATCAATTATTAATGACCCAAAGCCTCCGCCTTCCTTTGGCTAAGAGGAAAAAGTTCAAATTTGTGACTCCGGGTTCGATTATCAGAGCGTATTGGCCAAAGGAGGCTTTTATTCAGAAAATGCGAGTGTTTCCACCTCCCCCAGCCCACATTTTCCTCAACTTATTTAGACATCACTGCCAAAAAAGGTTTGGCCGGTCCCCTTAATTACTGAGATAATTGCCTTAATTCTCTCTTCACTTTGCTAATGTAGCTCTGGCTTTGAATCTTATGTTTTATCCATTAGATCATTGTAATTGGAAAAAAAAAAAAAAAAAACTAGGTTATGACCCAGTGAGTCCTAGCGTAGGCTTTTTACACAATGTTGTGAAGGGTAGAGATTTAGATACACGGATGATATAGATAGATATAAAGTTATGTAAGATTTATATAAAATATAGAATCGTATATATTTTCCATGTATATTCGCTCATATACACGAAGTGAAAACAGATTTCCAAGGGAGAAATATTCTCACACATATGCAAGCTCAAATTTTGAAACGGCTTAAATAAGGAAATTAGTTTTCTGTTATGTAAATATTTGATTGCACTTACAAATAATCTAGTGTTCCACCACGAATCTGGTTTTTTTCAAAAAAACAAAAAACAGCTAAGACTGAGGGATGTGGGATATGGGAACCGAGAGCTCTGATTCGGCCCGAGCTGTTCTGCACAGATCCTTGGGTTACAAGCCTTCCATGCCAGCGAATACTCATTCCCTCTCCTGCCTCCTGCCATCACGAGGTGAAGGGCGAGTTCCAGCCAGAAAAGGGAGACGAGGATTGTCCTCTCTTCCATCGGCCCACAGGCCGCCTCTGGTTTTCAGGACAAAGACACAAACTGCTGGCTTTTAGTGTGGACCCCGTGGCAATTCCGAGAGAAGACCTGGCTTTCGTTTTAATGCTATTGTAAAATGTCTAGAGATGCTTAGCTATAAGGCACCATAAAAGTTTAAGATATTATTGTTAAAAGGACAGAGCAAAGCTATTCATGGCAAAAGGTTCAGCCGAGTGCGGAGACACGGGGGCTGGAAAAAAGTGTGAGGAGAATCCAGGAGGGCTTTTTGTGGCTGGTCGTGTTGTTTTGATTTTCATTTTCAAGTCTTTATGTCAACAGTTTTACGGGACACAGTTGTTTGAGGTGCTACAGATGGGGACTTCACGTCAGCTTTGCTTTGTTCGAGAAAGGTTGGAGTTCGGCTGAACTGAAGAGCGTAAAAATATACATTCAGAGCAATCAAAGAAAGCCAGATGAATTCATTAACCCACGGAGAAAACCTCTTGTTCCTAATTCTGGCCCTGAATCGTTTTCTAACTTTGCTTCAGTCGGTGGAAGTGCTGTTTTGGTGGCTAGAGACGCTTCTTTTTTTTTTTTTTTTTTTTTTTTTTTTTTATCACAGTTTTGTCCAATACCTCTGGAACGCATCCACGTCCGTTTTCTGGATGATGGATTCGCATCCCAAACCCACCGGAAACTAGGAGCTTTATTGTAATTTTCAGTATCATTCCCTCAACAGATACTGGCTGAATATGTTCTACCTGTAGGCACTGGACTGTCTTCTGAGGACAAAGCCCTGAGTAAAAGTGAACGTGGCGTCTGCCCTCATGCAGTTGAAATCAAGCCAGCAAAACACACATCCGTCACATCAGCACGCAGCAAAACAGAAAATTCTGACTGATGCAGGTGCTGTGAAGAAATACAAGGAGCTATGAGCGTTTAAAGTAGGGGATAGGATCAAGCCAAAGAAAGATGTCCCAAGAAATAGTAAAAGCAATACGTATTGAAAACTCACTACGAACTATGGTTCAGAGCACTTAGACATATTTTTTTCTCTTCAGCCACATGAGACGGGGATCGTCTATTATTATGCCCACTCTAGAGATGAGAAGGCTGAGGCAGAGACTCTCGAGTCGAGAGCTGAACTTGGAATGCGCTCAGCCAAGATAGGCAAGGTTATGCTCTGCCACCAAGAATCCCCCAAATATGAAAGTGTACTCCTTGCCTCCATATTTCAGGAGGGGAGAATAATCCAGATGTAGGTGTCATCGCATGCGAAGACCTCGCTCGTGGATGGAGCCTGGGCAGGATTGCAAAGCAGGGGGGACGACAGGTCTGGAGCAGACCAGGAGCAGACCTGGAGACCGGCAAGTAGGAGCTAGACCACTCAGAATGCATCCTGTAAAGGAGACTTAGCAAGTATCCACTAACTAGTCGAGCACGCCAGATCTCATTCCGGACACTTCATTCAACACAGCCCTCCATCCTCTCGAGCCCTCTCTTTTCTTTCTTTTGTTTGCTTTTTAATCTCTTTTACTTGCTTATTTATTTTGGAGAGAGAGACAGAGCGCAAGCGGAGGAGGAGCAGAGAGAGAGGGAGACACAGAATCCGAAGCAGGCTCCAGGCTCCGAGCTGTCAGCACAGCTCGAACTCCCGAACCGTGAGATCATGACCTGAGCTCAAGTCGGACGCTCAACCGACTGGGCCACCCAGGCGCCCCGCCCTCTCTTTTCACTTGAGATGTTTATTTTGTACTTATTTTAGACCTAAGTATACCAGTTTTGATCATCTGTCGTGCTTGGGCGTGTATGGGTGGATATATATTCAAAATCAACGAGTTCAGGAATGCTAACGCTTCTTACATTCAGAGCCAGGCTCCGCTGAATCAGTGTTTTACTCCAAATCGTGGATGTCAATACCTGAGGTTTTTTGTTTGTTTGTTTGTTTGTTTGTTTGTTTGTTTTTTTATTATTTTTTGTTTTAATTTTTTTTTCCACGTTTTTTATTTATTTTTGGGACAGAGAGAGACAAAGCATGAACGGGGCAGGGGCAGAGAGAGAGGGAGACACAGAATCGGAAACAGGCTCCAGGCTCCGAGCCATCAGCCCAGAGCCTGACGCGGGGCTCGAACTCACGGACCGCGAGATCGTGACCTGGCTGAAGTCGGACACTTAACCGACTGCGCCACCCAGGTGCCCCTGTTTGTTTGTTTTTAAATTATTTATTTATTTCGAGAGAGACAGAGACAGCATGAGTGGGGGAGAGGCAGAGAGGGAGAGGGAGAGAGAGAGAGAGAGAGAGAGAGAGAGAATCCCAAGCAGGCTCCATGCTGCCAGTGCAGAGCGAGATGCAGGGCTTCAGCTCATGACACCAGGCGATCCTGACTTGAGCCAAAACCAAGAGTCAGGCACTTAACCAACTGAGCCACCCAGGCTCCTCAAGATGCCATGTATTGTAAAACACGGTCTGATTTCAAGACTATTGAAATGTGGGGAAATATTGGAATTGAATATTGTGGTAGTAGTATTTACTGAGTCCTTACTTGGGCCAGATATCGAATTAATCGTCGCATACTAACTCATTTCAACTTTGTAACAAGCCCAGTTAGGTGTTATTTCTGTCCCCAGCGCACAGAGGAGGAAACGGAAGTTAACACCTTGTCAGAATCGTGGATCTCGGTGTAAACCCATGATCTGTACCTGATACCTCTAGTTCTGAAGCATTACAGTAATTGTAAGCCATTTACTGGTGGCAAAGTAAAACTCGAGGCTACTGAGGGCGTTTGTCTACTCTAATTGGAGAAGACCGGGGATATTGCTCAATGTCTTTTTGTTTGTTTGTTTGTTTCACTTGATCGACATAGATGCAATCCAAATCTATGATTATATATAATGTCACCTACATTTCAGATCT
Organism: Neofelis nebulosa; assembly: GCF_028018385.1. Lineage (NCBI taxonomy): Eukaryota > Metazoa > Chordata > Mammalia > Carnivora > Felidae > Neofelis > Neofelis nebulosa. The sequence goes on from NC_080788.1 coordinate 14,928,381, forward strand.
GGATTCTAAACGCTCCCCAGAAGGAGCATTTGAGCCGGTAAAATACGGTTGACTTTTCTCGGTGGGAGTTGTTGCAATGGTGATACCGAATTAGAGAAGGACAAATACCCTTCTCGTTGCTGTCAAGAAGCCCACCTTGGTCTGAGCCCCAAGAGCACACTCCCCAGCCATTCATTTTCAGAAGGGGAAGAACGTAGCTTGCCCAGATGTGGCTCTTGTGTGAATTCCTCCTGTCTCAGGATCACCTATGTTCGATCCACCTGTGTCCAGTCTCCAGCGAGCTGTCCTTTTTGGGCACGTCTATTCTTCTGTCTGGGTCAAGTGTAAAAGACAGTGAGGAGGTTAAGGCAATCCAGGATACACTCGTAAGAGTTTTGGACAGTTCGTGTTACTCCACAAATCCAGATGATCGCTCATGTTCCTATGAAATGAGTACTTACACCCTTCGGTTAATCCGTATTTCTCTGATTCGATCCTGATGACAAGGGGAAATTACCTGGTGAGAAAAGCCTAGTGAAAAAGTGAAAAAACACAGTTTTCCTATTTCCCTGTCAGACCCCGCAGGAACCTGATGAGTTCAATCTCAAACCAAAAGTGAGACTTTTAAGCTCAGATTCCATTTCCTTTTCAGCCCAAATCTGACATTCTTCTGCAGATAAAAATAAGGTTTTAAAGATGCTTTTAAAGAACAGCATTGGGTTTTTTTTGGACACCAAAAATGTTTTATTAAAAAAAAAAAGTTCAATGAGTTCAGTTTAAATGAATCAGAAACATATGGGTCAAATTTTCCTTAATATACACTTGGGCTTAAAAATTAAGGGAAAAGTACTAGGGGAAAAAAAAAAACCTCTCTCTCGTTGTGCTGAAATGAGAACATTTGGAAAGAAATTGCCAACATTTGACAAGTTTAAAGTATAGCCAACTTCGCCCATCTCTTGGTGACAAAAGCCTGGGGACCATACTATCATCATTAGGGCAAGGGTAGGGCATCATGATGGAGGATGTTGGAGAAATACTTTTTTTTTTCCTTCCAGAACTTGAACTCCTGTATGTACACGCAATTATTTCATTCTGGAGCAAAAGGATAGAGACATACTCTAAAAACATTCTGACTTGGCTTCTCATGGCATATTAAAAGCATACTATAGAGGCACAGACTCAAAGTTTGGAGGTTTAACCCCAGGGAGAGAAAATTATGGTTCTCTCCATTTATCCCTGAACCCTGCAGCTGGTAACAGTGTCCTCTGTTAGTAATTACACTGAACAGATGAGGGACTTTTTAATTTTTTTTTTTTATTTTGACCTGCAGTTAAACAAAATTTGCTTGTTTTATTTTTGGTTAAAAAATGATGAGGCAGCACCAACCCCAATTTCACCCCAGAGCTGTTGATTTTCCCCCTCCTTCCTAATTTGTTTCAGACTATGAGTGCAGAGTCCCTTTTTTAGTGGGAAACATTTGCTGCCAAGACCTTCAGGGGATTTATCTGCAGTTTATTTTGTTAACTACGAGTTTTAGATTGTTGCGAGTTTTTTTTTTTTGTTTTGTTTTTTTTCTTTTGCTCGTTTCGAACGTGGCAACGGGAAAGTTCATCTTCTGCTTTTGGGAGACAAATGCCCAGCGAGAGAAAAAGAAGAGTGGGTCTAAAGTCATCCCAAAGTGTCACCAACGGCCTCCAGCCGATGGTAGCTATAAAGAGGGATAACGAAATAATACAAATGAATTCACTGTCTTAAAAGGTTTCGAGTATAGTGTGGGCTCCACTCTCTCACCCTTCCCCTTGTAATTCAAATTTAACACTAATAAACGAGAGGAACTAAAGATAATTGGCTAGAATCAAGCATTACATCTGGGGCATTTCACAAGCTGGCCCCAGCCAGGCAACGGCAACTCAGTACAGTTTTAGCTTCTGCGTTCAGAACAAAAAACAATGGTTCATGAGGTGGAAAGAATGTTGTACAAACACCCCATCGCCCTGGCTGGTATTTATAAAGTTTTGGCAAAATTTCATAACAAATTTTAAAATAATGTGAAAGTGCCCTGTTTCCGGTTTCTACCCCGCACCATGCCTGTCTTGAGGATGTTGTGGTTCAGGGCAAGGGGCCAAGGATTTTGCCTGGCAACCAGAACGGAACAGACAGGCGCTAATAATCTGCACGTTTGAACAGGGCTTTCTTATTTTACGTTTCGAGCAGCGTTCATATATATCCTTCCACAGGCTGAGGTCCTCCTCCCCAGCCTGGTGGACCAGGCTGCTTTTATTTTCTTGATGGGGAAACCAAATTAAGAGAGATGAGGGGCACACTTAACGAGGATTACTGTTGGAATGTAAACCCACTTTTCGGACCCTTCAGCCAAAGAAGTGTTCATTGAGATTCAAATGTGGGATAACTACCCCCAGTCCTCTTTTTCACCCTCTTTCCTCTCTCCTCTGTAGGGCTTCCCTCCCCACAATCACAGGGGAGTCTGTGCGGCGTCCCAAGAGCACCACTAGAATCATGCAGAACCTAACAGCTATACCACAGCAAGCAATTCATCTGAGGCCGACCCACTGTTCGGTAGGCACTGAAAGCACTAAATTCACCGATCGGTATTTTTTGCAAAAACAGAAAAGCAATTGAATTTGCAAAAACAGAAAAGCATTTTAATTTGAAGGCCAGTGCGGGGGCGCCTGGGTGGCTCAGTTGGGGAAGCGTGGGATTCTTGATTTCAGCTCAGGTCATGATCTCACAGTTCGTGAGTTCGAGCCCTGCACCTGGCTCTGCCCCGACAGCGTGGTCAGAGCCTGCCTGGGATTCTCTCTCTGTCTCTCTCTGCCCGTCCCTCCCTCCCTCTCTCTCTCAAAATAAACACATAAACACCTTTTAAAGGCCAATGTGAAAAATTCAGGCTATTGGCATTTTTTTGCCGCTGTCCCTAAAATTCGAAGGATGCGAGCCACCCTACAAAATGTAGCCAAACATATATCTTCTTTTCCGACACATATTTTATCCATGAAAATGTGCGCTCTGCCCATTTGGTGAACAGCAATGCATCCAAAGGAAGCACAGCGTACTGGAAAGAAAAAAAGGCTTTGAGGCAAGGAAAGCCTGGGGTAGTATCTATTTCTACTACTTCACAGTTATGTGACTTTGAGCATGTTATTTTACCTCCCTGAAACTTAGTGTCTTCTATAAAACCGTTCCTTTCATCTGGGAGGATTTTTAGGAGGATTACACTAGACCACGTATGTGATGCCTCCGCAAAATGGTAGCCTCTTTGTCAAATACGGTACAGGACATTTTTAACTCACTGATGTTCCAGAAGCTTATTCTTCAGCTTTGGTTTTCCAGATGGAGTTCTGGGCTGTAACTGTATCTGTGGGACCGGCTTGTGACCACAGTAACGATGGTGTAATGTGCACGGGATGAAATGGCACGGTGTTAGACGATGCTGTGACACAGGTGGTTTTTTTGTCTGTTTTTGCTTTGTTTTCTTTTGTGTTTCCTACCGGAGACCTGCCCACCCGCTGGTGGGTTATGGTAAGGATGGAGTGGGGGAGGGGGGGAAAGGGAAGTGTGTGAAAAAAGGACTACTTGATTCTTTAAATATATTATTTCATTTAATTCTTTCAACAACCTGAAGTGCAGAATTAAGCAATTATATAATTAGCCAGCGAATAGATCAGCTATTTATATAGCCAAACTCAGTAATTAGGACTGAAAACATTATTAACTGAGTTTGTAAATGAACCCTTCAGGTATTTACCTTAACTCCGTTTCTTTTTCTTCACCGTAAATTATCAGCCTCAGATAATTTATTCAGTTAACTTAATTGGCATTAGAGCTCAACCAGATAATTCAGATCTAAATTATTCACATTATCTTTCAAATTATCCCGACATTCAAAGAATATTCCCACTTCTCTTCGCCTTTATGTGTGGGGTTTTGCCTACAATGAGACAACCTACGTACCATAAAACCCTGAGTATACACTTTGCCTGGTTTATCTCATCTTGGGATCAAAAGGAGGCAAAGCAAAGTTTTCTAAAGTTTTGAAAACTGGAGCAGTGGCCTTTTTGAGTGATATGCAATGTCAGACATTTCAGGGCTTTGAGCCGAAGGACTTTCTGTAGGTTCAGATGTAGGATTATTCCAGGATCCTAAAAAACTGAGAACTTTAGTAAAAAGTATTTTGCAGTTATATTGAAAATTAGGGTAGGTGTGTGTATATTTAAGAATGAAGGGGCATCCACCTAAAATATAAAAAAGAGTCTTTTGTTTTTAGATGACACTGCAAATTTAAGGTTTCATTTAAAGCTAAGTATTGCAGGGGCGCCTGGGTGGCTCAGTCAGTTAACCGTCCGACTTCAGCTCAGGTCATGATCTCACGGTTCGTGAGTTCGAGTCCCGCGTCGGGCTCTGTGCTGACAGCTCAGAGCCTGGAGTCTGCTTCAGATTCTGTGTCTCCGTCTTTCTCGGCCCCTCCCCTGCTCACTCGCTCTCTTTCTCTCTCTCTTTCAAAAATAAATAACCATGAAACAAATTTAAAGCTAAGTGTAGTAATACAATTATAGAAGAGAAAAAACAAAGTAGATATAAAGCTATAAAAATTTAAGTAATTCCCTATAGACTCATCATCATTATGTTCTATTCCCCCACCAAATCCTTTAATTATATGTTTAGAGATTTTGTTCATTCTTGACATATACTGCATTTAATAGAAAAGTAATAGATACATGGATATTAATACTCCCCTGGACTGAAAAACATGTCATAGAAAATCAAAATACATTCATAAATACAATGGGGATGTTGTATATATGCTATCCTTCAACCACTGGGTATAACCGTAATCAAAGCCGGGAAGACCCAACAAACATATGTCTCATGCAAAATAAAAGTGCGATTTCCTGCTATCTTAATAGCGTTACTCAGTTTCAGAATCATAGAAATTTGGGACTTAGGACAACCCTTTGCCATTTTGAAGTTGTGGTTATGAGTATTTCCAAGTTAGACCTACTTTCTAGATTCAAATGTAGGCATCCGTGGACCACCTGGCTTCAGTACCCACTTAACTTGAGATAGGAGGTGATTTCTTCGAGAAGCATGCAGTCCCACGTGGGTTCCCCCAGAACATAGCAAGTACAAGCCACAAAGTGGTAGAAATTGGGCCAAGAATTTAACATAGAGTTGCTATGTTTTCTCCTCTTCCCCTCGCTGTATTATTCTTACAACGTTGAACCACTGAAGGTTGAGGATAAAGGAATTCCAGACCTACCCATTTTAACTTGTTGTAAATTGGATCAGTTCAGCCAAATTTTCTTACATACAAGAACAGATGGTATGATATTTTATCATAAAATGACTTTTCCTTTGCTTTACGGTAAAAAAAATAAAATAAAAATCCAACCCCAAATGACAGTATATTTTTCACAGACCTATGGCCTGTTATAATCTGAGTTTATTTCAGCTCCCTGACCTAATTTGTGGTTGAGTATGGCTTCTTTCGTGCCTGCAGATGTACAAAATGAAAAAAGTTCTTTTACGAAAGGAAATAATCTTTTTTCTGCTTATGCAATAGATGGGTGTTTAAGAAGAGGGAAAAATAGTTCACCCGCGTTTGTCATCCAGGTTCCATTTGTTCAGATAATGGACTCACTACTTTACTTATCGGGACATTGCTCTCTCGTTTCAAAATTAATTATAGAACATACTCAAATGTGTACCGCTGCCTGTGTGTACACAAAGTGGACATTTGAAGAAATCACTTGAATATTTCAGGCAAAAAAAAATACTTTATTTAAAACATGTAATTGATTAAGGGAAAGTAGAGAATTTTGTTTGAATTATTAAGAGAAATGCATGCTGTTAATTTCGTTTTTGTGTGAGTAGAGTCATCTTTTAAATAATTCATGCTTCCTTATGACCGAGTTTTCTTCCTTTGCTCGTATGTACTTTGCAGATGATTATAGATTCTGAAACTACAACACGTGACCAGGAAAAATGAAGGCTCATTCAATGAATTTCGTGATATCTCAGAATTTTTTTTTCTTCCCTCACAAGATATGTTCTCTCTCTAGCCTGGATCATATCCTATGCCTCCAAATTGGTAGAATTTAAAGAAATTCGGGATTTGGGGGTTGGCTAGATGTGTGTGTGTTTCTTGTTTTCCCTCTGAGAAATGGAGAAGTCAGTTTCCCTTTCTTTTTCACATCTAGTTTCCTTAGAAGGGACTAGAAGCTATTACCATGTGAAAGTTTGGACTTAGGGATGAGAAAGTGAAGCCAAATACAGATATCCATCTAGCATGAATCCCTTTACAACTCGTGCTAATTGGCAATTTTGGGTGGTCTTGGTAGAGAGACTAATAATTGAACGGGAAAAAAGTCACAATTCCCAAAATGGACCTACTAGTCCCTGAGCAGCGTCATCGTAACAAGAATGTACTGGAATGTTCAGCTAATTTCCTCTATAGACCTACTGCTGAGGTAAAGAGGGGATTCGAGCTTTGCTCTTGGGGTGCCGCCTGTCACCAGCACCAAATTTAGTCCCAAGACACCAGAGGAAACTATGTCAGGCCTATCTTGCAGCATCTTTCTGATTCACAGCCGAATCACAATGTACCATGAAGGGTTTGCAATAGTGATATGTTGGGGAAATTAAATCATGAATTAGAGCTGTTAATTACACACACATTGGTTTAAAGCTGAAACAAATGCTTCTATCTGCCCTTTGTTGCACATTTTACATGCCTGCCTGTTCCTCCACTGCTGGTGCTCGGTCTGTTTCTCTCTGATCTACCGCCCCTAACACCTTCACTACCCAATTCCAAGCGCTAACACAAATGTAAAATGTAAATTGCGGCCTAGATTGTTGCTACCGGAGTGTGGAGAGAGACTCCGGGTTCCGTAATAGCCTAGACGTATGGAGGATCGACTTCCGCATCCTTGTATGTTGACAAACTCTTCTCTTCATCACTTTCCCCTTTAGTTCCTCATCCAGTTTTGTTCTTGGCCAATCACGTACATTTCCCCTACGAATTCACATGCGTTTTTTTTCTTGGCAGGGAAGAGACCGCCTCCACGCTTGAGACCTCCAAGCCAACTTACTTCGCATTGAAATTTCCTTCTTCTTTGCCTTCTCATTATAAAGGCTGACGCATAATTTAACCAAAGTTTTCCTCCAGCGGCAATCGTTCTATCTTGCTGGGTCATCCCCAAATTGCGAAGGCACAACTGACGGCCATAATATGCTTTGACGAACTTCCATCCCCCCTGCCCCCGAGAACTTTCTATCAAAGAAGTGGTTGAGTTATTCGGAAGTTGAAAACTACTGAGAGAAGAACACATGCAAGACACAGCCGGGCGGACCCAGTGTGCGTGGAGGATGAGGAGTAAGTTACTGTGGTTTACGATCCTGCAGGGTAAGAAGTGGCAGGAGATGGGCTACAAAAGGAATATTATGTTCCAATTATGATAGCTCTTAGGCAGCAAGGATTTGGATTTCATCCAGCAAGCAGCAGGAAAGAATCAATGGACATTTTTGTCAAGAGATAGTATCCACTTTGTTGTTTAGAAGAAAAAAGAAACACACACACACACACACACACACACACACACACAAGGTCCGGTGATGTTACAGAAAAAAATTAACCGACGGAAAGAGGAAAACCGTTGCGCTCATCAGAACAAGAGGTGATGTGACCTAGTGTAAGGCAGTGGGAGCATGTGAATGGAAAGGAGGAGCCTTAGTTTGGTACCATTTCTGAGACCAAGGGATGGCGGTACTTAGCATTCTATTGATGTGATAGACGGTAGCAAAGGGTTTAAAGTGGATGGATAATAGCTTCTGTCACCCAAAGAGGTCAGAGAAAAGAACAGATGTTGCCAGTCTCTACATTTTATTTTAGCTATAATGCATCTGAAATTCTTAAGGATTCTCCAAGAGGAGATGCCTGTAGAGAGTTGAAAACGCGGAGTCAGGGCTGAAGAAAGACGTTAGGTGACCATCAGAAGTTACTGGAATTGCCTGCAAAGAGAAAGAGAGTGTACGATGAACGGAACTGGGAACAGAGCCATGAAGACCACCAGCATTTAAGGAGCTGGGGGTAGCGCTGGGGGAAGGGGCACCGATGACTGAATCAGAGAAGAAACTAATTGAAGAGAAAATCGGGACAAGATTCTTGCTATAACATCCCAAGAGTGAACCTGCCAGCTGAGGGATAGGAGTGCAGGCTGCCAAAAAAACAAAAAACAAACAAACAAAGAAAAAAAACCCATGCAGATTCCACTGCTAAATGGCAACGAGCACATAACCCCTTCTAACCTTCTAACGTTTTTTGTTGTTTTTTTTTTTCTCTCCAAAAGCTACTACAACCCCAGACGTGCTTTGGGAGTCAGTATTTAAAAGTTCCTGTTTTAATTTGGATGGTTGTTGCTTTTTAAACAAGCAAAATAAAATGGGGATTTTTCCAGTCCTTGAGATGTGGTTAAGTCCTTTAGAAGGTGCTCAGCAGTGAATTGAAGCAAAAGTGTTCCCAGCTTAAATAATCATATTACTGGTTTTGTGTTTCATGTTAACAAACAGCAACTTGACCTGAGTTGTTGGGAGTTTTTTTTTTTTGTTTTTTTTGGTTGTTTTTTTTTTTTTTCTGATGTGTATTTCTTCTTTTATTTATTTGTGATTGGCTTGGGAATTCCGGTGACTGTTTACTGTGACTGATGAAAATTAAATCAGAAAATCATTACTTAGGCCTGTACTGAGAAATAGGATGTTATATCTACAGCGGATACTTCTGTTCTGAAACTAATGCTTTATTTATTTAGCTGTTCATTTTAGGAACATGAAAAGCATGTTTTAAAAACCCCCAAATTAGCCTTGGGAACAGATGAATAAATATGAAAACAATTTATCCCTTTAACAGCCTAATAAAATATGTTTTCATTATGCTAACTGACCCTGATAAATTCAATAGCCATCAGTTAAATATATCCATCATCCTTGAGAAGTATATCCAAATGTTTGCTCATTTTCTGATCCTCAACGAGCCTTGGTCACATGATGATCATTAATTGTGACATCTCTAATGTAATCCGTTTCGGCTCTCATTTTTTAAAAAGAATGGTAAGGTAGATCTTCTCCCTTCACAAAAGGAAAGCTTTCTGAAATCTTGCTTCAAGCCATTTCCCAAAATGTGACTTCAGTTCACTTGGTTTGTCTTGTCCGGTTTCTTTAGGCTCCTTCCAACTCTATAACGACTTTTTGCTGTTACGGAGTTAATGGCATTGCTTTGCCATCAGGTATTGACTTGCCCCTCGCGTAGCAGGGGGTGACGGCTGTGATCTGGGGTTGTCGCTGCCAATGGTGGCAGCCGCATCTTCCTGAGGGTGCCCCGTGGGTAGCACGGGTCCTGCGAGGTTGTCTTTTTTTACCCTTCACTCTGCATTTCAGAAGGACTAATACTTAGGGTACATGAGGGGAAAGAGGAACCTTTCTCGTTGCTTGATAACCCTCAGATTGCGTCTGAAAGTGAGTGCATCAGTCAAGACCCTGAGAAGTGGATAATCTTAGGGCCAGAGGAAGGCAGTCACCCTCAGTCAGTCAAAGCTGGCAGGCCCGGGGGGACGTCCTGGGCCAAGTTCCCCAGTTAGCAGATATTCACGCGTGCCTAAACATGACCGATAGGCAGGCATCCCAAGAGAGCCTTTCCAGCCATTTCTTGTTCTTCATTTGATAGGCTGTCACGTGGTTTTCTCTTCCTCCCCTCCCCCATGGGGCCTTGCTGCTCTAATCCTTAAAACCAGGAACACGTGCTCTTGTTTGCACATCTGGCCTGGGTGAGCCTGGCTCCAATTTAAAAACCTACATGTTGGTCCAATTCCATTATTGGACAAGGAAATTCTGTTAACTGGCGGGCTCATTTGCATGTCATTACCCAGAATGCCTACCCAGCCCACAGATGTTTCCCAGACGCGGGGTGGGAAGAGAGCGGGGGTAAAGGTGATGGTGTGGAAACAGAGCGATTTGTGTATATGTTACTCAACATTCTTCTCCCTCTGGTTCGTATCAAGAGACATAATGTAATACAAAGTTAGGCATTTTCACCTCGCTTCGAGAAAATGTTCACTCTGATTTCAGGACATCTAAACAAGTGGAAACCAGAAAAACTAACCACCAGGTAATGTTCTCTTAAGGCCTACAGTTAAAAGAGAGGATAACCGATTTCCATACCGTATTCTCAATGTTTGCCGTGGAATTCTCTTTTCCTTGGGGATCGAAACAATTTTTTTTTTTTTTTAGTGATGTTAAACGGATAAAAGTGTGGAGGGTCTCAGTGGGACTCAATTTTTATAAGGCTTTTAATTGGATAACTGGCAGTCACACCATTCTTGTCTTCAAAATGGAACACATTTGGTCACAATGTAAACTTCTCTGTTGTTTTGTGAAAAATGTCTCAAGGCGTCTTGGCAACAGCTGTGAAACTGGGCTCTTTCCACACACAAAAAGTGACGACTTAGAATGCCCACAGTGAAAGGTTTCGGGGGGGGGGTCCTGTTTCTGCTTATATTGTGCAAAGGAAGGAATGCTTCGTTCACAACAGAGACGAAAAGAAAAAAGAGAGACAGAGAGAGGAGAAAAGAAATGAAATCAAATATAAAATGAAATAAGATAAAATAAAATAAAGTCAAAACTATAATTGCTTTGGGGACTGAAGTTAAAACGCAGGTGTTTTGAGGGGAACATAAACATTTTTTTCCTAAATGAGGCGTTGAGGGCTGGGAGAAGGGCAGTAAAATTAGTGGAATTACTGCCTGATTTTAACCAGATGATTGTTGCAGTTCGACACCAGCGAGTTTTCATTAGGGACTCTAATTTACAAGCCATTCAACACATTCCAGTGGAACACAAGTGCTCCCCCAGGTCCTAAAGAATGCCAGCTCTCCCACTTTATGGCAGAGAGGCCGGACTGCGAGGTTTTTAAAGGCCAACAGGACTACGGAAGGGAGCCCAAGATCTGCGAACTGGTGATGATCGCACTGGCTCCCTGAAGGAGATGGTCCCAGGGAACCAACTTCTGTGAGACTCGGTCGCCGATCGCAGCCACGTGGTCGCTAGGCGTGGGCCCGGGGAATGGTGTTTCAGACGTGCCCGGGACACTCAAGTGTTATCCGTTCGCATGTACCAGCATTAGATTATCTTCTGATTCGTGCCTCGGAGGGGATGTCTGGCCTGATTTCCCTCAACACTTAGGATTGGCGGTCACGCAATTGCATTCGGTAAATAATCTTCCAATGTTCCACGGCGTGTGTACTCCTGTTAAGCGTCAGGATTTCTGTGGTCTGCACCTCATGTAGTGCACCTAGACAGCTTATGTGTTTTTATTGTGATACATTGGCGCGTGATGTTGAAAAGCCATGTGTCGAGGTCAGGAGTTCAAACCCTGCTTGTAGTCGCAAACCTGCTCTAACCCCACCAAGGCCAACAAGGGGAACAACGTACGAGAGCATCCCAAACCAAACTCGTCTCCTAAGGACGAGGCCACTGGGTGCCTCGGTAGAGCATCAAGGGCCTTATTCTGTAACCCAGAAACAGACCAGGCAGGCTGAGAGCATTTGAGATCTTGAATACTCTGGAACAGAGGCTGGGCGTCATTAAAGCATCAGAAGTAAAAATCGGCACAAGTGAACGTAACGTTCACTGGAAGACGTGGCCCGAGATCAGGCACCTGAACCCTTCTAGGTTCACAAAATCTCTCCAGTTGTAGTAAGTGGCCTCAACGTTGTGAGTGGTAACCCACTTGCCGAGCACTGGTGAGACTTGTCCATAACATCAGGAAAAGCTGACACAGTCCATTTCCCAAGCCATATTATCCCTGTTGTACGTGAAAAACACCAGCCCTTTGCCCCCCGCAGGTATCCAAATGTTTCCTGCTCATCTGGGCTTTACCATTCCTTTTTATCTTTTCGCCCCGGCTGGTGGAAGGTGGCACAGGCTATGATCTACAGAACCTCAGCAGTTGTGTTTGTTTATATTTTATCCGCGTGGATTCTATACAGGGGTTGAAACTTAATTAAATGTTATTCTGTGCATCCAGCAAGTACTCCTCTGCTGATTGGCAAAAAAAAAAAAAAAAACATAATAAACAACCATTTGAGAGCCGCGCGACTGGGGTGACAAAACCTTCGAGCCTCGTTTTTAAAAACCTGTATCTAGAGAACCAATACTAGAAGAAATAAATATTTAATCCATAGGTAGATAGGCCACTGAAGGCACAGAATTACTTTCGGTAATTCGTGACTGAGAATGATTTGTTTCAACTTGTTTTATGGTGGGGTGTGCAACCAAATTAAAAGATTTTCATTTTTTGGTTTCTCCAATTATATTAAAACCAAATAATTTTTCTTCTGGTCATATAAAGGCAAGGAATCATCACCTTTCTTAAAATCATGAAAATCTAATTTCTAACTCACAGCTAAAGAATCAGACTATTGTGACTTTTATATTTGCCCATAAAATTGTTTGTTACTTTTATTTTTATTTATTTATTTTTTTAATGTTTATTTGTTTTTGAAAGAGAGAGAGAGCACGCGCGAGAGGGGTGGGGGCAGAGAGAGAAGAAGACACAGAATCCGAAGCAGGCTCCAGGCTCTGAGCGGTCAGCACAGAACCCGACGCGGGGCTCGAGCTCGCAAACCGCGACATCATGACCTGAGCCAAAGCCGGACGCTTAACTGACTGAGCCACCCAGGCGCCCCTGTTTGTGACTTTTAGTGAAAAAAAATTCTAGCAAGTGATCTTGGGCATTATCATATTCGCCACAGGTAACATGAAGAATTCCATTACCTGCATGAGAAAATTATTAGATGTCCACTTTACTTAATGCTAATTAAATGGTCCGACCACTGGAAGTTCTTTTTAAGCACCAAGAAAAGTCCCAGAATATCCTGTGGAATGTTTCTTGATGAGTCATATTTCTGGAAGCGTTTTTAAAATGCGTGCCAAGACTTTATCTGTGTTGAACTTGGTGCCTCTATGAGATTTCATTTAGTTGAAATATAAATCCAATTCTTCATTACGGTAACAAAAAAACAAAATCACAAGCTTTGTAATAATTATTATTTTCTTTGCCATCTCAACAACCGTACTGTGAATTAGGTAACCTAGCTGTTAAGAATTCTGTATTTTTACGGCGCTTGGGGGACTCCCGTCGGTTGAGCATCCGACTCGGGCTCGGGTCATTATCTCGCGGTTCGTGAGTTCGAGCCCCGCACCCTGCTCTGTGCTGGCAACCCGGAGCCTGGAGCCTGCTTCCGATTCTGTTTCTCCCTCTCTCTGTGCTCCTCCCCCACTCACACTCTGTCTCTTTCTCTCTCTCAGAAATAAAAATAAAAAAAGTTGAAGGAAAGGATTCTGTATTTTTACATTTTAACATAGCTATATCAAAAAAATGTCCAAGTAGTAACAATTTTCTGTGAGCAGGGGTGTGTGGGGAAGTAGAAGGTAGGATTTAGGAAGGTGAGTGAACCTGAGAAATTTATAAATAGAGTTTTTTATGTTCCATTTGAAAGGGTCTCTGTATAGAATTTGTTAACTTTTTTATGAGACAAACTAAGAAGATAAAAATAGCTTGTAATCCCATCACCCAGAGAACTGTACATTGGTATATATGTATCTGGATTCTAGAACCATTGCTCTCATAGAGCGTATGCTTCCTGGTAACAGTTTTTGCTTCTTTTAATTTAAGGGTGTATCAAAAGTACTTTACCTTATCATGAAAGATTCTTCTGAACTAGGATTTCTAATAACTATAAAGCTATTCCATTTAGGTATGAAATCCGTCATTCTGTGTTGGGCTTTGTTTGAGGAGCTTTCGCTGTTCTAAATAACACCATGTAGTGGGAAAATACATGGTAACAGAAATTTTACATTTAATCTTTATTTATACTTGTAATTATCTCCTCGGGATAAGTATAACAATTTGAATTTTTAGGTAAAGTATGCGCACGTGCTGAAGGCTTTTGATTCCTTTTGACAAACGGTCCTTCGGAAATGTGGTCCTGCCCCAGTTTTCACGCCCAACAGCAATGTGTGGGAAAGCAGTTTGGTCCACACAGGGCTTTTTCAAAACCTGTACATTTAGTAAGAAACCTGCGAAAGCTTTAGAAATACCTTCTCAACAGAATAAGCTGTCAGTTACGTTTGATCCATGGTTATTAATTGTGTGCTTACTCCTTGGTAGAGTTGTCTGTCCATTTATTTCACATACATCATCTACTGTGATACAGACAAGAACCCCATGACAAACATCCTGTCCTCATTCCCAGGCTGTGAGATGTGAGAAGGTAAACTGCCTGCTCCACATTACACATATACCATGTATCAAAGCCCGGCCTTGAACCGTGATCTGTTTTGCTTCAAACTCCAGGCTCTGAACTAATACTAACCTGCCTGCTTCTGTCTTGTACTGATAACTCGCGATGAACCAAATACTGACCATTTTGCTCTACCGTACTGCTTGGCTTGTCCACAAACTGGCTCATAACCAGGATAAAGCTGCTCGTTTCTAGAATGAATGTTGAAAGGCTAATCTACTCAATCTGTAGATTCATGTTTTTCACACCTTTTACATTTTTGCTTCAGCCAGGGCACGGGCTATGTCTGGGTTCTGTTCGCGCTTACAAGGGCCTGCTGAGCACAGATGACCGTGGAAGAAACAAACACACTGAAGAGGCTTCTGCCAACAACATTCTCCGGGCTGCTGGAAGAAAAACATACCACCAAAGGCAAAGCGATGGTTAGCCTGCACTTAAAAATGGAACTCTCCTTTCCTCTCCTGTTTTGAAACTCATTCGCCCCGTGGCACCGTTGGTGTTCAAACTTCACCCAAATGTATGAGCAGCTAGATAGAATATGTGACGATTGGGATCCGATTTTCAGATAAACCACGAACCTGGATGAGCTCTTGTGGTCCCAAGATGCATTATCTCCTCATCTTCAGGAAGAGGCTCATTCACTGAGCATGGAAGGACCTTCCTTGAAGGTGGAAGAGGGAGCAACCATATCTAATCCCTGCTCTGCCTGGCAAGGAGAAAGCTCACCTACCTTCCATGTCAGGACAAGAACCAGAATTCCTCTGAAATTCTTAAAACACTGCAGAGTAACGACAGTAATATGATTCATCTCTGAGTGATTAAAAATGGAATTTATGGTACCAGAAGGAAAATGATAAACAATTTTAAATTCCAAAGGTGCGGGTATGCGCTCAGTCTAATAACCAAAAAAAGAGCATGGCTTGGGGAATGTACATATAATCAGTAAATCTAATTCACTTAATCATCTGAGTAACCGGGTATTTAGGAAAATAGACTAACCGATGGCAAAAGCCATTTGCCATTTAGAAGAGGTTGTAATGTGTGGGCAGAGACTTTTCAAACAGCAAAGATTCCACGGGCTACTTTATGAATAATTCTTAGCATTGTGTCCCTGGAGTCTTGCCATCTATAAAGTAAAAAGAACATTCATTCATTCAACAAGATCTCGAAAGCCAGCCTTTGGCAGCCATGGTTCCTGTACTCAAGGTTCCTATAATCATGCAGGCTGTAACTTTACCGAAGACGTTTTAGGGAAAATAAGCAAATTTGATAAATGTCCTAAGTTATTCAAGTGTAAGACAAATAGCCAACGCGTGTCTTCAGGGAGAGCATCATCTAGTGGACAGACTTTCACACCCACTACATCAGTGAGTCTCACGGTTTCCTCAGTTTTGGCTTCCTCCCCTTCAGAATAACAGGAATAGAGAAGGGGGGACAGGCTGATCTCCAAGCTCCCTTTGAGTTCTTATCCAATTTGGTTTTCAGGATTTACTGAGCAATCACATTGTGCAAGATGCTGACCTTGGTACAGCTCCGATCTTTCCTGATTCGAAAAGCGAAGCAAGATGGAATCATGAAGTGCTAAGGTTCCATGGAAATTTTTTAAAGATTACCCAAGCAGATGGCACCGGACATTCTTAGAGCAGCAAAGTCTCCCTTAGCCTCGTAGAAGCAAGCTGACTTCTTCCAAATTTTCCCAATTTTGATGATTTGCATAACCTGATAAAATCTTTCTGCCTTTATTCCTGTGTTCCGCTTGCGGACCATTTCTCAGTGGGTATACTCATTTGATTTTGCTAACTCACTCTTCAGTGCTTTGTTTTTCAAGTGTCATGTTAACTACCTTTTGGATGTGCGAGGATGTGTATTCAGCACATTGCTGAGCTCAGACTGATTGGATTTGATCATGGCCTGAATGGCCCACTCATTTATTCCAGAAGGGTTTATTGAACTTTACCAACACATCACTGCAGTCCACACATTAGACAGCCAATTAGAGTTATTACCTTTCTCAGGGCAGAAAATAGATACGTATTAGTTAAGTTAGTGACTTCCAGTCTAAACTAACTTGATGTAGTTCAAGTCTCCTACCAGATTTTTAGAGTCCTGTCCAATTCCTTTTCCTATTCCCATCCTTTATTCACTTCCCATTGTTCTGTTCCTTTCGATTGCTTTTGCATCCATTATCTCTTGTTCTTGTTTTCAATTTCTCTTTTAATTTTTTTTTTTTTTTTACTTACAATGGATTTTTTACCCAGTCATCATGCATGGGTCGTAATACATTACATGTATAGTTATTCTGTGGCCCAGAATCCTTGACTTTAAATCAAGATGCAAACATCTGGGGTTCAAGGCTCCTTACAATCTAAGGCAACTTCAAATTTCCAACTGTATTTCGAGGTAATTTTCTTCCAGTTTAGCCTTAGAGGCTCCTTATTTTCTCCCAACTATTTTGTCTTAAGCCCCCTGGAACTTCATTCATGATAGTACCGTCATCCACCTATCATCATTTCTCTCTCTGTCATTCCTTTATCTTTGCCAAGCTTCTAAACTGAAATTGCAAAGCTAATTTCCAGGAGGGAATAACCTGTCCTCTGTGTTCTTATGGATTTTTGTTTTGTTCTGTTTATGAGATACTAAGTAATCTTTTTTTTTTCCATTTTCACCTTGTTATATGATCTCTTATTCCAACCAACAGAGTTTATCTTTCCCCAAATCATTCATTGGCAAAACCAGTACTCAACTATTCATCAGGCTGGTCGCAACACCCATACTCTTTCCGGTTATCATTAAGAGAAAATACAAAAGAAAAATCATGAGACTTTAAATACTATTTTTCTAAGTAGGCTCCATGCCTAATATGGGGCTTGAACTCATGACCACGAGATCAAGAGTTGCATGCTCTGCCCACTGAGCCAGCCAAGTGCCCCTAAAGACTAATTTTAAGTGGGTAGAAAGAGAGAAAGGAACATCACTAACAGAAATAAAGGAGACTTTTTATTAGTCTTTGTGTTAGGCTTGTCCTTAGAACTGATGTGTATAACAGCAGAACCTTCAAGCAGATGTGTGTACTGGGAATTTGGAAATTTATGATTAGAATTCGGTAATAGCAGGTCCAGATATATAAAGTATGAAATCAGAATAATAAGAATCATGGCATTTTAATGTTTGTAAGTAGCCCTAGAAAGTGACTTTCCAACTCCTGTATTTCCTAGATGGCATGTCTGTGCAGAAGCCAAGTGTGAGAGAAAGATAGAGTCATTGAGGAAAAAAAAGAACAAAGGATTATGCTTTTTAAGAAAAGCCATAATTTGGGAGCATAAGGAAGAAAAAGAATCAAGGGAAGGAAAAAAGAAATAGAAAACCAAGATAGCTTGGGATCATGGCAACTCTAACCTTTGTTGCTATTAATACGGATTCTGTCACCTGACCCTATTTCCAAATCCCAAGGATGTTGTGTCTACAGATCAAGATAATTACCACTAGATGGCGCTATACCTTTCAGAGCCCTCATGCAGGGGGTCTTGTTGACAATGACTGTTGAGGATTCTTCTAGCGATCTTTTAAAAGCCAAGAGTGCTTTTGTAAATAAAAATATTTATTGAGCTATTTCCCCAAGTATTGACAACCTTTATAGACTATAAAGCTCCTAAGGATTTCAGAGTATTAATTTAATATGACAATAAATAAAATGGAAACCTATTCCAAGTTGAGCCATTTTGTGTTATTTTTGGGATTTCACTGCCTCTTCAGAAACCTCCTTACGTACTTTCAGTCGTGACAGTCTTCTTGCTTCTTCACCCCGATTCGAAAGCATCTGGGAATACACACATTTTTGTCCCGCCCCTAATAGCTTTCCCAACAGTTGACCCTGAAGCTTTTTTGCTGTTTGAAAATCTGGAAATATATTTTTGTGATCCTTGACAATCTCTACTGAAAATCACCAGTTCCAGATCCTTCCTCCAGACACCAGGTTGTTAATTGGATGGTCATTCAAGGACCTTTATCTGCAGGGCCCGTGGCAAAGAACATAATACAGCAACAGCTCAGTTGTCTACTTTGTGTTCATTCGCCTCTCCCTTCTTGCCGAAAGAACCTTGGATTTGTTTCTGATATTCAGGTTCCCAGTTGAAGAAACTACATTTCTCAGTCTTCCTTACAAACAGAGACATCCAGAAGACAAAGTTCTGGCCCATAAAATACCAAAATAAGTTGTTGAGTAGGGTTTGGTGGTAGGATCCAACCCAACAGATGTGTACCTTTGAAAGATTTCTTCCTTTCCACTCTTCCTGCCTAAAATGGAGGTATAATGGCCGTAGTTGCCATAAATCATTTTGCAACCATAAGATAACCTTGTGCTGAGGATCTGGAGCGGAAAGCCAGAGCCAGGTCCCTCTAGATTTTATGGAAGCACCATGTTGTGAGGCAAAAAAAATATCAGATTGGCTAAACCGCTAAAATTGTAAGGTCTGTGTTATTGAAGTCAAGTACCCATCTTAACGCATCTTGACAAACTCTAGACTGTGTGTGTATCTGTGTGTGGGACGTCGCATGTGAATGTCGATCTTAGCACGCATTTATCAATAGATAAATGACAGGTAGAGTCTTATGGTATTCAGAGTCTATTTGGACCTTCTAATCATCTTTTATATTTATATAAAAGTGGTAGAGGCCATTGTGAGATCTTCTCCAAAAATCTTCATTGTTCCACTCCGTGTTTATTTATCTAATTAGTTAATCAATTAATAGAAACACTATAACCCAAAAGGAACTTAGCAGTTTTATCCTCTTGATACTTTTAGCCAGCACACAACAAAATATGATCCATTGGTTACCAGTCTTGTTGAACGATCCCCAAAACCTAAATGGGTTTCCTAGGATTTGAGCTTCGTGGTATATATTAAAAATTTTGAGGAAATCTATGCTAGAGAAACTTGGTTAACTTTGCCTTTTCCTGACCTATCTAAAGAAACCCCGAACGTCCCTTAGAGCACGTTGGCGGGAAACTATCTAGGGGAAGCGCTTAGACTTCTTTGAATGTCTTATGGGAGAGCACAGACTGAGCGGTCATTAAGTCACCAAATTCTGGAAGTTTTCCAACAGAGGCCAAAGGAGAAAGGACGTTCAGGGAGGAAGAACATTCAAGGTGATCACACTGTCAAAATCCATTCAAGAAGCTCAAGAACCAAGGCGGGGAAAAGGCCATCAGCGGTGCCAATTCTTTATTTGATGTCCCGATGTCCTTTAGCCAAAGCCTACGTTCTTTTGAGTACCAGACATCTAGGTACATCTACGTTCTTTTGAGTACCAGACACCTCCCCAAATAACGTCTAGTGTCTCCTTTGGGCAAAGGCAAGGAAATTTTAATAATTTGCATTTTCGATAGTCTTATTTGCAAGTTTCCCGTAAAAATGTGTGGCTGATAGGAGCTGAGCTCTTTCTCCGTCTTTCAGATGCCCCACTTTGTACTTGGAGTGCCAGTTAACCTTAGCAAAAAATTATTGTCAGCAATAAATATTTACTTTTCAAAAATATCCTGAGGAGACTTGAAACAATATGGGCAAATCTCTCTGGTACTGTTTTTTCATTTAGAGATGACAAAAAGTCTGGGGAAAAAGTGACAGTTTTAAGGGCTTTAAAAATATCTAATGCTTTAGGTTGGAAATTGGCGGTGAGCCAGGTCCTGTCTTAAAGGGACAGACACTTTATTATACTTTCTAATTCTTCCAAAGTCTGTCTTTAGGATATATGAGCTGCCTCTAATATGACTACTGTATTCTCATCCTCTGGTGGTATACTCAGGTCTCAGCTCATAAATTGAAAATTGAGGATCTGTAAATCAGGCCAGACTATTTCAGAGAGCCATTGTGAATTTCCAGTCAAATCTTCCAGTTTATCTTAAATATTTCATCTTAATGTCACCTTAAGAAAAGTCTTTCATTCAAGTCAGTTACAACATCAAGTTCTAAACTGATTACACTTCTCTACTGACCTTCTGCTAGGAGACTGCTTTTTGGCATTCATGTCACTTCTGCTCACCCATTTTTGAACTAAAGAGGGACTTGGAAAAAAAAAAAAAAAAGAACTCAGGGGCGCCTGGGTGGCTCAGTCAGTTGTGCCTCCGACTTCGGCTCAGGTCATGATCTCGCGGTTCGTGAGTTCGAGCCCCGCATCGGGCTCTGTGCTGACGGCTCGGAGCCTGGAGCCTGATTCGGATTCTGGGTCTCCCTCTCTCTCTCCCCTGCTTGTGCTCTGTCTCTCAAAAATGAATAAATGTAGGGGCGCCTGGGTGGCTCAGTTGGTTAAGCGTCTGACTTCAGCTCAGGTCATGATCTTGCCGTCCGTGAGTTTGAGCCCCGCGTCGGGCTCTGGGCTGATGGCTCAGAGCCTGGAGCCTGCTTCCCATTCTGTGTCTCCCTCTCTCTCTGCCCCTCCCCCGTTCATGCTCTGTCTCTCTCTGTCTCAAAAATAAATAAATGTTAAAAAAATGAATATGTGTAAACATTGTTTTAAAAAACCCCAGATGATTGGACTGGAAACAGAGAACAGTACCCCCAATGTGGACACTGCTAGCTGCTCTGTAGCAAGAAGCAGTTGAAAGGATTGCTTTCTGTTCCTTATTTGCTATTGATCTTTTCGTTGCCATTTTGTTCTAAATGTCCACGCTGAACTTCATTCAGACTACCCTGAGGTCTGAGGTGAGTGACTCGGGTTACACACTAAAGCAGCCACCCTAAATTAGTGGCTAAACATCTGTTATAAAAATTATTCTTTTTCACATTCTCAGTATATTCGTAAGCATGTGAACTTCTGCCAGCACTGATTGCCCTTGGATGGCTGAAAAAAAAAAAAAATCGCGTCCCTCCTTTTTTCTTCATTGGAATCACTGTTCATCAGGTTAAATGGAGTTGAGGATATTTCCATGTCTATTTGTTTGTACAGGAATCAACATATCCCACACTTACTCACCCAATAACAAGTTCGATGTTGAACTTTCTTGTCATTTGATCTGGCATTTAATAACCTGTCAGTTGAAAGAACTTTAAATAAACATTTGTGTATAATATTTAATACAATTCAAGGGTACGTGCCCTGGGGCCAAAGACGAGTCGACAAAAGTAAGAAATATATATATATATATATATATATATATATATATATATTACCTACACATCTTAATCCTTTAGTCCTTGAGATTTATAGCCAACAGCCTTAGATCCACAAGAATCCAAAAATAAATAAGGTAGTAATACGCGTATGATTCAACTTCCTGTGCAAGACCCTGTTAATTGCTTCCCTCCATTCTTTCTAATCAGCTCCCACCCACAGAATCAGCAAAGAGACACGGAGCAAGGTTATTCGATTTGTGCCAAAATAACTTGCGATTAACTTGACATACAAAAGGAAAAACGTGTCAGGTGTCCAGTCTTCCCAGAAGCAAGAATCCCAGCTGGGTCAAGGTTGGATTGGTGGATTAAATCCTCCACACCAGACCTGAGGATGGGAGGCCCGCTTGATGGTGTGCACCAAGTCAGAAAATCTCAACCGGCTGAGGTTGGGGTGGTAACATCCGTTGTGTGGCCTGGGCCAGGGAGAAGATAATGGAGAAGGGGAGAGGCTCATAGCAAACTGGAATGCTTAGACTCTCACCACTGAAATGCATTAAAAAAATTTTTTTTGAAAACCCACAGATGTTAAAATAACTGTGTTAACCAATCAGAGAAGAACAGAGGCAGAATTTGGTCTGCCAGTATGAGACCTTGGTCTTCGTGAGGAATGTAAACTAGACAGCTGATCATAAAATGCAACTCACTTGGCTCATTCAAGAGCATAAAAGATATTAAAAATGAGCCGTAAGGAGAGTTGGATGGGCCAGAATTTCATACAATTGATTCATTATTTTTCTGTGCTACCAAGGAGTGACTTGTATAAAATTCAAAAAAATGGAGCAGAGACCAGATTTACACTTTTGTCTACTTCAGAAGTGGACCTGCTTCGTAAGTGCTTTTATGTACATCAACATATATGTGTGTGTGTCTGTGTGTGCTTTTTTAAAATAAAAGGGAGATATGGAACCAGAAAAGATGGCAGTGGAATATTTGTTGCATCCACTTGTCTGAAATTCTCGACGGGCTTCACCCCATACTGTTTGCTCATTATTGGTATTTCGATGTTATAGTATTACAAAATGGTGTTCACCCCCCTCAAGCTCCTCTGCCAAACGTCTTGTCCTTAAATTGGGCCAATTGCGGAAAAAAAAAAAACACAAAAAAACCCACACTTGCTTTTTCTCTCTCCTAAAGCTAAAACAGTGAGTACACCACCTCATTACAACTGAGTTGGCACAGCAGAGAAAATTCTCAATCCATCATCACCCGAGTTTCCACAATGAGGTCTGCAGTCCTCGGTGTTTTAAGAAAAATCTGTTTCCGAATTTACCTCAGGTATTGGATGAGATTTCATTTAGGTCGTCACGGTGCTGTGTAAATTCGCACTCCAAATGGTAAAGCAAGGGGCGCCTGGGTGGTTGAGCGATCGATCGACTCTTGATTGGGGCTCAGATCACGATCTCGCAATTTATGGGATCGAGCCCACATCAGGCTCCTCAATGAACATGGAGCCTGCTTGGGACTGTCTCCCTCTCTGCCTCTCCCCCACTTGCTCTCTCTCTCTCTCTCTTTTTCTCTTTCTCTCTCTCTCTCTCAAAACAAACGAATAAACGTTTTAAAAAGGGCGAAGAGATTTTCAACCCCTATTCAACAAACTAGAAATTGGTTAAAACATGTCAAATCGAAATTGTAAAGGTATTCAAGCTTAAGAATGTCATCAGTGACCTACAAACCCTCTTCCTGTTCCACAGGTAATTCTCAAATTTCAAAATTCAAAAATGTGATAAGATATCGACACACAAACTGAACCCAACATACAGTCAAATGGTTTCCCTGCCAAGAAAGAGTTCCATGTCAACCATCTATGGTTCCCTACTGGCAAAGACACAAGAGAATCACTATCACGGGCCATTTCTAACATGGCTACCAAAGAACATTTTTCTCTGTCGACAGAGGGCTGTTTCACACTGACAGGCCCTGGTATATCACCAACCGTGGTTGTAGGGAGTACAGAGTCACGCCCTATGGCAAAAACAAACAAAAAAACTCAAAGAAAATTTAAAAGCCCTGAATTCCAACTCATTGAGCTTGACAGGCTGCGTTTGCTTAATTAAATACATTATAGATTAGCTCTGTCAAAACCTACGTTCCTTAAGAAGATCGGTGGAAGGATAACTTAACGTTGGGCATCATAATGATCTCAGAAATGGCTACGTTGCTCAGTAAGCAAAAAGTATGTGTTCAATGAACAAAAATGTGTCTGTCACACCAGTGACTGCCACACCATTGATACTTTCTGCTGTAAATTATAAACAATATTCGAGATTTCCTCCTTCCTTCTTCCAGTTCCCTAGCTTCTGAATGCCTTTAATAAACTTTATCGTAGAGAATAGGCAAAGATGTCTTCTCCTCGACACAAAATATATGGTTGGGTTTTTTTGTTGTTGTTGTTATTTGGTTTTTTTGGTTTTTGTTTTGTTTTGTTTTGTTTTGTTTTTTGTTTTCTTTTTCACAGCTGCTTATTCCTGTTTCTAGACCGGGTTAAATCAAAGAGCATCCCTTCAACCATGGTGCTGATTCTGCAGTTACCACAGTGCTCACTTTCTTCCTGGAGAACATCCCCGACGCCATCATGTAGAAATGATTTTAAAATTCCGAAGCACCATGTCAATCCCACCCAAGACCCTCCGTTCCTTCATAAAAACATGCTACATTATTAGTCCAATGTACCATACCAACAAGCCATGAGCTGGAACATGGAGCTGCTGGCAGAAAACATAGCAGAATCATTTTTATTAGGTTTTACCTCAGCAGGAAGGAGCAGAGTGACCCCCAGATGCAAAACTAATGGGCAGTGAACAAAGAGGGTAAGACCGGGTTTTCCTTACAAATCAACAGGCTCTTGTTCCTGGGAATTGGTATCTGCCTCACATCCAACTGGCCAAAGTGTTATACCTGGCTGGGTTTAATTTGTTATTTATGTCAGCTTTGCATATTTGTAAGGTTCAAGGGTTTATTGCCCTGGCCTGACCTTGCCAAGTCAGAGTTAACATGTGGTTCTCTAGTAGCTGTTTCTTTCTAATAAACTTTACTTGAAAGAACATGTGTGATAGATTTTGCTCATGATGAAAAAGAACAGTTCTATGGTCATTGTTCTCCCATTTGGTTTTGAAGTTCTGTTGAAAGTCACCTCTGAACTTAAAAAAAAAAGATCCAAAATATTGGATATTGAAAAGTCTCTTTTAAATTTCATTGCAGACCTATATCGTACTTTACGTTTTAAAAGGTTTGCCTTGTTTGTGACTGTTCTGAGAGATGAAAACCATCTGAGAAGCCAAGCTAAAGAATAGGTTTGCAAATGGTTAATAACATGGGATACATCGTTTAATTTTGGTTGTGAGAATTATTACAGTTTATTGAGCCATCTAGGGTTTAAAAAATTAAAATAGTTCAACTAATAGGTAAGTAATTTGTTTTTGTTTGCCCAACCATAGGACATAAGACAGCAGAGTAAATGAACATTATCTATGACGTGCCTGGTTCCATATCATCTTTAATATTTGGAAGCTACTTTGAAGGTAGAATATATCTAATCTATGGCAATCATTTCAGGCCTTTCAACGTAAGGACCCAACTTCCATAGAATTAGGAATTGGCACCTGCAGGAACCCTCTTACACTGTTGGTGGGCATGCAAACGGGTGCAGCCATTCTCGAGAACAGAGGAAGTTCCTGGAAAAGTAAAAATAGAACTACCCTATGACCCAAAGGATACACAAATACAGATTCAAAGGGGTACATGCACCCCAATGTGTACAGCAGCATTATCAACAGTGTATGTATATATACATATATATGTATATACACACACACACACACACACACACACAGTGTATACACACACGCACACACACACAATGGAATATTACTCAGCTGGCAAAAAGAATGAAATCTTGCCATTTGCAATGATGTGGATGGAGCTAGAATGTATTGTGCAGAGTGAAATAAGTCAGAGAAAAACAAATACCATATGATTTCACTCATCTGTGGAAGTTAAGAAACAAAACACATGAAAATAAGAGAAGGAAAAAAAAAGAGAGGGGAAACAAAGCATAAGAGACTGTTATCGATAGAGAACAAACTGAGGGTTGATAGTGGGAGGTGGGTGGGGGCATGGACACAATGGGTGGCGGGTATTAAGGAGGGCACTGGTGATGAACACTGGGTGTTTGTTATATGTAAGGGATGAATCGCTAAATTCTACTCCTGCTACCAATACACCAATATTACACTATATGTTAACCGACTAGAATTTAAGTAAAATTTGGGGGGGGCGGGGAAAGGAATTGGCTCCTGAAAAGGCACTCCCCTATCCGTTGAGGGTGATTTGATGTGATTTGGTTTGCCTGGGTCTTAACTGGTTTTAAAACAGAAAGCCCCCTCTTCCAAGAACCCCCTCAGACCCAGGCAGACTGAGATGATGAGTTACACTATATAGCTCCCGTATCTAACTGGATCCTTTTTCTTTGGGTTACTCGAGGGTACCTGTATAACATAAATCTTGCCTTGAGGGCTAATGGATGGAGACATTAACCAAAATCTAAATAATAAATTCATCAGCTTGGTCATCGGAGGGAACATGAATCGACTCCAGCTCACGCTGTTGAAGCGGGCATCAACGTTAAATTGTTCGCTTTAGGGGCACCTGGGTGGCTCAGTCAGTTGGGCGCCCGACTTCGGCTCAGGTCATGATCTCACAGCTTGTGAGTCCGAGCCCCGCGTTGGGCTCTGTGCTGACAGCTCAGAGCCTGGAGCCTGCTTTGGATTCTGTCTCCTTCTCTCTGCCCCTAACCCACTCGCATTCTATCTCTGTCTCTCTCAAAAATAAATAAACATAGGGGCGCCTGGGTGGCGCAGTCGGTTAAGCGTCCGACTTCAGCCAGGTCACGATCACGTGGTCCGTGAGTTCGAGCCCCACGTCGGGCTCTGGGCTGATGGCTCGGAGCCTGGAGCCTGTTTCCGATTCTGTGTCTCCCTCTCTCTCTGCCCGTCCCCCGTTCATGCTCTGTCTCTCTCTGTCCCAAAAATAAAGAAAGAACGTTGAAAAAAAATTAAAAAAAAAATAAAATAAAATAAATAAACATAAATACATACATACATACATACATACATACATACATAAATTGTTCCCTTTTGTGAATTTCACAATGACGACATCAGTTAACCTGGTTAAAAAAGCATTTTAAATCTTTTATGCTCATTATTAGTTCTCTTTCCTTTCTAATGTTTTTTTCTTCCTGTTCCACTTTCGATTTTCACTGTGAAACCCTGGATCCTGCATGAGGACCTCAGACCATCAGGGAAACAACATTATGTTAAAATCTAGCAGTAACAGGACTGATCTGGGGAAAAGAAAGGACATGAGTAGGCAGGCTCCTGATGGTCTGCACCTGGGGCTCAACACTTATCTTCTCCAGAAAACCAGAATGAAAATGGGCACAAAGTTTTACAGACACTTGGTCTTACAGAGTCCTTACCTTAGATAGCACTACCTTTTTGATCATGTGTGAATAAACTAGTTCGTGCTAAGTTTCATTACTTAAAATTGATATAGGATTAAAACCATTATAGCTTCTACAGTACAATCAAAGTCAACTTAGTTCAAAGTCGTGTTGTCTGGGACTCAAGAAGAAAACCATTTGGAGATTCAGAAACACAGGAGATAGATTTATATATCATATATACATTTAGGATATTTATGTGATGCATACATCTACATATATCTATACTTATGTATATATCGAATGTGAAGACATTTGGAGATACAGATATATATCATATAATATATGTGATCAATATTTCCAACTCTGTGTACAACAACAAGAAAGGGAAAGTGAGAGATTAAAAGATAGTTATTTAAATAGATTTGTGTTTCAAAGCCCCCCCCCCAAAAATACTACAAGGTGTATCCAAGGAATATTTTTTCCCTAGATCTCTACATGTTATGAGGGCATCTCTGCGTCAGTGGGCAAACTGGGTGAGGTACCCTTTCTACATCCCTCCAGCCCTACACCCCTTGCTCCTATGGCCTCTTCCCTCTGTCCCTGTGCTGCTATCTATTTCCTTCCCTGGAACACAAGTACGCACTCACCCTTCCTCACTAGAGCCCCGTGCTCAGAATGGTGCAAATGTGCCTGTGTCAGGGAGGTGAGGAAACAGAGTGGGGAGATGAATAGCTAGATGTGAACAGGCCCATACGTGCATTATTGGGGGTTTATATCTTCCTTTGAAGTATACAGCATTAGCCACTGTCAGGGAGAAGATACCAAGCCAGACAGTAATTGCAATAATGGAAGAGACAAATGGTCTATGTCCCCATTAAAGTCATCAACACCTCTAATTTTTGAAAGGGCCTTGTTTGAAATACAGTAATTGTGATTATGTTGTCCATAAAGACTACGGGTGATCAGCAATTGTAAGCATTTCCAGGGCCTTTCCAATATCCTTCTGAGCAGAGCTAACTAAATCTGAACGCTAAAGCAACATTTATTGCTGAATAACCTTACAGAAAGGGTGTTTGATAATGTTCAAAAGTTTAATCCAGTATCTAAGTAACACCTTCCATTTGTAACAATTTCTCTTTTTTTTTTTTTCCAATCTTTTTTTTTTTTTTTCCTTTACATCTCTGTTGTTAAGTCCTTTAATATACAGCCTTTGCTCCAGAACCAAAGAGCCTGGTCCTCCTTCCTCATCCCGATGCTGTGCCCAACCCTTGTTTGTAATTACGCTTCCCGCATTGTCTTGATAATATCCCCCTGGGCACCCCTGCTTCTCCTCTAAAGGTCTCCTCTTTCCCCTTGGCTTGCCTTTTTTTTTCCCCTCTGAGCCTAATAATTATGTTTCCACAAGGTTGCAGTTGGAAAACAATTGACAACATAATATCCATAGCATGTTATAGACAGAACCCTCAAAGTTGAATGCCAAGTGGACGAATGGAGAGTTCTCATCTTTCTCAAAATCCCAAGGACCTGATTCTCCTGGTAAATATGCTTACTTTCAGGGAGACAAAACTGTCAGGAAAAAAAAAGAAAGAAAGAAAGAAAAAAAAACAGCTAGTCTCATCTCAAAGGTCACTGGCCATTTTGAACTGATCTTTTGGAGTTGAACATGAGCCATGAGGTTCTCAGTTCACATCAAAGAATGTAATCATTCCAATTAGGAGAAGCTGCATCACATAAGTGACGGAGACCAAACGGTATAAAATTAATTTGATGTGAGGTATCATCGGCTGATTCTCCATTACGTTTCTTTGAAGTATCTAGCATTTAGTCTGAGAATAACTGTTTCAACCACACACCGGCTACCAGAAAACCTCACTGTTAACAATGTTCCTTCATTCTGACTCTCTTGACCTATCAAAAGCCGAAAGTCAACACTTTGCCAGTTTTAATCTTCAGCGAGGTCCTGGGCCGTTGGAACTGGTACGGAGTGAAATTTACGGGCTAACATTTAGCTGTTAAATTATTCTCCAAATCAGTCGAGGTTACTCTCCACTCTGGCGAGCCATCGTTTATTAGCAAGAGTAAATATATAAAAGCTTACTGTTAAAACACTGAGCAGCTCTCCTCTGTCAAGGCCTTGAACTGCAGTGTCCACTCCATTTGGAAGCCTCTGTTTCTCTTTTTCTCCCTTTGTTTAAAATATGCTGACCACACAGTGACCCCCTCCTAACCCATCGGTCGAAAATTACAACCAGCCACACAAACGAGCAGCCCGGGGTCAGAAGGAGCAGGGTCTGCTAAAAGTTAGTAATCATACATTAATTCCCTGACATAATTAATCAAAATGAACCCCCGTTATCTAGCAAGAAACCTTTAACCTATTACAAAGGGGTCAATTTGCGAACCACTTGAGGCTGTGAGTTCGGTACAAACAGCATACTTCCTTCATCCGGGATGCCCTAAGTAGGGAAAAATGCCTTTGAAGTCCCAAATCTACTAGATTTAGATATAATTTCATCAATCAAGTTAAAAGCCTGCCTCCCTCCAGAAGGATTTCGTGGAGCCCTGTCAACCAGCTTCGTGGAGCGGTGACTGAAAATCCATTTGTAAGGCTTTTTCAGTCACGAGTCGGCTAGAGATGGTCTGACCTGACAAAAGAGCCAAGGGTTTATCAAATAGAAGAGGAAGAGGAATGACTTGTGGAGGAACCTGTTTCCCCCTTTGTAAGAGGAGTAGCGAATTAGGTGTTTCTTATGCGCACAGACGGGTGTGTGCCTCCATTTACCTTTCTTCTAAATGCCCAGTATTTGGAAGCCAAACCCGCCGTGTGTTTGGGATCCATACGTACTTGGGCAGTCAGAGGGAAAGAAAAAGCAGAGTTCGAACTGTACAGCTGTAATTCAGAGAATTGTTTCGTAGTTTCACATGTGTATCAGGGAAGTTTGCCCCCATCGTAAGGCAAGCATCGTAATGAGATACACGTAGGTGTCCCATCTACAGAGAACATGGTCCAGAAGCATGAACCATGATCCTTCTGACCATATTCCTCTTTCCAACTACTTCCTCCATGTCCGGAGACTGATGGTGCTTCCAAGAGCTCAACATACCTTCCGCTGAAACTGTGGCATCATCACGTGCTTAGGAACTTCTTTCTATCACATCGCCATTTCGATGCGAAGACGAAACTCAAGAGAAGGCACGTTGAAGCATTAGCTATGTTTTGAAACAAGTTAGCGGGTCAGTACCGGTGGTGACGTATCTCAGAGGAAAATTATGGTAATCCGGTGTGAAATTAAATGTCTGTCATGGCACAGACACAACTCTTATCATGGTCCCCATGTGAGAAGTTGA
This sequence comes from Neofelis nebulosa, assembly GCF_028018385.1. NCBI lineage: Eukaryota > Metazoa > Chordata > Mammalia > Carnivora > Felidae > Neofelis > Neofelis nebulosa. Next base: position 14,958,692 of record NC_080788.1, read on the forward strand.
TCCTGGCAGTAAGGCCATATCCTTGCGGGGAAGGTTCCGTCCACTTCAGACGGTTTTTCAGTCCATGGCTCTGTTTTGTTTAACTTTTACTTTTCCTCTTCTTGGAACAAGTGCTTCCCTCCCAATCCCATTAGACACGCTTTTCACTGAATGTGATCATTGCAGTGGGCGGCCGACATTGGCCGGGAGGGTCTTCGATATGGTGGTATCGTCACATGGACTTGAACAGTGTGCTTAGTCCTTCCAAACCGGTAGATCCTTGAAGGCACTGCAATCTTCACCTTGGTATTTAAGTCTTGAGTCTGTTTTCAAGAAGAAATGGAGGCCCGGAGAGATGTCATACCTTAACTAAGAACACACATCTAGCAAGTGGCTAAGTCGGTGTTCAGATGCGGGCCAGCTTGCCTTCAGACTAACCCATTCTCACCGATTCAAACTCTTTTTATAATAGGCAGCATCTGTGGTGACTCTCTTTATAACAAATTCATTTTTAAAAAATTGTAGGGGTGCCGGGGTGGCTCAGTCAGTTAAGCTTCTGACTTTGGCTTAGGTCACGATCTCGCAGCTCATGGGTTCAAGCCCCGCGTCAGGCTCCGGGCTGACAGCTCAGAGCCTGGAGCCTGCTTCGGATTCTGTGTCTCCCTCTCCTTCTCTCCCTGCTCCCCCTGTTCACTCTCTCTCTCTCCCTCTCTCTCTCTCTGAAAAATAAATAAACATTAATTTTTTTTTAATTTTAAAAAATTGTAAAAAAGGAAACTTTCAAAAAAAAAAAAAGCTTGTGTGGAAATGAAACATAAAACAAGGAGCCAGAACATGCCCTTATTTTTCTAAGTCTAACTCACCACCCAGAACAAGGAAGGGGAAATACGTCCTCCGTCTAGTTTATTTGCTCAGCTGGAACAGCAACCCACAAAACCAACCCGGCTCTCAATTCAAGCCCCGCTGTTCCTCTCTTTCGGTCCTAAGAAGTAGCTAGCTCGTCTCCTCCTCACGGTCTTTACCGGTGCTGTTCCCACCGTCTGGAATGCTCTTTCCCCTCACACAGATCTGCGGGGACCTTGACACCCTCCAGCTGGCAACTTCAGTGTCCTCTGTACAGCAAAGCCTAATTTGGCCTGGTCATCTGAAGCCGGTTTTTTTCCTTCTCTCATCCAGCCACCGCATTATCCTCTACTAGGTTTTGTTCTCAGCCGCCAACAGAATCCAAGTACATTGTTTATTTTATTTGTTTTACGTCTCATTCCTTCCCATCTCTCCCACCCAGTGCAGGCATCCTGTCTGTCTGGCCGGCCGTCACGTTCCCACGGCCCGGCGCAGTGCCCGAATGAATGAGTGAATGCATGCATGGCTTCTGGCAAAGTCATGCCTCGGGATGGAGTTTCTGGAGACTAATGCTTTATTCAGCTGTTTATGGGGGTGTTGCAGAGGGAACAACCACAGCTACGGGGGGTTCTGTGACTTGGGACAGCAGCAAGGAGGCCGAACTCTTCCTTTGACAAAGCCCGAAGGGCAAATCCAAGGACTTCCTGTTCTGCACAAAGGTTAAGGAACTGTATTCTCTCTTCTCTAAAGGGATCTCTAAGGATAAGCATTTTGATGCTTTCTTTGGCTTTACCACCCTGCTAGGTGCCTTCTACGGACAGTCCTGTTTCAAAAGCATGTATGACAAGAAACTCAGAGGCTCACTCTTGCTGGAGGGCCCCACGTGCCTGGATTATGACATACACTTTTCAGGTTCTCCTAAAAAACCCTCACCCCCATTCTGTTGAGGAGAATGGAGAGGCTCACTGAGGACAAAACTTGGGAAGACGTCCAACTCCAAATCCCGTGCCCTGCCCCCATCGTGCGCCATAGTCGGCATTCAGAACAGAAGGCCCACAACACTAACGAGCACGTGAATGCGAGACATACACAACAGACGTTGTGGAACAAGTTCGTGAGACTCATCATTTGAAAATAACCCAGTAAAAATCACTAATGCTTCATTTGAGATAATATGCTACCATCATTCACCCAATTACGGAAGACAAGAGTAGATGGTCCCTTTCAAAATGGCTGGCGAATAGCCCAGAGCTGTGTCAAGGCCGCCCCAACGTGGCGGGTCTTAGGATCCTGATAGGTCAGTAGGCAGACATCCCATGGGCTCCTTCACCTGTGTTTGTGAATGTGCAAACGGGGAGTGTGAACAGTGCCCTGCAGTCACCTACCAGGATGTAGAGCGTGAACACATGAGAACCTTGATCCATAGAAGCCTCTGGAAGCGCTTCCTCTAAAATCTCCCGGAACTCTGAGATGATAGAAACCCAACGCCGTCCTCCTTGCCGAGACTGGATGGTCACACGTGCCCCAGCAGCTCCCACCCCTGCAAGCCCTTCCTCTGAGCCACTTCTCATTGGAGCCAGGTCGTAGCCAGCCCTGGGTCTCCATCTTTACCAGAGAGCAGTGATGGCCCCCAAACCCCACCCTCCCTGGGCCTGTGCAGCCCAAAGTGTGCTGCTGGCCCCACACATTTCCAAGCCCGAAGCTCCTGGGAGAGAGGTGGAGCCCTGCTGGGGAAATGTGAGACCTGGGACACCCTGCTTGCCTTTCAAATGGCAGAGCAACCTTGCTGGGAAAATGTGTGGATGAAACACAATGCTCAGCAGCCCGCACCTCCACGGGGCTGTCCAAACAACGGAGTCACGCCAAAATGGCCCTAGCTCACACGCCCGAGTGACAAGAGAGGCAATTGTAATCTCGTGAGCTGTCCGTACGTTCATTCTTGTTCACATCAGGTACGTTCCGACGATACGAGGCAGGCGGCAGGATTTTATAACTTTGCGAGGGCTTCACAAGCAAAGACAAGCTCCCAATTGTACAGTGGACATGCAAAGAAGGAAAAAAAGTCGGGGAAGAATCTCTAAAATTGCTCCTATTCTCAGGAAAGATGCAAATCTAGGCCGCAAAGGCTACTCGTGACAACCCACCGATCCGCTCATCGGAGCCCTTCCAAAAATTTCTGATCACATGTTCCCCCCTTAACAAGGAGGGAGGGAATCATATTCCGTTAAATTTATATCTCCCATATTCTCCCAGTGAAACAATTCATTTTATTTTATTTTTTTTAGGAACAACCGGAGGTATTTATTTGACAAAGTCATTAGAACCCAGTGAAGGAGGCTCGCTGTTAAATTGTGGGAACCTTGACGTACAGCCTGGAAGAGAAGTCTTAGCCAGGAGAGGAAATGTTTAGCACCTCACAGCAGACCGTGGTCTTAAACATTACTAACAAAACTCTGCCGACTGAGTGTGTCCTCCACGAATAGATGCTTTCTGGAGACAATTCGGGGCCTGCAAAGCAATTTCCACCCTGGTTCTTGGGAAGGCCTCTAGCAAGGCGGTGGTTCTTTCCAGGACAGAAGATAAGACATCAGTATGAACTTGTGCTAGAATCAGAAGAATTTGAGTTCAAATCCCAGCTCTTCCCCTACTAGCCCGTTGACCTTGAGACGGTGATGTGGGTCTCTAAGCCTTGGTTTTGCCATCTGTAAGACGGGGACATCAACTTTGACTTTATGTTGTGATTATGAAGATGGGGGGGGGGGTTGCACCTAAAAAATGAAGACGATTGTTTTATTCCTGGGATATTTACCTAGTACAAATGTGGGATAGTTTTCACTACTCTAAACCGTACATTTCTTTGAAATGAATTCAAGTTCTAAGTCTCCTGGGATGAATCATATTGTTCTAACTGTTCACAGATGAGGAATTTGGATTTGAAGCTAAACTATAGTACCCAAAGGGAATTCTTCCCAGGAAGCATTGGCTCCAGTTATTAAAAATCCTTTTGTTTTTGTTTTTTATTTTTTTCCTAGGACAGCTGTACCCAGGCGACATTGCAGGGCACCCCGGTGTATCTCAAATGATCTCTAGGGATATTGAGAAATCTTCAAGTTATTCTCAAATAATTTTTTTTAAAGAGTAAACTCCCTTGGGTTTTGGAATTAGCGTTTACCCTATATGGACCTATTTGGTTGGGCGACAATGTTATGGAATGTAGAAAGAAATGGGGTGCCAAAGGCCCAAAAGATTGGGTCTCTCCCTCTTTCTGTCCTTCCCTGCTTACACTCACTTGTGCACACTCTCTCTCTCAAAATACATCAATAAACTTTTTTAAAAAGTTAAAAAATAAAAATAAAAGAATCATGCAAATGCCGTTCAGAAATGAGAATGGGTTCTCCCCCCTTCTCTAAATATGTTACTCTGAAGAAATGATAATCTACCTAAAAGTAAAGTCAATACACAGCATAGAGGTGTTGAGGACAACTTTTTCAGAACTTGTGGTTGTTGTAAAGAAAAGAAAAGAGAAAAGAAAAGGGAAAAGAAAAGAGAAAAGAAAGGAGAGAAGAGAAGAGAAAAGATGGGGTGCCTGGGTGGCTCAGTCGGATGAGCGTCTGACATTGGCTCGGGTCATGATCTCGCGGTCCATGAGTTCGAGCCCCATGTCAGGCTCTGTGCTGACAGCTCAGAGCCTGGAGCCTGCTTCAATTCGGTGTCTCCCTCTCTCTCTGCCCCTCGCCTGCTCACACTCTCTCTCTCAAAAATAAATAAACATTAAAAAACAATTTTTTTCTTAAAGAAGAGAAAAGGAGAGAAACACCAAGCTACTTGGCTCCAAAGGTCTCCTTGAATAGCATAAGCAAAAAATAATAATAAATAAATAAATAAATAAATAAACACGTCTCTGTCATTTTAAATGATTTCCAAAATGAAAACATCACTAACTTCGTTGGGTTGAAAAATCCACCAAGGATCATCCCTTATTCTGACTGGTTCTCAGAGTTCCCATTTGAAAATGTGGTGAGGGCATTTCTCTGTCAGTGATAAAAACTCATTTTTGATATGCTCAGACCCTCAATTTTAAGGAGAATGGGCAGTGACGGGGATCTTAGAATTATGATTGCCAAAAGGAAATGCAAATGGGAGCATTGGCTTTGGGGGACAATGCGGAAGTTTGGGGGGAAGTCCGTTTCTGAGAGAGGACAGAGGGGCGTGGATGGCGAGACGTAATAAATATCATTTTTCTATTTTCAGAGAACACCTTAGGTAAAAACAAGAGTCTCCTATCAAGTGCTGGTGATGCTCAATCAGCGTGGTTTGCCCCTGAGCTTCGAACCGTTCTCCTCATTTTCTCCCTCAAACAACCCTAGCCTTTTTCCTCCACGATCCAGTCTTCCGCTCTCCCTGGTGTGTGTCACGAGTTCAATTAGGTTATTTAGACACTTCGGACATTTAAATTCTTTGTTTGTGTATGTTTAGAATCAAGGGAAAATGTCATGGAAGGTTACCAAATCCATGTAATTTACCCAAGAAATGAGCCTACTGGGTAAATACATATTGAGGCAATTTTTAAAGTCCTATTTATTTACTCTACACACCTCGGTCTGTGGAATAAATAAACATTTGAGCTGTGCATTCTGTGCGTTAAAGCACCTCATGAAAATGTATGGGGACCCTGGATGTGCAAGAAGGATCTCTTCTAAGTTTTATATCTAAGCCGTTTGACTTTTGGGGGTAGAAAACGGAGCAAGTGGAACCATTTTTATGGGTGTCATTATCTGCTCACATTCTTCACGGCCCCCCCCAGCAACCCCCCATCAAAAAGTATTCAAGATCAGCGCCTGAAACTTTCCACAATTTTTTCCTTTTCTTTTCAAAGCATCTTGCACAAAAAAAAAAAAAAAAAAAAAAAAAAAGTCGCTTTATAATTAATTCCTTTCCATCCCCGCCCCCCCTTTACCTCTTCCTCCAGGAGGCGTCAGATCATTCCCAGAGGGGCCCATCTTTCCAGGGAGATACGTTGAAATGGATGGAATCTTAAAATCCGTGGGTTTTCTTTTCTTTGTTCTCTTCCGCAGACCTGGGAGCAGTACCCTTCAGACATTTTATTGATCTTTCTCCCCCTTTCTCTCATACATGCTAATTGTACCTCTGTAGCAAAACAATCTTATTATCATGTTAATTAGTGGGAGGGCTGTTGAGGTTTTCCACTTCATTACCTACTAATTTCAAGATAAATGAATCCACAGGTTACTAAGTAAATAAGGTCACCTATCAAGCGCTTGTAAACGTGTTGGTAAACAGGGGGTGGGGGGGGAGGGGGCAGCAGAAGGAAACACGTTGGCTTTTCAAATGACTGGGCTCGTTGGGTTTGACTTTTGGTGGAGCTGGGGAGTCCCACCGGGGGTGGCCCCGTCCCCCAACTCATTTGTAATGGAAAGGGAACGTTGGCCGTCCACCTGGCTTCCCAGTGGGGCATTTCCTTTCTGGCTCTAAAAGGGCTCTTTGTGGCCTAATTCATTCTGTGGGTTGGGTGCTCTTACGTGGTCGCTTTTGTAGAGAGAGCCAGGAGTGAGGTTTACGCTGGGCACGAGAACTTTGTAAAAATTTTTTTTTTTTAACATTTATTTATCTTTGAGACAGAGAGAGAGCATGAACAGGGGACGGTCAGAGAGAGAGGGAGACACAGAATCGGAAACAGGCTCCAGGCTCCGAGCGGTCAGCACAGAGCCCGACGCGGGGGCTCGAACCCACGGACCGCGTGATCGTGACCCGAGCCGAAGTCGGCCGCTTCACCGACTGAGCCCCCCAGGCGCCCCCGGGCACGAGAACTTTGAAAGGGCCAGGCCCGTGGGTGATGTGGTCGCAGATCACACTGTTCATACTGCCCACACTGCCTCCCCGTCTGGGGCCGGCCTGTCCCTGTGGTTCCTGCGGCTGATGCACAGATGGAAGGATGCCCTGCGAGTTCCTTAAGGAAGAAAGGGGAGAAAAATAGAGTGGGAGACTTTCACCTTAAACCCCAGGGACTTGAAACAAAAAGGTGGCTGGGGAGTGCCTTTCTAACCCCTCTCCTCATTTGTCTTTAAAAAAAGGTCAAACCCCAACAAGTTATCGTGTTGCCTTTTAGTCTGTCAGTGAAGCCAGCTCTTAAAAAAAAAAAAAAAAAAAAAAAAAAAAAAAGTAAAGAATATCAAGTAAAGAAAAAGGAAAAGTGTCGTGTTCTGTTTGCTTTTTTGGCTTTTTGGGTTTTTGTTTTTTTTAAGTCATCCCCGGAAATTCCAACCTGGAATCTTGGTGAGGGTTGGATTTTCTATGTGGTATCTCCTGGGGCGTCCTAGTCCAACGATCTGACTGGCATCTGAAACGTTGAATTCTCTCTTCTCTCTCTCTCTTTTTTTTAATTAAGATAATAAATTGGTCTTAAATTATCCCTGAAATCAGACCAGTGTTGATTACAATGGGGCTCATGCTGTGACAGCTCAAGATGATGTTATTTTTATTCCTTTTCAACGAGATCTTAATCTCTCCCTGCGTGTAAACAAATTGTCACTGTAACCTTGTTCTAATCTCCCAGCTGAAGACCTTTAAAGCATTGAGAGATAACGGATCAGGCCGATTTCATCAGCTCTTTAGCGGATGGGCCGCGTTTCACTCCCACTGGCTGGGTCTTTAAACATCGAAGGGGAGTTAGTAACTACATCTTACATGAAAAGCTCCACGGAGATCTTTGAAAGCGGTGTGGCTCGTGTAGTTAGAGTTCCAAAACTGAAAGCCACCGGACTGGATGAGAAATGCCATCGCTTCCAGGAGGCCAGCCCTCCTCATCCTCCGCGCCAGGTTACCCACCACGTGGGGAGTGGGACCCCAGAACAGAGACAGTCGGAGACAGAGACACAGAGAGAGAATGAGAGAGAGAGAGAGAGAGAGAGAGAGGCAGAGAAAGGGCAAGAAGGATGACAAGAGAGAAGCAGACAGAGACCGAGTGGGAGTGAAAAAGAGCGAGGGTGCTGGAGGAAATGTTTGACCCAGCAACTGGTAAACACAACGTGACAAACCACTTTGCTCTCCTCTCCACTTTGCTTGTGTGCAAAAACATTCCAGAAGAAGTGGCTCGGATTACTTTCCCAGCCACTGCAAAGTGGCCCACGTGTGACTTGCCATCTGAGAACGGTCTTACACTGCCATGAAAGGGAAGTTCTGGAAACCAGTCGCCAAACACAGATGAGCAAGAAGCGATTGAAATGAGGTATCTGGGGAACCCCAGTTCGGAGCCCCCAGAGGAACCGTTGGATTTGCTGGTGTTGAAATGACTTAAGGGCCAGTGCCCAGGGTGTTGCAGACCCCCCGGGGAGCGAGTCCAAGAGCAGGAGCAGCTAAAGTCAGGTTTGTGGGGAGCAGGAGAAGAATTCTCTCATCCCAGACTCCAGCACAACCCACCGTGACATGGTGACACGGGCTTCCTTAGGTCTTCCTAGTCTGCCTTCCCCTGTCCTGTGTCTCCCAACCCTGCCTGGCTAACTTGGTTAAAACATAGGACAGTGAGGTTTAAGGGGTGGTTGTCTCTATAATTAATAGGACACCTTGATCACCCAGAAAGGGTGATCGAATTGGCCCGGCCTCTAAACCTTTTCTCTGTAAATGACACGGTTTTCCTTCCGCCAGCATCGTCTGAGTAGAAAAGTCACGGTCTCTGGTTCAGCTGTGTAACCAACCTCTATGGATCTGTGAAATGGGAGAAATGGTAACATTTTCCCCTGTGGGTTATTGCAAAAATTAGATGAGTGGACGCAGATAAGATACGAAAGACAGTGGCTTCCCCCGTGAAAAAAAGAAATGCAGTTTTTCTTCAATGAATGCTAGTTGTCACTGCTCTACAGAGCCAATCAGGACCTGAATTTAAGTACCGACAGTCACTGGACAAAAGCATTTGTTTTGAGGTCCGAGTAAAGCTTTGCCTCAGCAGACAGGAGGAACCACTTGGTAATTTTCAGGCAGGCTGTGGAAAAAAAAAAAGAAAAAAAAAAAAGTCCTCCGCATAGGAAATTTCTTCCTGGGTCAAGGACTTCTTTTGCCAGTTTCTCCAGGGACGTTTTTCGTCTTTAAGAAACACTGGCTTTTATAATATTAGGTGATGTTTAAGTACCTGCTGGGTATTAGTCCGCTTAATTTTATTTTTCATTAAGTCAAAGGATTTGCACATAATTGGTTTCCCTCCGGCTTCCATACCCACCTGTGTTTGGCGGCCACAATTGGGATACGGCATCCAGACAAAGGTGGCTTTACTTCTTTTCTTTTTTTTTCTTTTTTTTTTTTTTTTTTTTTGCTTTTTCTGTTTTTAACAGCTTCTGGAGACTGACATCAGGTCATGGGTTTACTTCATTTTTGACGATAATATTTATTACACTTTTTCTGAGTAGAAGAGTCATGTGTTCATTAAAGAACTTTTGGCAAAAAACGTACACATCTATTTCCTACCATTTATTGAGCACTTATTACTTGCAAGATCCTTGTAAAGCCTCGTGCCTTGCAGGCATATGCAGTTTAATCTGCATAACGATTTTGTGAAATAAGTAACTTACCCAAGACCACAGAATTATGACGTGAGAAAGTGAACACTGGAACATAGATCTGTCTTTCTCTTAAGGGGATTTTTTTTTTATCCCTACCTGCCATAGGTAGACAGACAGGCAAGAGGCACGCAGTTAATTTATAAAGAGGAAAATTAAAACCAACACAGCCACTGTTATCAACTGGGTTGAGGGGTTCTTTCCTTCTAAAGTGCAGTTGATCAGGGCGGAGATTTGAGCCATGCTGGTTACTAACGTGAGTTTTATGTCAAACATGTAAATGGTAAAATCCTGGTCTCACCATTCATTCATTAAGAGATAGGACTTTTGAGTATCATAATCCGGTCGGGCGGCTATAACAAATAGCACAGAATGGGTGGTTCGGAAACACCAGAAAGTTATTGTTTCCAGTTCTGGAGGTTGGAAAATCACGGCGCCAGCATGGGGATGTGAGGACCTTCCCGACGGCTGACTTCTTTCTGTGTCTTCATATGGTGGAAGGGGTCAGGTAACTCTGTGCGATCTCTTTTATTTAATTTTTTTTTAATGTTTATCTTTTTTTGTTTTTGAGACAGAGAGAGACAGAGCATGAGCGGGGGAGAGGCAGAGAGAGAGGGAGACACAGAATCGGAAGCAGGCTCCGGGCTCCGAGCTGTCAGCACAGAGCCCGACGCGGGGCTCGAGCTCATGGACCACGAGATCATGACCCGAGTGGATGTCGGACGCTCAACCGACTGAGCCACCCAGGCACCCCTATGTGATCTCTTTTAGAAGAGAACTAATCCCATTCATGAGGGCTCCACACTCATCACCTAAATACCTCCCAGAGTTTCCACCTCCTAACAGCATCGCCTTTGGGGGTTAGGATTTCGACACATAAATTTTGGGGGGACGCAGACATTCAGACCATAGCATTGAGTTCTTTACTTTCCTTGTCTTCTCTCTTCATCTGTAATGAGACATTCAACGCACAGTGGATGGGACGATTCAGTGGAAGAAAAAATTGTATAGAAACCATTGAGGCCAACAGCATAATAACTAAAACAGGTGAGGACTCATTACACACGCGTGCACACACATACTAGTTACAAACGTGTTACAAAATTAGAGCGCCACTGTCTATAAAGTTCCTTCTCTAGAATACTTTTAAAATTTAACATTGCATCCTGGGTATTTCCCCTGTCAGCTAATATTCTTTAAATAACAATATATGTTTTGTTTCTGACAGTTTCACTCTAATTAATTCAATGATTCTCTTATCGTGGCACATTTAATTCATTTTAAAATGTTGTCATTTTGAATAATGCTGCCGTGTAACCCTGATGCATGAATCATTGAGTGCCTTTTGTGTCTTGTCTCTCAGAATTGCCCTAAAAATCACTGAGTAAAAGCATATGCACATTTTCATGGCTTTCTGTAAATACTGCCAAATGCTCTTCTGAAAGGAGGGCAAATTTACACTCTGATAAGAATATGACTACTATTTTGTGTGTGTGTTGGCCAATAAAAAATTACCAATTTCGTATGTCAAGAAAGTCTCTGTGGGGGCGCCTGGGTGGCTCAGTCGGTTGAGCCTCCGATTTCGGCTCAAGTCATGATCTCCTGGTTTGTGAGTTCTAGCCCTACATCAGGCTCTGTGCTGACAGCTCAGAGCCTGGAGCCTGCTTCCCATTCTGTGTCTCCTCCTCTCTCTGCCTCTCCCCTGCTCATGCTCTGTCTCTCTCTGTCTCTCAATAATAAATAAATGTTAAAAAAAAAATTTTAAAAAAGAAAGTCTCTGTGAAACTTTAATTTTCTTCTCCAAATAAAAATAAATTTTCTTTGCCAGGGTCAGTGAAAACATTTCATATTTGCATTGACTACTTGCATTAATTTTCAGAGTTATCAGTATTTATCTTTTTCCATCTGCTTGATTTTTAAGGACTCATTACAGATTCCAACTTTTTTCAATTTAATTTCCTTGATCTTGCAGAAATTTTTAGGTTAATTAGTTAAATGTCTGTTTTCAGAATTCCTTGCTTTGTGTTTACACTTAGGAAAAGATGGAATATGCTCATTTATATTTTCTCCTAA